>NC_082672.1:3262083-3577291 GCF_025265405.1 Mesoplodon densirostris
GCTGTTGCCCGGCCTCACGCGGTCCTTCCTCTCCTCCCTTCCCCCTCCCCCCGCCCATCCCCCGCAGCCGGGCCCTATGCAGGCAGCCCCTCCAGGCCCGCCGTGCCCTCGGCGTGGACCAGACTTCCGAGGCTGTGAGTCTGGCATTGACTGTTTGGGAGTAGCGTGGTGGCATTCCCGGCTTGTCAGCCCCCTCCTTGTGCATTTCACAAACGAGGAAACTGAGGCGACAGGAGTTTCCGTAGATCCGTCGCTCGGCCAGCACTGGCGTAGCGTCCTTCGCACACACGTGCCTCTCGCCCTGGCCCCGGGACTGCTGGGCTGTGTCCTGCTCACGGTGCAGGGCATCAGCTGGGTGCCCCTAGGCTGGTACCCAGGAGGCCACGCTCGGTCTCTCGGTTCTGGTCCCCGGCCCCACGGGCTCGGAAGTGCTGGCTCTGTTGGATTTGTCGGCACGGACGGCTGACCCCTGTCTGTGGGGGGCAGACACGTCAAGCCAGCTCAGGAGGCAGTTCCCACGGCTCCGGCCGGGATGCCAGCTCACGGGCGTACAGTAGGTGACGTCACGCCTCGCGGGCCAGTGCCCCCGTCTCCAGGGTCAGTGCGTCCTCCCCCCGTCAGCCCCCTACGAGGGAAGTCAGACTGTAATGAGAAGCCTGTTCTCAAAACAGAATCACAACAAGTTAAGCACATTAATACAGGCAAGTGATGGGCCCAAGCTCGCGACCTGACAAGGGCTCCGTGAGCATCAGCTGCCAGGGCGCTGGTGACGCTTGCTGTGTTCGTGGTTATGCAGACCTTGAGTGGCCTCTGCTGGGGCGCAGTCCGTCTCCAGGCCAGAAGCCACGGGGACGTCCCGCTCTGCTTACCTTCCCAGCGATCGTCTCTTAGATACGTCGGTGAGACCGTCAGGGTCGCCTCTCCCTCTGCAGGGCGACTTTGCGTCCTCGACTCTGCTCCTGTCCACGGGGGTGCTTCCCCGTTACCCTGTCTGGAGGGTGTGTACTGGGGGGCGGGCATGGGGGCCTCGGCACCCTCGCTGTGGGTTTCACCGGAAGTTTGAAGTCGTCTTCCCGACACCGCATCCCAGGTCCGAGGTTACAGCTCTGCATCTTCGGGAGTGATTCCAATCCTAAGCCCGCATCCGCCTGAGAAGCACCTTCCTCTGGAGGGTGGGGTGGGCTCCCGGAGGGAGACCACAGGCTTCATCCTGTCCCTGGATCCTAGGGATACTCGCGAAGCCCTTAAAGATGTAGGCTGGGGGCTTCCCTGGTGGCGCAGTGGTTGAGAGTCTGCCTGCCGATGCGGGGGACACGGGTTCGTGCCCCGGTCCGGGAAGATCCCACATGCTGCAGAGCGGCTGGGCCCGTGAGCCATGGCCGCTGAGCCTGCGCATCCGGAGCCTGTGCTCCGCAACGGGAGAGGCCACAACAGTGAGAGGCCCGCGTACCGCAAACAAACAAACAAACAAACAAAAGGTAGTGAAGGAGGAGGGACAAGAAAGGGAGGAGGACAGTGGCCCGTCCTGAGCTGATGCCCCCAGTCAGGCTTCTCCCCACTTCTTTCCTCCACGTCTTCCCCAAGCTCCCCACACTCACGTCTGGAACCTCTTCTGGTTCCCCAGCTGTCGATGGCTGGTGCTTTGCCGCGTCGCTCTTACGGGCCCTGTCATCTTGTGTTGTGAACACGCATATCTGTGAGGGTCTCCCGGGCACAGGACGTGACCTTCACGCGTCCCTAGCGCAGGTGGCGGTGCCCGTGCCCAGGAAGGTCTGTGCCCCGAGGGTCCACAGGCAGGGAGAGCAGGGCGGGCCTGGGCTCCCCGGGTGCCTGCCCCCCCTGCCCCCATGAGACGGGAAATGCCCCTGGACTTTGGAGAAGCTGACCGGAGAGGTTGGCCCCTCGCCTCTTCCAGGAGAGGCCCAGCCTCTGCTGTCTGCCACGGTCCACACGCCACGAACGGTCCTGCCACCTTGGTCTCGGGCACAGGGCATTCCTCCCTGAATTGCTCACTCCTTTGACAGACTGGTCCCCTCCACGTTCGGTGTCTCGTGACAGCTGGGGAGGTGGGTCAGTCGCCTGAAGGAGGCGGGTCGTCACGGGGATGATTCTTCAGGGCACTCAGGGTCTGCAGAGCAGCCTCCCGTTCCATCTGGACCCGGAGCTCTCTCTCCCCACCCCTCCCCTACCCTCCTGGCTCAGCCCCTCCACGGCACCCGCCAGAGAAGGGCGGGTCCTCCGTCGACCCCGTGGAAGGTGTGTGGCCATGGGCTGCAGGTCCCCACCCCCCTCTCCACGGCACTGAGCACCTCCTCATGGCCGTAGAGCTGAAGCATTTATTGTGTCCATCATCCAGCAGTCTCCCCACTGAATGCCTAGGTCCACAATGCAGTTCTGTTCACTGCTGTACACCAAGCACGTAGGCCAGCACCTGCACTTAACTGACCAGGATTTCGAGTGGGTACATGAACTTGGGCTGCATTGTGCCTGTCCAGGTCTCGCCACTGTGAAGTTCGTTTGTTCTGAACTCTTTCTCCTGTTCTGTGTGGGTCTGCAGTTCGAGATGCTCACGGGCTCGCTGCCATTCCAGGGGAAGGACAGGAAGGAGACCATGGCCCTCATCCTCAAGTGAGTAGCACACCCGCTTGGGATCCACCCCAGTACGTGTCAGCGCCTGCTGACACTGAGAGCTTCGGTCTTCAGAACCGGGACTGTTGAGGAGGCGGTAACGGTGATGAGCATTCCTGGCATTTTCATGTCAGTGGGTGACGCCGGTGGCCTCTCTGAGTGATTCTGATGAAATCTCCTACCAAAGATAAAGTTTTCCATCAGTAAAAATCGTCTAAGTTGTCCAACGGCAAGGTCTTTGGACATGATGGTTGGTGACCTTCAAAAGTGCAGGTTTGGGGGGCAAAGGGCCGCAGGGGCTCCTGAGAGAGCCTTCCCTTCTCTGCCTGTTCACCCGTTCATGCACGTGCCTGAGCTCTCCTGCCTGACATCAGCAGGCATCATATGGCCCGAGTCACTGAGTACGAACATAAGTTTCTCCTTAATTCTCATGAAGAATCTTTTAACACAGAAATGGGTTTTGCTCTTAGAACCCTAGAAAGAAGTCTAAACCCAGAGCCAGTCTTGCTGTAATAGCTTTTAAAAAACAAACAAAACAAAAAACAAAAAAACACATCATTTTTTTTTTTGGCCGTGCTGCGCAGCATGCGGGATTTTAGTTCGCTGAGCAGGGATCGAACCCGTGCCACCTGCAGTGGAAGCGCAGAGCCCTAACCACTGGACCGCCAGGGAAGTCCCTTGCTGTAACATCTTCATCAGAGCAGGCTTCCTCTGAGCGAGGTGTCAGAGGGCAAGCTCTGGGAGAGAGAAGCGGACGGGGTGAGGAAGTGGCCCTGGAATCAGGCAGGCTCCAAATGACTGTCTCCCTGCTCAGTGAGAGGGTGGGCCCACTGCACCTGCAGGAGAATCCATGAAGGTGCTTGGCCTCACGACCAGCCCTCTCAAACTCTGCTTGCGGGTGGACACGCAACGTTTATAAAACCAGGAGGCACCTGCAAAGCTTACGGTTTTGTAGATACATCGTTATATAAATAGAAGGAGAGCAGTTCGTGGAAGACACCCCGTAGAGAGGATGTAAACGGTGTTTCCCTGTGTCACGTGACCTTACACTATGGATGACATGCGTAGCTACGGTCTACTATTTTTTTTTTTTTGATGGCCTCTGTTCCTTTTAATTTTAAGAGGGAACAAGACCTTTTTTTCTAAAGCTAGAATAATTCCCTCCAGCAAATCCCAGGTGTGAACTTGTAACCTGTCGTTGGGAGTGACAGCATTTCTGACGGGGCAGCAACAAACTGTGGACACGTGGTTCCCAGAGCGAGGTCCTGCCAGGCCGTCCTTTCCCAGATGTGGCCGCAGACCCCACCGGAGGCAGAGGAGAGAATCCAGCTGTCTCCTCAAGCCAAGAGGAGAGTCCTAAAATGTCAACCACGCTGGCATCTCTCCAAAGCTTTTTTTGTTGTTGTCTTGGAAACCATAGTTAATTTCCATTTAAAATGTTCTGTATGTTCGTGGGATCATTCTTCTTTATTTTTAGTGGCCTTGTTATTTTTAGTGAATCATTATGTAGCTGTTGTAAACAGCTGCTCTGGGTCACGTGGATATGATTGGACTTGTCTGTGAATGCCGACTGCAGAACCACGGAGCCCTGAAGAAAACCCTGCGCCCTTTGGGGCTCATCCTTCTTACCCGAACATACGACTGTGCTTTTCAGAGCCAAGCTGGGCATGCCGCAGTTCCTCAGCGTGGAGGCTCAGAGCCTTCTGAGAGCCCTCTTCAAACGGAACCCCTGCAACCGGCTGGGTAAGAATCCCTGAGCCCCGCGGGCCCTCCCCGGGACACCTACATGCTCACACTCTGCTCTGATCTGGCCCCGCTCACCACGTTCTCTGACAGCAAAAGGCCCTGACGCAGGGGTGGAAGTTCTATCACGTGTTGTCCGAGCTCTGAGGATTTCAAAAACACACAGTCGCTGCCCAAGTATTGTTAGCTAACAGTCACCGTTTTTACACAAAATGGTGGCACTTACTTTAGAACTCCGTAAACTAAAGACAGAACCCTGGAAAAGCCACCCCGTCTAATTTGTCTTTGAATGTTACAGAGAGATCATAATGGTTTGCCCAGTTCTGATCTGGATCATGAATTAATTGATTACTTTTCGTTAATGTCTCCATCAGTTCAAGAGAGACACTGAAATAATCTCTGCTAGTCTAAGGCCAACTTGTCGTTCAGCTCAGCAGATCTTAACCCGATTTAGAACACACCTGCCTCAGAATCCGGTTTGCAGAGCTGTGAAACATCAAAGTGCACGTAAACCTCTTTGCACATCATTTCTGCTCCTGTCTGAACCCCTGAGCCTGCCTGGTCTAGAGCCCCGCCCCCGTCTGGTATCATCAATCTTTTCATGTTTGATCCCAGCAATTACTTTGGGTTAATTACCCCTTTATTTTGATTCTGTGACTCCTTCCTCGTGCTCTGCCCCCATCCAGTGTAGACACAGGCTCTCCGTACAGCACTGAGAGGCCAGGCGGCTGGGGAAGGCAGGTACACGGCCTCTCACATTCCTCTGCTGATTGGTTCTTTCACAAACCAGGTAAATAAGTCATTTCTCTTCCTGAGCCTCTGGTTCCTCTCGGGATGACAATGATACGCATGGAATTCTGCACTAATAAAATTATTATCTCATTCAAATCCTCACAATACTACAAAGTAGATAAAAGGAGAAATGTTAGATTCACTTATGAAAAGGGGTATATCCCTAAGAATTGCTTTTAGCTGCAAAGTAAAGAACTCTTAAATAATTTAAAATTATTTAACCCAGCTAATTTAATGTTTCAAACTGCAGTTTATTCTTCTCACATTACAAGCCGTGTTGCAGTAGAGGGTTGTAAGCACTGGCTGGGCAGCTGAACTATTGCTCTCAAAAGCCCGGATAGGTCTGTCTTCTTAGTTTACCATCCTCAGTGTATTGCCTTTTCATCCTCACACATGGTGTCTTATGATCACAAAATGGCTGCTGCAGCTCCAGGCATCACATTCATGTTGAAGGGAGCACAAGGTGGCTCCTGACCAGAGCCTCCCAGCTCTGTGGCCACAGGGTCCCACGTGTACCCGCCACGTCCCCGGGCCCCCGGGGCCCCCCTCACCTCATCGTGCATCCTAGGAAACCGGCCCCATCATAGCTCATCTTCTGGTCCCTGTGGTTGACGGACTGTGCAGGTCTGGGGCACCACGTCCCTCTGGTGTTTCCGAAATGCCTGCTTTTTAGGCAACTGGGGGAATATTGGGGCTCCGTACTGATGGTCTCAGGCTGACCATCCACCTTTGAGAGGTAACTAATTAAAAACAGTCCCCCCCAGTTTGACTGTTCTGTGATGGGAGTGATGGAGAATGGCTCGGTGTTTCGTGTAAAATAGGATATGGGGGTCTCTCGCCCTCCCCCCACTCCTTTTCTCTCCAAGTGTCAACCCTCACCCTCCCTCGAACTATCCTTAGCTCACAACTTGATTCTTTTTTACTTTAATTTGAGCTGAGGATATAATTCTTCTCCCTTCACCTGTAGAGAACTCCCTGAAATTTCATTGTAATTGGATTTAATGAATTGTTTGAAAATCTCAACTTGTTTTCATTTTATATGGAATTTGCTTTCTGTGGAAAAATTGGACAAAAAGTATCAAGATTTAGAAAAACACAAGAAAGATAATACATAAAATCACAGTCTTGAGGAATAAAATGGTGTACTTATCAGACCCAAACATGAGGTGAGGGTTTCAATTTTTACCTAAAGACTTCCTTATGTCATAAAGCGGCTAGCCAGAGCAATTTTTTTTCTTGCTTTCCATAATTGCTATACTTTTTAACCAGTGAGTGCCTGTACAGTTCTTTGTGATATCTTATCCCCCTCCTGTCTTTTCCAATTGTGGTAAAATACACACAGCAAAAAGTTTACCGTCTTAGCCATTTTTTAAGGGCACAGTTCAGTAGTCAAGTACATTTGCAGCGTTGGGCAGCCGTCAACACCATGCATCCACAGAACTCTTTTCATCTTGCAAAACTGAAGCTCTGTCCCCATGAAACAAGAAACCCCCATTCGCACTCCCCCAGCCCCTGGCACCCACCCTTCTGCTTTCTGTCTCTGTGTTTTGACTCTCCTTGGAGTCTCATGTCGGTGGAAGCATACAGAATTTGGTTTTTTGTGTGTGACTTATTTCACTTAGCATAATGTCCACAAGATTTATCCGTATTGTAGCATATGTCAGAATTACCCTAATTTTTCAGTTGAATAATATTCCGTGGAACGGGTGTACCACACTGTGCTCATCCATCCTCCCTCCGTGGACATTTGGGTTGACCCACCTTTTGGCTGTTGTACATAACGCTGCTACGAACATGGGTGTGCAAATAGCTCTTCAAGACCCTGAGTTCCAGAGGTGGGAATTCCTGGATCCTATGGTAATTCTATTCTTAATTTATTGAGGAGCCACCTGACTATCTTCCACAGTGGCTGTGCCCTCTTCCTAACTGTAGAAGCGTTCTGGACCATTTTAGCCTCTCGATCCAGCATGGCGGCCCGTGTCTGGAACCATCCATTGTGGTGAGGTGTCAGGACAGGGGAACCCTCGGCAGGGGGTGCTTTTGCCCCGATCTCTCCATACATCAGTTGAAAATGTCTGTCAAAGTAAAGCACATACTCTTCCTCCAAGTAATTCCACTTCTGGGATGTTTCCTAGGACGTAGTTGCACAAGTACCCAGAGACATACGGGATGTCGTCAGTGCAGGAAGGAGGGGAAGAAAGGAGCCCGCGTTCCCGCCGCCGACAGACGGTTCAGGGAAGTGGGGTCCATCTACCCGGGAGGTGAGGCAGGTCTGCACCACCGGCTCGGCGACGCGTCTCAGCCAGAAACGAAGAGTTAAGGAAAAACAGCAAATGCCCAGAATGGTTCTATTTGCCTGTTTAGAAGAGAGGGAGGGAGGTGAGCAAAGAAAATTTCTGGAAACACACACAAGTAGCTGTTAGCAGCGAGTGTGGAGGGCCGGGTGGGGAGGTGAGCTTTTCCTTTCACCCCAGACATGTCAGTAGTTTGATTCTTTAATCAATAACACACACTTGTTTTATGATGAAAAGCCTAGTTTTTTAAAACTTGGTTTTGAGAGAAACACGGGATATTCAGAGACTTCTGAGTGGTGCAGGAACCCATTCTTGGCCTCGGAGCTGCCCAGACGGGCAGATGTCAAGAGTGTGGACTCGTCGGGGGCTTGGGGCCTGGCCTGCCTTCCTCTCGGCAGATACTAAGGGTCCTTTAATTAGGAAGGAGAGGGACGATGTATATGTGACCCAGAAACACACACACCTTCACTGGTTCCCTGATACTTTCCAGGCTCTGGCACTGGGGAAAGAGTGGAGCAAAACTGTGGCCCTCGTTCTCATGGGGCCTCTACGATGGTAAAAGATGGGGCACACAAACGCCCCTCGGCTGCCGTGAGAAGGAGTGGGGGGAGACAGACCTCAAGGGACAGGAGCCGGGAGGGCTGCTGGAACGTGGAGGGAGCACAGATGTGAGCCGGGGAGGGAGCTAGCAAGGAGCCCTGAGTGGCAGCGCCAAGCAGAGGGCGGGGATCCATCCCCCCAGCAGTGACTTGCTGGGCGACCTTGAGCAGATGGCTGCCCCTCTCTGTGGTTTCCTGCCCTGTGAACCGAGGGTGATAGCAGAACCTCTTCAGAGGGTTGTTAGGAGGACGCAAAGAGCAGGACCAGTGCCTGACACGTAGGAAACACTCTAGTGTGTTTGACAAATAAATGCATAAAAAAACAGATATAGGACTTCCCTGGTGGCGCAGTGGTTAAGAATCCGCCTGCCAACGCAGGGGACACGGGTTCGAGCCCTGGTCCGGGAAGATCCCACGTGCTGCGGAGCCACTAAGCCCGTGTGCCACAACTACTGAGCCCATGTGCCACAACTACTGAAGCCCACGCACCGCAATGAAGAGCAGCCCCCGCTCACCGCAACTAGAGAAAGCCCACAAGCAGCAATGAAGACCCAACGCAGCCAAAAAGTTAATTAATTAAAAAAAAAAAGAGCAGAGATAATCGGAGCGCACGGACCTGTGGGGTGGGGGAGGGCATCCGGACTCTTGGCCGCATTGCTTCCTGCCACCTGGACCCTTTTCCTTCTCTGCCACTTGGACGGATAGAGAAAGTTACCAGAGGCACAGTTACTGGTAAAGAAAGCTATCGGCCTTTGCGATGCGTTTTAACAGATCTTGTTCAACTGCCTCCTGACAGCATTGCAAAAAGGGAGAATGAATGAGGGAGGGATTGTTTGACTGTCTCTGGAACGCCCCGCATCACTAGACAGAGAAGCACCTGGCCAGGTCTTAAGTTCATGCTAGAAGCAGAACAAAAGGGAACCAGCTACAGAGAAGAGGGACCTTTGCAGCCTGTCACCCTCAGAGGAGTCCTCACGAAACTTGCCACCAGTAACTTTGCCAATGGTCAGAACTTTCCTTTCAGTACCAAGTTTTGTTATGAAAATCCGTCCGGTCTCTGCCTTGTCATTCTTGAGTGCCAGAATAAAACTCGGACACATGTTCTATTATGAATGCATATGAGAGCAAGTGTGCAAAGTACCTGCCTCCTAGGTAGGGGCATACCACTCCACTCCTGACCGCGCTGCCCTTGGGTAGTGCCTAGGTGTGGTCTCACCTGCCTGACCTCCCTGGGGGCGGGAACTGGAATCAGGAAGGAGAAATGAAGACATCAGCTCCTTTATCCACCAAAACACACAGGAGAACAAACAACTCAGTCTCATCTCTTGCAGCGACTGAAGTTGTCTTGAGGGTCACTCTTTTCTTGCAAATACCATTGCATTTGGTGGAGAAGATTGTCACAGGGGACCAGGTGACTGTGACCAAGTCGGGGGGTAGGGGGTGCTAGATTTGTTCTCCCTTCGTTCTGGAAGAAGGAAATAATTTTCTAAATCTGTTTTTTGTCTTAGAATTTAACATCACAAAAAATCATAGTTCTCTAACCCAAAATATTGTTGTATTATTTAGTTTGCATACCTGATGATAGAGAAAGATGGATTTATCTCATTAGGTGGATAGATAACCATCAGTTAAAAGATACTAGCCCAGTGGGGGCCACAGAAGCATGGAAAATGGCCCATCCACGGCCAAAGATTGCCCTTCAGATAATTTCTAAAGTGAATTATCATAAAGCTTTCCAGGAGTTATGGACCATCCTGCAGCAGTATTTCATATCCTAGGATGTCCAGACTCACATAAAGAAGAAATTATAGTCGGAATTATTACTCACCCAACTTGACCCGGGTCAGCTACTAAATTTAATTGCCTGAAAATCTTTAGCCTTAAGGTGGAAATTATCTTGGTCTGCACAGGGAGCTAGACTAGGAGGCTGGGACTCTTCCCCTTATGATTGCCTTGAGCCTTGTTCTTGACGCCCCCAAAAACGTCCACTGGCCATTTGGGGAGGTCGTCAATATCAGAAGGCCTCACCCAAACCCGGTTCCTCACGCAGATCTGTGGTTTAAGCACATTACCTTCAAATCAGCCCAGATCTCTGTCTCTTGACCCTTGAACTGTTGGAGAGACCTGTCTGTCCACATTTCCCTTCTTGACCAGGACACCGGTCATGTTGGATCCGGGGCCACCGCTGCCCCAGCGTGACCTCATCCACACTAATCACACCTGCGATGACCTCATTTCCAAGTAAGGTCGCATGCTGAGGTTCTGGGGTTAGGACTTCACCGTCTGAATTTGGAGGAACACAGTTCAGCACCTCTGAGAGGGTGTCCATAGCATTTTCAGTGGAAGAAACGGCAGAGGTTCTCCTTGTTGATGTCACACGCTCGGCAGGTGACAAGACCGAGGTCCTCGCCCCAGATCACCTGTCCAAGGCGGCATGGCTGCCAAGTCGAGAGCTGGCGTTTCCCCCCCATTGTCCCCTTAAGGTGCTGTGTCCTCACCCAAGGAGTCCGAGTCTAAGTCTCCAGCCCACCTCTGACCGCAGTGTGCACTGCTCAGTGAGGTGCCCCATGCACCTGTGGCAGGTGCTGGTGACACACAGGTAGAGGATGCTGCCGCGTGGGCAACCCAGTCGTGTGGGCAAAGAGGCCAGAAATCTCGGGTAGAGATCCCCCCGCCTTTCCCTGCAGACCTGAGACACCTGAGGAGCCAGCCAGAGGGAGCCCCCTCCTCCGGGCAGGACGCCGGGGCTGAGGGGCGGAGGCAGGGCCAGGGTGGTGCTGGAGGGACAGACAGATGGAGAAGGCAGACAGGCCCCCACCCAGGCCGGGCCTGGCAGGGCTGGGCGGTCAGTGGAGAGGAGGGAGGGAATGGGTGGTTTTCTGTGCCGTGAGTGGAGAGAGTTTATTTTTGTCAAAAATGGAGTCAAATGTGAGTTTATTTCCACCACGGTGGCATGTGGACCCGGCAGCTGGAAAACTGGATTATTTGGGTTTCGCACTTGATGGAAGCAGGTGCAAAATGCCCGCCCAGCAGGGCTGCCTGGGACCCTTGGGTGGCACCTGCAGGCTTGTGCGTGTGCTGGGGAGGGGGCAGTGGGGGGCGTGAGTTCTGGGCCCGAGAAACGTCACAGGCGCAGTTGCAGATGCGGAGAAGACTAGCATGTGAGAGCACGCATGTCCTCCAGGCGGCCTGGGTAGGGGGCTGGGAGGGCAGGGCAGGCGGAGAGGGCTGGGCCCGGCCAGGGCTGCGACGCCCCTGGTCGGGACCCTCGGAAGGACGCGGCAAGCGGAGCGCGGCAGTCTTGTTTCTCAGAGGATCGATCGTTCTAGTCGTGAATTAGAGAAGAACCCTCTTGGGGCGTCTCTAGCTCACCCCTGTGAGCATCTGTAACGTAAGTCCTGGACATGCTGGACTCCTGGGGGCACACGGGGCAGAGGTTAGAAAGGTGTCAGACGTGCCCGTGAGCATAAAACAGCGCAGCCAGTCAACTACCGCTGGTGCCCGGAGAACACGTGTGGGCAGGGCCCGCCCACTTGCCCAGGGCTTCTGCTTTTCGTGTTTCCTTTTTCCATTCCAGACTCGATCTCCAGAGGGTGTGCTTTCCTGATCTGACTTCAAACACCATCCGCTCTGGGCTCCAACCATCTCATTCTGGTCCCACGGGCATCGCTGTGACCTTTTGTAAAGGGCCAGCCTTTGACGGCTTGGTCAAGGCCAAGCGAACGCCCCAGCCCCTGGTTTGGAGTTGGTGGTCCCAAGCCAGCCCTGAGGGTGCTGCCGGGGCCCCGCCTCAGCCAGCAGGGTCCCAGAGGACACAAGCTACGCCAAGCAAAGATTTTAAACAGTAAATGAAATTTCAAGCTGACCGACAATACTTTAAGACTCTAAAAATAATGTGTAGATGATCTGTAAGTGACTGAGAAGTGAAAAAGCAGACCTGGTGTTCAAATCCTGGGTGGTTATGGACTGGCCTTTAGGAGTGTGCGGGTCCGGTAGAGTGCAAAGTATGCAAGGAAAAGAGGCAGACGTGAGTTTATTCTGAACGTGCCCAAAAGCATTAGAGGGGGACTCTGTGTGACTCTCAAACGACAAAAACAAATATTTCAACAGAGTCACAAAGGGTCCAGGGATTAAACATTTCCCAAAGCTATCTGTGGACAGGAAGATTCAAGGAAAACATTTTTGGCCAATCCCCAAACCTTTTGGGGATGATTTACTGTGAAAGTGGAAGCCCGTTCATGATTAAGCCCAGGAGGAAAGGAACGGGGTCGCCTCGTTAAAAATGTGAGGTGGAAGGGCTGCAGGTACCCAGGGCCATAGAAGAACAGGTCCCAGCCTCAGGCACAGCGCTGCGTTTTACAGCCACGTGCCGCTGGAAGACAGTTCCAGTGGGATGCAAAACTGCCCGTCAACCAATGCGGAGAAATCCGAGACGGGGGTCCAGATACAGAGGTTCAGGAAGACAGCCCAAACGCGATTGGAACAAAAGTAATTAAATGTTCATACGCCAGAGAATAAGCGTGAATTCTTGAATTTGCTGCCCCAGTGAACTCTTTCTGCGTATTTGCCAGGCATTGGGGATCTTAATCAAGACTCGCCAAACTGCACAGAGAGAATGCTGTTCTTCCGTTCTCCATGTTTCTGTCCATAAGTACCTGTTCTTGTCAATTCTTCGTGAGCCCTCCTCTTGGGGACAGAGTGAGACTTGAGTGCATTTGGTGATGAACCCACAGCAAGTGAGCGGAGATTCAGAGACAGACACAGACACAGTCTCTGGACTGTCCCAGCTCGGACCTCTGCTCACTGCTGTTTGTCAAATGTATTAAACAAAAAGGAGTTGTCCAGCACAAAGTAGACTCTTTTAACATGTTTCAGGAGAGGATAAATAGAACTAGAATCCAAAATAATAACCCCATGTGCCCTAGGAAGGTTGACAAAGGCTTTAGAGAACTCTGTGCAGAAATTCTTTCTCTTTTACGTTTTCCCCTCTTTGGAACACCTGGAATTTTTGAGTAATAACCAAAGTGTTAATACACTCTCGAGTGTTTGTTGAGGCCTCGAAGCACGAATGTGTGCAAAATCTCACTGCAGTGGAAGAAAGAAGATGCAGATAAAAATGTCCTGAGTAGGAACCCGAGAAAACCCAGCTGGTACTAGCAAACGATTGTAGTTACACCAACACCTGTATTTCCTTTCTGTTTTACTTCGTTTTGATTCTTGCAGAGCATACTTGCAAATGATGAATGAGCATGAAATGCAGTGGGTACAAAATGCAAAGTAGATTTTTCAAAGTCACACAGTCAGTGAGTCACTGTACAGGTGCCTCTACCTGGGCTCAACGTGTAAGCACCAGTCTCCCACCTTTGACTAACCCACAGAGCTTCCAGCAACACAGCCAGCATTCACCAAAAAGAGCGGGAAGAGGTACAAATCAGAGGCGGTTTTTCGTTTCTCTTTAATCGTCGTGGCCAGAAGTCTTTTTCAATCCCGAGCTCTGGTCTTCATCAAAGGAGGCCTGCACGCAGGTGGGCACGAAGCCAGACTGTTCATTCTCGACATCTTGTTCCAGCAGCTGCTTGGGCACCTTTGGAGGGCCTCTAGGTGGGGATGCCTAGGCTGAGACCAGATCTCCGGACTCAGGTCAGGGGTTTATACAGCAAGGGATGGACATGGACATCCGGAGCGTCCTCAGCGTGAGGTCCTCAGTAACAGCACTCCTGACACCAGACGTGTGGGGTTTTCCACACCAACTGCGTCTCCACTTCTCTGCAGACACCGACTGTGTGTCCTATGATTGATTCAGCTCAGTTCTGGCACTGACCACCCAGAGTTATCTCAGACCCCAGGGTCAGGGTCACCCCCACCAGACACCCCATCTCCGATGCCAGTCCCAAGTGCCAGGTTGTCCATGTGCTTCCGGCCCACCAGCTGTAAACCCAGGGTTCCCAGGACCCCCTCCTCAGCTGTGATAATTCACTAGAACAGATCACAGAACTCAGGAAAGCGCTTTAGTGAGTTACTGTTACCGATGTATTACAAAGGATGCTCTAAAAGATCAGATGAGCAGCCAGATGAAGAGGTGCATAGGGCGAGGTCCAGAAGGGTTCCCAGCCCAGCCGCTTCTGTCCCTTTGGGGTTTGGGGGGAGCCACCCTCCTGGTTGTTCACCAGCCCAGAAACTCCCCTAACCCTGGTGTTCAGGTTTTGTTGGAGGTTCCATTATGTAGGTGTGATTGATTCAGTCACTGGCCGTTGGCGACTGGACTCAGTCGCAGCCCTTCTCCGCTCCCTGGGGTTGGGGCGTGTGGGCGAGTTCGTCAGAGGTGGATGAAAGTTCAAAGCCTCGTCACAGGGTTGGCTCTGTCTGTAGGGTCTTTCCACAGGTCACCTCATTAAGACAAATTCAGGTGTGGTTGAGAGGGGCTTATTATGAGTAACAAGAGATGCCTCTTTCACGCCTGGAGCCCTTCCAGGAGCCAGTGACCAAAGCCAGACATCAAAACAGGAGATGCTTCCTTCATTCTTATGACTCAGGAAATTACGAGCGTCTTCGGAGCTCTGGCCAGGAGCCCGAGACAAAGACCAAAATATATACTTCTTATTATATCCTAATGTCTCAGGAGAAAGGCCAAATTGGATACACACGTCGGGGTGGGGTTCTGGGGCGCGGAGCGGAATCTTTCTTCCGGTTCTGCTCCTAAACTCCGGTTTGGTCCTGGGCATGTTACCCAGCCTCCTTCAGGCTGGTTCCTTATCTAGAGAGTAGGGATGGTGTCCAAGGCACTGGGTGTTGGTGGCATTTAGCAGGAGAACGCCTTGACGTGTCTGCCCCGCGGCACTGCCCCGTGTCCCTAGAGGGGGAAATTCCGGGTCCGTTCCTTGTTCGTCCATTTGCATACCAAAGGGATAATCCCCAGATCACTGGAGTCCAGCATAGTGACAAGGCCAGGGGCTCTTTCCCAGGGTGCTGGCCCGGCCAGGCTTCCCCAAGGAGTGGGAGCTAGCCGGACCCTCGTCCACCTAGAGGCGACCCCGGTGCCACGGGCAGCTTCGCGCCTCCTTTTCTGCGCATGTCGCGGCTTCGACCAGGGAACAGGGCCGGAGGTGATAACAGGAGGCGATGAGCCCACAGCGGGCTGTGTCTCCCAGGACCCCCGGCGTCCTGGGGGAGGGTCCTCCCGCTTCTCAGGCCGGACGGCGAGGCCGGGCCGGGGGCTCCGCGGTGACCTCCGCACCTTCCTGCTTCCGGCCTCCCAGCCACCTGCCTCCCTCCCGGGGATGAGGGGGGCGGCTCAGCCTCGTGGGGCAGCCGCGGGCCGAGCCTCCGAACGGGGCGGGGCTGGGCCCCAGCGCTCGGGGTGCAGAACCGGGAAGCCTGTGTGGGCCTCGCGCACGACCTGGTCGATTGAGACGCAGGAGCCGTTTCCCCAGACAAAGCCGGAGCAGGAGTCGCCCGGCCCGAGGCCGCCCGCCACCACTACCCGCATCCGCGCTGCTTCCCGGCCCCTCCCTGACTCACCTTCCCATCCTGGAGAAAACGCAGACCTCGTGGGGCCTTAGGGCTTGGCTGTTTGATTTTTGTTTTGGGGTTTTTTTTTTCAATTAATAGACTTATTTTTAGAGGCATTTTAAGTTTGCAGACAAAACGGAAGAGAAGGTGCAGCGAGTCCCCACACGCTTCGTCACCCCCTGCACGCAGCGTCCCCAGCTGTCAGCTCTTGCTGATGTGACGCGCTTGTTAGAAGTGATGACGCAGTATCGGCACATCCTTACTACCGGAAACCCGCGGTTCACGTCAGGGTTCACTCTGGGAGGGGTAGCTGCGGGCTTCAGCAAGTGCATGACGACGTGTGTCTCCCATTAGGCGTCCGAAGTCCTGTTCACGCCCTCACCCATCCCTCTCTCGGGGCTCAGGATTTCACGTAAGCAGCAAGGCAGGGAGAGATCAGGCAGAAGTAGCCAGCAAAGCAGCACTGTTTGTACACAGTGTCCAGGTGACAAGAAACCTCTGTCTCGCGCAGGCCCAGGTGGACACAGGCCACCTCCGTCTCTCTCCAGGTTCCCGTCCTGCTAGAAACGGCCTCTCCAGGCCCTGGCTTCCTTCCGCTTCCCCGTAAGCCCCAGAGCAGCCTTATAGGGCTCTCTGCGCTGTAGCCTCCACCCTGCCCTCGCCCGCGTTTTCTCATCCTCTGGAAGGCCCGGCCTGATGCGGGCTCTAATGGAGACTGGGATGGGCCTCCACTTCCTCGCCCAGATGCCCGGGCATCCCCACACCTGCAGCAGGAGGTTCTAGCCTGCCCGCCCCACCTCACCTGGTCACAGCTCTGCAGGGCTGAGTGGTGGCCTCTGCGGGCTGTGAGGGGGCAACTGGCAGGAGAGGTCACAGCTGGGGGCTCCTTCCCCCTGGAGGGCGTCAGGACCCCCGCCCCCTCCCTGCTGTGTCAGAAACTCCGCAGAACAGTCACGGGTCTGCTCTGATGCTCATCTCTGCTCTGTGGTCACCGCAGGTGCTGGCCTGGACGGCGTGGAGGAGATCAAGCGCCACCCTTTCTTTGTCACCATCGACTGGAACGTAAGTTGCAGGCCAGCGTCCCGACTGCACAGAAAGCACAGGGAGGTGGGGCAGGGGAGTCGGTAGCTGCTGGGTACAAACCCGAGGTCAGTATAGACCCGTCACCTGGAGGAGCGCACTCCCTCGGGGGGCTCCGAACGCTCAGGCATTTCCCCAGCGCAGACCAGGCGCCGCCACCCCTTCCTTCCCTGCGGCTCCAGGACTGGAACCCCTTCCACACTTTCCCTGTCAGAGATCGGCCGTCCTCAGTGGCCCTGCAGCCGGGCCACCTCCCCGAGGGCAGAGCAGAGGCCACCCTGGGCCCAGCAGAAGGCTGAAGGGGCCCCTCGGCCGCTCCCGGGCTGCACAGGCTTTCAGTTTGGGGCCTCTGGGCGCGCAGGTTCGGTACTGCTTCCTGGCTCTAAACAGCATCCCGCCTGCACTCAGCAGTCCTATAGAAGTTGCTGCAGAAAAACATTATCCAGACTGGAAAAGACAAAGCCGTTCGGGACGCTTGTTAAAGACATAAAGAAGACTTCGCTCAGGGGGCTGTCAAGATGGCGTGGGGACCACTGCAGGGGGGTAGGGGGTCCAGCCGTCGGGAGAGAGATGGGGCTCAACTCCGAATACAACAAGGAAGGAGGGTCATGTCAGGGGCCAGAAAGGGACTAAGAGGAAGCGCCAGGGTAAGGGGCCTCCGGCTAAACCTACCGACCAGGATTCTTGCTGAGCCGGGTCAGGTGTCCAGACAAATCCAGCAGTCAGGCCTGCTGGGAAGAGCTCAGGGGCCCGAGCAGATCGGGTCAGAGTCAGGGGACGTCACCGGCTCCGTGCTGCCGGATGGATGTGGACTGCGGCCCCCACCCAGGGAGGACCCCAGGTCCAGTGCTCCCAGCCGCCTGACTGGACACGGCATGGAGCTGGACGCCAGCTCAGAAGTTCCCGACTCTCACTTCCCCGGCGCCTGGCTGCTGGCTCTGCGGGGGAGGGTCAGGGCAGGCGGCTCCCCAGGCACCAGCCGACCACCGGGCCAGGCTCCCCGTCTGGAGCTGGCAGGCCTCCTCTGGGAGAGGTCCTTGGTCCTTTCCCATTGGGTAAGCACAGCTCTTAGCTTTGGGGTTTTCTTTTCCTGAGCTAGTATTTGACCAGAATGTTTACAAAGTGAAAGTCTCTCTATGCTGCAGAGGGCAGTGCCCGTGTCTGCCTGCCCCCCTCCCCGCAGAGTGTGGGGTGTCCGCGAGCCTCGGGAAGGGGTGGCACTTCGGCTCCTGTGGGTGGGCAGGCCCCGCCCCAGGTCTCACCTCTGGGGACATTTTTGCACAAACGGCACGTAAAACTCGCTGCTCGCCGAGCTTCCCAGCCTCAGCCCGACAGCCTCTCCTCCGCTCTCCACCTCGGCCCAGGAAGCACTCCGACTGGCAGTGGCAGCAGTTCGCTAACCTAGTTTTAGATGCAGGTGATAGGATACGTGCACACAGTTAGACTCGGTTTCAGAGGTAAGAGTAGAGAGAAACCTGGTGACTCTTCGGTGACGTGAGGCGCCTGGGAAACAGGGACAGCATCGCTGGGGCAGGGGCTGCAGTGGGAAGGGACCAGCACAGGAGGGGAAGGAAGGAGGTCCCGGCGGCCACACCGCTCAGCACTAGAGCCTGGCTGGGAGGGGGGCCGTGGGCAGATGCTGGGGAGATGCTCACCCCAGGACGGCGCCAAAGAAGGGGCTTGTCACGGGGGATCCAAGTCAGCTTCGTGAGGTGCGTGGGATTTTCACAGTGCAGTGGCCCTGGAACACTGCACGCTGGGTTCCCATGCGTTCCAGAAAGCCCAGGTCTGCGTGAGCTCTGAGCAAAAGTTGAGGCCATTTAGAGCAGCCCTGGTGCACGGCTGGGCCTGGCTCTGTGGTCAGCACAAAGTCCCTGGCTTCCTGTACCAAGAAGGTGGCACTTCTGCGTCATGTCAAAGCAATCGGGCTGGAGTTAGGTTGGGAAGTTTCTTTTGTTGCTTTTAGCGTTTCGTTTCATTTCATTTTGGTTTGGTTTGGTTTTTGAGCGAGACCCTTCTGATGCCCTCAGACAGCCTTACCTACTGTCATTTCCATGTTGACCCGAGGATGACCAGGCAGGGCCAGAGGCGTGGAAGGATCTCATTGCATCCCTCACTCTGGATGAAGCAGCCAGAGACGGGGGGGACTGTGAGAGACCACTTTTGTGCACATTGATGTATTTAATGACTACTTGGGGCTCACCCGTGTCAAGGTGAGCAGGTGTCCGGGACATAACGATGGAAAGGCTCAGCTGTCTTCAAGCTGCTTCCAGTCCGGGGATGCAGGCGTGCCGTCACCCAGCCACGGAAGAGGCGTGTGGTGGGGCTGCCCCGTCTGGGAGGGGGTGACGCCTCAGAGATTGGAGGAGGATTGACAAGGGGGGAGCGGGGGAGGGGGGAGGAAGTCCTCCCAGCAAAGACCTCCTGGGACCGCAGCCTCAGTCCAACCGCTCGGGCCCTTCCCGGGACGATGAGCTGTCGTCCTCTCCAGCCCCGGCACGAGCTGGTCAGCCCCGTAGGGGCCTCTGGGTCCTGGCCAGTGACCGGCCCCGGCTTTAGAAAGACGTGCACGGGATAGATTTGTCCAGATGTGCTCTTTCTGCTTTCGGCAGCTTAGATAACTGGAAACCACAGGGGAGGGAGACGCATTTGCAAAAACTGTTAGTACCAATGGGCCTTCCCACTGCCAGGCAGGTGCTCAGAATGACAGTGACAGGGCATCTCCTTGACTATTCAACTCTACCCCAGAGCCGGCCTCAGGATCCAGCTTGGAACATATAAGGGTGTGATTTCACCTCTGCTTCGTTCTGTGACCCAGAACTGCCAGCAGAAGTTTTTGGTTTTTTTAAGTAAACACCTGTCATCCAGCGCTTCTCCCTGGGGACTTGGGGCTTCCTGCCGGGGCACAGTGAGTCCGTGGACACTGCGCGGGGCGGGGGGGGGGGGGGCGCTGCCCCGTTCGTCCTGCTCTGCCGTCACCTGTCCTCAGGGCCTAGCAATTAGCGCCTGCCCAGGAGGCATCCGCCCTGAAAGCTTGCTCCCTGCCATAGGAGAAGTGAAAAATTCCAGGTTAATTATAGACTGAAAGCCTCTGCAGCCGGTGATGGGAGAGTCAGGCACAGAAGCTGCGTTTACTTTTCCCCTGTGGCTGGAGCAGTGCTGAGAACACAAAAATGAACACTTCGTCAAAGTTAACCACCTCGGGCCCCGTGAGCTGGGCCAAGGAGCCCTCCGAGTAGCCGGGCTCCCCTCGCAGTGGGAATAATGCTTCCACAGCCGAGGCCCTCCCTGTAACTATGATGACTCATCCTTCCAGTCACTTTTATTAATGCTGGGAGTACACTTGTGCTGTTCTTTTTACTTTCTGAAACCCTTCCAAGCACATCACCGGTTGGCGGGTGTGAGATGGGGGGGATTCCCCGGGGGGAACTGAACCCAAGGCAGTGAGAGGCGTGCGCACCATCCCTGGGCGACCTGGCGTCGTGTGCAGAGCCCCCAGGTCGCCGGCCATGTGGGCTGGCAGGAGGAGAGTGGGGCTCCGGGCCGCAGAGGGGGGACCCTTCGGTGTGGGTCCCGGGAGCTACCGGCTGCTGCTTAGCACCTCACCGTGCGTGGGCCCCTTCCACGGCCCCTGGAAGATTGCTGTCGACCTACTTCCATGTTAAGTACACCAGGAGAACTCACCCTTCCAAGGAGCCGGCAAGTGTCTTTGTTCAAAGACTTCATCGCCCTTTGGCTCAGGGGTTTTGTAAATCCAGATACTGGGGTTGGAGCCGCTCTCGGTGGGGTCGCCAGTGGAAACAGAGCTATGCACCTCGTGGACCTCGTGGACCTCGGGGACCAGTGCTGCGTCACTGAACTTCTCCCTGTTCCTCCTCCTGCCCTGCCATCGCTCTGCATCTGGATCTGCATCATTTCTGCGTTGCTATTTCAAGAATCATCTCTAACGGTGCCCTTTGCCTAATTGGAGCGTGTTGATTTTGAAATGCCCGGAGCCAAAAGTGCCGGCAGAAAACAGGTGTTAGGTCTGTGGCCCCGAACTAGCATCAGTCTTCTCTTCACCATCCAGTTGCTATTTTTATTTTGCTCCCTCTGTCCTTCCCTAGTCACCTGAAGGTCTTTTAGGTATACGTAGAATTCGGACGCACCTGCAAAGAGCATCCCAGCCTGTCCATGTGCGACGTGAAATCCGTTCCAGCGCTGCTACGACTTGCAACTTGAGATCATCATCCTGAGATCCTGGGACAAATGCCATGATTTAAAGTGACGCCTGGTGAATTTGCTCATGAGATCCCACTTTCTTTCCATCAGTGTGGGGTACATTGTTCCAGAGGCTCAGAAAGGGGAATCTAGGTCAGAACTATGCCGCATCTCATCAAGCTCAAAGTCCACAAAATGCATCTGCCTGTTCATTCTCCATTTGACCCTGTGCAC
The DNA here is from genome assembly GCF_025265405.1 of Mesoplodon densirostris. NCBI lineage: Eukaryota > Metazoa > Chordata > Mammalia > Artiodactyla > Ziphiidae > Mesoplodon > Mesoplodon densirostris. The sequence goes on from NC_082672.1 coordinate 3,283,163, forward strand.
AGCGGCGGACATTACAGAATGGGAAGCAAGGTCACCTTTTCCCTAAATCCTCAAACCCACACCTAGGTTTGGACACCTGGAAAGAAAGAAAAAACATGTATAAGAATAACACATATTAGCACTTTCCAAAATGTTTATCCAGTAACAGGAAGACATTGACAGGCCTTTAAGACTGCAGCAAACACAAGGGTGTATCCAAAGGGCAGGGTGACCAAACACCCCAGGTGGCCTACACAGCTCTTTTCTGCCCACTTGAAACCAGGATGAAACCGCAGCAACCGTCGGAGACGGAGAGGGTGGTGGTCTGGGGGCCGGTGGGCCGATTATGCTCACAGGCTCTGTCTCTGCAGGGACCAGTGTCAGGGTGAAGAGGGGTCTTCAAGAGGACTTCCTGCTGCCCTCCTGCAAGCCTTGGGAAGCTTTCTTCCACGCTGTCCCTCGGGTCAGTCAGGCTCTCCATAGCTGATGCACAGGCTTACAGAGGCGGTTTGGAAAATGCAAGGAAACACAGACATGTGCTTGCACACGTTGCCATGTGAAGCCAGAGGTTGTACACGCTGCACACCAGGTTCTGGGACTGGCTTGGTGGGCATCTGGAATTGGGATTCTTCACAGGGCGTGAGCCGAGCACCGTCCTGGGCGGGGAACCCCGGGTACCACATCCTCTCTTGCTTCCCGAGTCATCACTAGATACTTCAGTTAAAAGGGTACCATGCTTTCCACCCAAACCAAGTCCACAGCAGCTCACGGCCAGGGGACAGTCTGATTCCGATGAACTCTTCTCCTTATGGCTGATGACTTGGAAGTCAGGGGCTGTGTCTTCTCCCAAGGGGTCAGCCTCCCAGCCAGGACCAGTGAGCTGCAGTCAACGGAGGCAAGTAGAAGAATCGGCCTGGGAGTTGGGGTGAGGAGAGGAACTGAAATGTATGAGCTTCAGCCTTCAGATGCAAAATGTCTCTCATTTGCATGAAATGACAGCCAGTTCTGTGTGTGTGTGTGTATTGAGATACAGTTGACATATAACATTATGTTAGGTTCACGGTTTGCAAGGCAGAAATAGAGACACAGATGTAGAGAACAAACATATGGACATCAAGGGGGGAAAGCGGGTGGTGGGCTGAATTGGGAGATTGGGATTGACATATATATATATATACACTAACAGGTATAAAATAGATAACTAATAAGAACCTGCTGTATAAATAAATAAATTAATTAAATTTTTAAAAAAGAGACAACATGGGCTGTAAAGAACAAAACACAAACCCCCCCCCCCAAACACTTGGCCATTTGTCAGCTAAACAACAAATACACTGTTTGAAAAAGAAATAAAAAGTAAAAAAATAAACTAAAATTAAAAAACCATTATGTTAGGTTCAGGTGTACAACAGAATGATTTGATCTTTGCATTGTGACGTGATCACCATAAGTCTAGTTACAACCTATCACCACACACTTATAAGAAGTTTTTTTCCTGTGATGAGAGCTTGCAGCCCAGTCTTAGGAACCGTAGCCACCAGGCTGTCCCGTACATCCCCAGGCTGTCCTGTACGTCCCCAGGACTTATTTATTTTATAACCGAAAATTTGCACCTTTCGATCCTCTTCATTTCATTGGGTCCATTTCAGCCGCTCCAACCCCCCTCCCCAAACTCTCCCAAGCCCCACCCCACCTCTGGCAGCCACACGTGTGCTTTTATAATGGAAATCTCTCCTGTAAACAAATTCCCGCTCATCTTAGAAGCAGGAGTCCTGCTGCAGTGGAGATTCCTCTGTCCTCCCCCTTCCCTGGGAAGTAGCAGGAGGACTCCTGAAGGCAGAGGGAGAGGCTGTGATTTTTACTGGATCAGGACAAATATTTATTTAATAACCCAGCTCAAATATCGCTGGTGGGAGGGGGAGCATCGAGCCCCGCAGGCCAGGCTGGGCAGCATTTTAATCGGGGTGCCGAGCTCGCCCCTGCTTATTAGATTTCCCCTGACAAGTGCATGCGTCAGGGAAGTGCATTCCCACCGTACTGGTGTGTCTGCGTGGAAGGCATCCTCTTTCTATCTGGAAAGGGCTTATAGAGGAACTCAATTCGGAATGAAATCTCTTCACCCAGGGCAGGAAATGACCGAATAATGCTCCACTGAATTAACTCGTTTTTTTCTCCTCCGATGGTTCCCAAGTGCACTGCCCCCCCAGCTCCACACGTGCACCTGCAGCCGCAGCTGCTCTGAGCCCCGGGACGGAGCCCAGCGGCCACCGGTCAGTGCAGCTGTGGCGGCGCCTTCTGGAAGGGTGCGCTCTGGGCGGGGTCTCCCCTGGGATGGGAAGAGTCTGGAGACCCAGGCCCTCCTCCCGTCTGCCCATTCGTCGCCCTTGACCCTGGAGGGGGTCTTACCTAATCTTAGCCTATTTCCTCGTCTGGAAACTCGGGTGACAAAATCTGCATTACATTGAAAGATTGAGAGTGGATCTCCACAAGTCACTGGCTCCATTTCCAGACTCCCCTGAACTGGGGGGTCCTGAGTCCAGACCTGGTGAAACAGGAGCTCTGAAAAGTGCCTGAGCCTGGTGTTTCCAGCCGGGAAACAGTCCTGATCGGTCCTGCATCAGGACCCCTTCCAGCAGAAGGGGTCCTTGCTGGGCCTGAGAGGCTTGGAACAATGTGTGTGAGGGTGTGGCCTCTGCTTCCCGCCAAGGCAGTGCCACACGTGGCCACTTCTCTGGCTGATGCTCCGTCAGGCCGTTAAAGTGTGCAAAAATGTGTAACTAAACCCAGAAGCCCGACGCAGCCCCTTGACTTGAGCAGAGGGGTCTGGACACCCAAATTTGGTGGCAGCCAGAGTAGGTGCCCCAGGGAGGTGCACAGACATTGGGCTGTGGGTGAGGAAGGACCTGGATGGGGACTGTGTCCCCGCAGAGCAGGGTCCCAGGTGCTGGCTCCGAGGTCTTCTGGGCGGGGAGCACTTGCCAAGGAGCAGGGCTCTTCCTGCTGTTACCTGAGGGTGGGGCAGGGTGTAGCTGTCCTGTCAGATTTTACTTGAAGAAGAAGATTCTACTGCCCAAAAGAGGTTGAAAACCATTGCCCTAAAATCAAGAATACTTAGATATTCCCAAACCCTTTTCCCTCGAACTATGGCTTTTATGTCTCTTTATAAGCTATGTAACTATATTCTATGTCGTATACAATAGATACCATATTTTATGTGTTACGAAACGTGTCAGAGCTCTGGGAGGGGCTGCCGTGTGCTGGCACCTGATTGGCGGGTGGCACAGATGGGTTTCCCGCCCGCATTCTGGCCCTCAGCGCCCTGTCTTGCTGTCCACGCAGAAGCTGTACAGGAAGGAGATCAAGCCGCCCTTCAAGCCGGCGGTGGGCAGGCCAGAGGACACCTTCCACTTCGACCCCGAGTTCACGGCGAGGACGCCCACAGGTGTGTGCGGGCAGGGAGAGGGGGGCGGGCCTGTGTGTCTTTCCCATGGCGGGTCCTCCAACCTGGCCAGGTAGGGACAGGCATCCAGGAGCCAGAGAGCGCCATGTTCAAGGGCACTTCCATGGGATATAGTCCTCAGTTCTGTTTGATGCTCTTGTTCCTCTGCTCGTAGTAAAGGCTTACGTGATCGAACCACTTATCAGTTAGCCCCCAGGTAACACCCAGCTGGGAAATCTTGGCCTAAGTTGTCAGTCCGGTGACCACCTGTCAGAGGGACACACCCGGGCAAGCTCGAGAAAAGAACCTCAAGTCGATGAAAACCTCTTGTTTAATTAGGGAGGTTTTATGGGAAGAGGGAGCCTGTCGGTTAAGTCTGTTAATGTGTGGACTATTGTTCTTATTCATGCAAAAAAAAAACCTGTTTGAGAAGTTGCATCAGCTACTGTATCTCGGCACAGCAGATGGACTTGTGTATTTAGCCTCTATGATGTGTCTTAAATTACTCCTAAGGTCTACCAAGTTCAATCAGAACTGGTCAGCTCCCTTTAAAATTTGTCATTTTGTGATATGGATAAATTAATATTAACCTTGTTTAGATATGGTAATTGTCCTAGTCTACCCAGGCGGCCATAACAAAATACCACAGACTGGACGGCTTCAACTAGAGAAATTTATCTTGGTTCCCCGTGAGAGGTCTCTTCTGGGCTTGTAGACGGCCTCCTTCTCTCTGTGTCTTCGCGTGGCCTTACTTTGTGCTCGAGGCGAAGGAGAGAGAAGCCCCTGGTGTTCCTTCTTCTTCTTATAAAGACGTCCGTCTTGCTGAATCAGAGTCCCACCCCCATCACCTCATTTAGCCTTAGCTGCCCTCCGCAAGACTCCTTCTCCAAAGGCAGCCACATTGGGCTTCAACGTGTGAATTTTGTGGGGCACAGTTAAGTTCATCCCAGTGAAAATGTGGTGATTTTGTCTAAAACACAAATTAACATGCCCCTTCTGGAGATATGGGTGGGAAAAGTTCAGCCAGTTGGTAGCTCTTGGGGCTGTGTGATGTGCTCATGGGGGGTTCCCATGCTTTTCTCACTGTTATTGCATCTAAAATTTTCTGTGATTAAAAAAGGATCATGAAACAAATAGATGGTCAGATACAAAATATCAAGTAGGTAAAGTTGCAACAGAGAATCCACTGGGCTCCCTCTGGTTTAAGCTGTTGGTGAGAGCCTGTGTCCCGCACGCCAGGGGGAGGCACGTTAGGGGTGTGAGCTCTGTGCAAACACAGAGGGTTGGGGACATCCCTGGGGCCGCTGGTGGTCCCAGGGCAGCTCCTGACCCAGGCAGCAGGGGCTCCAGGGCCGAGAAAGAAGCAAATTCTGGGGGCCCTCAATGAGGGAGTCGGGACGCAGACGCTCACTGATTTCTTTCGGGTCCTCCTGCAGCCCCCAGATAAAACTAAGACTGTCCTCAGGGACAGAGCTAGAGTGATGCCTGCTGTCACAGTCTGGGGTGATCGCTGCTGCGAGATGTACCATGGCTGCCGAGGAGGTGGACGAGATCTACGTCTGTCCTCTCTAGTAGAGACGGTCCAATGTTTCTCCAGTTCTCAGCGGCCTCAGAAAGTTCTTGGGTGTTGGGGTCAATCCTTCCTGTTGACAAAATTGACCCACTTCACAGAATCAGATTACTTTTTAGCTTCAGAGTTTGGAAAGACGGGGCAGGATTGGGGATTCCATCCCAGGTGTGCCCGCAGCTCACCTGAGCAGGTCGCTTTCTTTCTCCTCCTGTGGTTTACGTGAATGTAAAGGAACACAGAAACGATTAACCCTGACAAAGGACACTGCCTGTGATGACCACCACCCACACGACCTCCCCTCGGTCCTTAATGAAATGTGCACTGTGTCACCGAGGGTTTCCGTCATTCGGAACTCTGTGCTTAAAATACTGAAATAAAGACCATGTTTGTGCTGCCTGGCAAGAAAATGCTCATACAGTCAGCTCGAAATTAGTCACCTTTACATGCTTTTTGTGTTATCCGCGAAGAATTTAAACTCCGACCTAGTCAGCCTGTGTGATTAGCAGGCTTTTTTTTTTAGCACCTCATAAGCCTTTTGTGCCCAGAGAATTCAAATGTATTTTATTATTAGCCGAAGGAAAACGTAATTAGACACAATGCATTTTAATGACGTCCAGAAATCGCTTTTTTATTCCTTGCTGTTTGGATTTCTCCAATCAATTGTACTTAAAGTCAACTTATTGCAGGACACAGTTTGCCTTTGAGGAGGTAGTAATTGAAGTGCCGAGACACAGAAAAATCATTCTCTCTATATATTTATAAGAGAGTAGAATTTTCTAAGCGCATGAGCTGAGCGCACGGCTCTTAAAGGGCAGCAGAGGTGACGTGATTCTGAAGCAGCGGATAATCCACATCCTGCGTTAGACTTGGATGCTGCACTGTCAGAATTTTTTGTAGTGGCCTTAAAGTCTTTCTTTTTTAACTTAAACCGATGCTAAAGCTGGTGGATATTCCCTGAAGACACACCAGCTGCCCATCAGAGCCTGCTGACCGATGGGAGATGCCACTCTAAGATTTAAAAACCCAGAAACGTATTGCACAAGTCAGAAATCACTCCTAGGATCAGCAAAGGTTGACTGTACTCAGCTTTAAACTTCCTTTCATCCAACTCACATCTTTGCTCTTCTTTTAGTACTGAGCTAAGAATCGGCGCTCCCTAGCCAGTTATAATGTGTGTTAAATGTCACTGATACCACCTACCATGTGGTCACCCTGTAGCTACACGGACCCAGTGTTGGCTGTGACAACCTCTCGTGAAGTACGTGTGAACCTCAGCTGGTCTCTTGGTCTGAGCAGGGAGCGGCAGCCCGGGCACGGAAGGCATGGCCCTGGACTTCACGCCTCCCTGGTGGTTGAAAGTCCTTTTGCTTATTTGATCTACAGACTTTCCATTCACTAGGGAAGGTGTATCAGTTCAAGTTCACCGGACGGTACCTCGCCACCACGCGCACACTCCCAGGTGCTGTAACTGAGCCTCCATCCGCTCGGCCCTCAACCTGTGCACAGCTCGCACTAGTTCCTGGGACGGGCTCCAGTTCTTCCATCTAAAACCTGCGCCTCGGGGCTTGACGGTGGCTGAATCGATGCTATATCCCTGTGCTTGGTGCAGACCTAGGGTAGGACACGGTAGCCTGGGGGATTTTTAAGAGCAGGCAGACCTCAAAGCCAGGGTTCTCTGCAGGGCAAAGCAAGGCAAAGCGCAAAGCCAGCCCGGGAGCAAAGGCCAGCATCTTCAGAGCACACTTGCTGCCTCTGCTGTCTTGTGGTGCATAATTTCCAAATTCTAAAAATGACTCAGCCCAGCCTTGTGCTTTTTAATTAAGCTTCTCTAGCCTAGCAGCTTATTTCCAAACACAGTCAGCTCTGATCTCATTAACTCCGGGGTGACTCTGGAGCTCTTTGCGAGGCAACAGGTACGGGGCTGAGGCCCAAGTCCTCTCCCTCGTGGTCCAGGATGCTGAAGGTGTGGTGGGCCAGGCACGTGAAGCCCCCTGTCACCCGACAAGGTCTCCCTGGAAGAGCCGTGTGGGCCACCGGGTCGGCCGCTTATCTGCAGGGAGAGATCCCACATCACGCAGCTCGTGGTGTAGCTCCCGGGTGTGGAAGGAGTGCCCCAGTCACCTTTCCCTCAAAATAAAATGCTCAGGAATAAAACCCACATTCTCTGCAGCAGCTCACCCCTGCAAGCCCCCAGCCACCTGCTCCACCATGAAAGCTTTAGTGTATTGTTTCCACATCAAAGGAAAGTATCAAGACCAAGTAAAAAGGTAAAAAGTAGAAAAGCAAACATCCACTCCTATGGCATTACCAGTCGCACTCGCCAGAGTTTTCTATATAATATGGATTTAAATCTTACATATGTACGTTGTAAGAAAAATTTAAATCCACATTATATACTTTATGTATTATTATAGATTTATATATATATATATAATGCCTAAGTGATAGCATTTACGTTATCATATTGTTATATATTGCTTACGAGTTTATTGTAATGTGTTTTAGTACATATATAGCTGATTTCACTTTGTTATACAGCAGAAACTAACACCATTGTAAAGCAATTATACTCCAATAAAGATGTTAAAAAAAAGTTAAAAAAAAATTTTTTTTAAAAATTTCCTACAGTGTATACGTTCTACAGCTTGTTTTCTCTTTTTTGAGTTGACAGACTATTGTGTCAGTTCACACAGCCGTGTCTCATCCCGGGTATCGTAGTCTTACTAGTGTTACCTGCACGCATGAACATTGTTGGCCTTGTGCATGGTTTCCTCAGTGGTAAATATTTAGGTTGTCTCCAGTTTTTGTTTGTTTGTTTGTTTTGCTATTACAAATATTGCTAAGACAAACATTCTCTTTTTTTCTCTTTTTTTAGTGTTTTTAAAGATCACATTTTGTTTGATTTTCAATTTTATTGACGTATAGTTGATTTACAATGTTGTGTTAATTTCTGCTGTACAGCAAAGTTACTCAGCTATACATATATATATATTCTTTTTCATGTTCTTTTCCATTATGGTTTATCACAGGATATTGAATATAGTTCCCTGTGCTCTACAGTAGGACCTTGTTGTTTATCCATTCTACGTATTACAGTTTGCATCTGCTAACCCCAAACTCCCAGTAATTCCGTTCCCCACCCGCCCTTCCCCTTGGCAACTGTAAGTCTGTTCTCTATGTCTGTGAGTCTGTTTCTGTTGTGTAGATAGGTTCATTTGTGTCGTATTTTAGATTCCACATATAAGTGATATCATATGGTATTTGTCTTTCTCTTTCTGACTTACTTCGCTTAGTATAATAATCTCTAGGTCCACCATGTAGCTGCAAATGGCACTATTTTATTCTTTTTAAAGGCTGAGTAATATGCCATTGTATCAGTATATATCTACACCAAGACAAACATTTTCTACATTTATTTCTAAGCACTTTTGAAAGTAATTCTGTCGGATAAATTCATAAAAGTCGAGTTGCTCTTCAAAAGACAGGTGTATTTTATACTTTGGTAGATAACCCCACTTCTACCTTGCAAAGATTATGCCAGCTTTAGGCTCCCACCTACCACCGCAATGTCCAGCCCCAGCCAAACCTACATGCAACTGGTTACTTTACATTTTGCTAATTTGTTAGGCAAAGTGTTACCCCGGTTAAATGTGTACGTGCCCCCATTAGAGGGACTGAGCACCTTCTCAGGTAGGAGAGCAGTCGGTGTCTGAGTCCTGCCCCATTTTTCTTCTGGGCATGTTCCTTTTTCTCATTGATCTCTGGGAGCTCTTTGCAAAGTAGAGAGTTTGGTCCCTTGTCTGTTGTATATGATGCAAATATTTTCTCTCCACCAATCTTTTATCCTTTTGTTTTCCTTAATGATAAACTGGAACTGGGACCCGTCTCACCAGCAGTCAAGCCTTCACACAAATCGACAGAGCTTAGAGGGGTCCCGATTGAAGGGCTCCCTGAGGGTCCCTGGGAACAGAGTACCCTGCGTGCTGCCCTCGGGCTCCTCAGGCCTGGGGCAGGGGGGGCAGAAGAGTCACCAATGCCCGGGCCTGCGTCCCTGTGCCCGGTTCCTGCTGACCTGAGAAGCTCAGAGGGTGGCCTCCTCTGCCCTGGCCCAGGAGTGACAGCTCACCCCGAGGTTGGTGGTGGCTCTGGGCTCAGTCTGGAGTGCGCAGGGCAGAGGGTTGCCACTGAGAATGAATATCTAGTAAGTGATGATCAACGATTACCCTCAGGTTTTTGTTCTGGGTATTTTTGCCGTGTATCAAACCACTGGCACCACCCAGAATAAAGTGTGGTTTCATATGGTTCAGCCTGTCTAATCTCCGTTTTACTTCATTCTCCAACACACACACTCACCACACACACACACCTCACACCTGACACACACACACCACACATGTGCACACACACCTGACACACTGAACACACACGTGCACAACCTGACACACAACGCCTCACACCTGACACATACACACATCTGACACACACACCTCACACCTGACATACACACATCGGACACACACACACACACCTGACACACACACCTCACACCTGACACATACATCTGACACACACCTCACACCTGACACACAGCAAACACACGTGCGCACACACCTGACACACCGAACACACGTGCACAACCTGACACACCTCACACCTGACACATACACATGCACACATCACACAGATGCACATGTGTGCACACACACCTGGCACACACATCTCACCTCACACATGCACACATGTCACATAGATGCACACACACTTGCACACACACCTGGCACACACACATCTCACACATGCACACACACCACACACATGCACACACGCACGCACACCTCACACACCCAGAGGGACACCTCACCATGCGTGGCCGCTGACTCTCTGGCTGTTTCCCCTGCAGACTCACCTGGCGTCCCCCCCAGCGCCAACGCTCCCCATCTGTTTAGAGGATTCAGCTTCGTGGCCTCCAGCCTGGCCCAGGAGCCCTCACAGCAAGATTCGCACGAAGCCACAGTTCACCCCATCGTGCAGGTAATCAACCCCCATGGTGCAGGGCATCCTGCAGAGCCCGGCTCCGCTCGCCCCCGGCAGGTTGGGGCAAGGAGGTGGCCTCGCCGAGGTGACCGTGGACTGAGAGCTGTCTCAGCCGAGTTGGGGTGCACTTCCTTCACGAACTCCTCCCCCCGCCTCCCTGGGGTCATTGAGACGGTGATCTGAGCTGTGCTTCACGTTCGTCCTCAAGACAGAAAGAGTCCTGAGAAGGATGTCATCGTGGTGTGGCTGTGGCTGGAGCCCCAGCAGGACTCATGCTTGGGGGTCTCTGCTGTGCAGAGTCGAGCCAGCACCGCAGAGGGTGGCTGGGTTTGTAGGCGCCAAACCCCACCAAGACATGTGGTCTTCGGGGGGTCAGTGAAGGTGCTGTGTTTATAAGGAGTTTTCCACCGTATAAATATGAGCAGAGGTAGAGAATCTCAGAGGGAATCACGACAACATTTCCTTTAAGAACCAAGTCAGGGTACAGTGGATGGCGTTGGGCTTCCATGTTTCTCTCCCCAGGGGCCTCCAGGGAGACACAGCGTGTCTAAAGTGGACACTTGCTGTGGCAGTGTCCACTGCAATGGGTGACTCTCTCTGCGCCCTTAGTCAGTAGGGTGAGGATGGCGAGGGGGCGTCAGGGGGTCAGATTCCCAATCAGACGTCGGCATCCGGACACCGCTCTGGACACCAGCGTCAGAGCCGCACCTGGTCTCAGGGACATCTGACCTCTCACCTCTCTCGGACCTTTGGGGGGAAGCAGGCAGGTTGGCCAACACAGGGTGCTGGGTGTCTGAGAACAGGGTCCTGACCCGACAGATGGGGAAGCTGGGTTGAGATCTGGAACCACTGCCAGCTAGCTCCGTGACTGTGGTCCGAGGATGCCACCACCTCCTGGCCTCCGTGTCCCCACGTGCAAGGGCTGAAGCCTCCTTTGCACCACATTGGGTGCCCTTGCACGAGAGGCCCCTGATCGCGCTCTCTGCCTGCCCGCTCTCTCTGCAGCAGTTACACGGGAACAACACCCGCTTCACCGATGGCTATGAGGTCAAGGAGGACATCGGGGTGGGCGCCTACTCCGTGTGCAAGCGCTGTGTGCACATGGCCACAGACGCCGAGTACGCCGTGAAGGTAAGAGCGGGGCACGCGGCGGCCGCATCTGCAGCTGCCCGGGCCCCAGGCGCCGGCGGGCACGCCCAGACTCGCAGACACTCTCCCTCGGCCTCTTCTAAGCTCTGATGCGGGGCCGTTCCGTTGGCTTTGATATTAGGTCACCTGTTAAAAAACTATTTTGAAAATCCTGAATATGTTCTGCTCCAGCCGACGTGTAGGTACCGACCACCTTTAGTAACTTTCTACATAGAACACGCTGGAACAAAAGCTCTGGGCACTCAGCATTTTGGAAAATATAGGGTTGGGGGCCAGGCAGAACATTTGGGGAAGGAGGGGAAGGAGGAGGAAGGGGGAGGAAAGGAGAAGGAAAGGAAGCTCCAGTCACCGAAACTGAAATCAAAGAAATAAATAGAATCAAATGTTTTGTAGTATTTGCAAAACCTTAAGGACAGAGCTGGTAGTTTTACCCTGAATCATCAAGAACAGAAAACAGTAACAGGGAACTTCTCTGGTGGTCCAGTGGGTAAGACTCTGAGCTCCCAGTGCAGGGGGCGGGGTTTGATCCCTGGTCGGGGAACTAGGTCCCACATGCATGCCGCAACGAGGAAGCCCGCATGCCACAACTAAAAGATCCCGCGTGCCGCAACTAAGATCCAGTGCAGCCTAAATAAATAAATGAATGCATAAGAAAATAATAACAACTACAGCCCAGTTTGGCACTCTCTCCACCCTGCCTTTGGCTTCTGTAATCGTTGCTAAATTAAATATTTGATCTGGAAATCCAAGATACCTGTTTCTTGCGTTTCCTGGTGCGTAAAATGTGGATGAAAGCTGAAGCGTTCTGCTGAAGTCATAATCTAATTTTTGTAAAAAGCATGAATTGTACATTCTCCCTCCAAGGGAGTGAGAGCTGGTCTGCCCACCACTCACCCACTCAGCTGACCTGCAGGCGCTTGAGGACCCAGGTCCGGCCGGTGGTGTGATGGTGACCAGACCATCCTGGCTTATCCCAAACTCATATGGAGCACGTGACGCTACCCTGCTCTTCGAAGAACGTTTGGGGACAGCTGGAGCCTGTCCAGCAGGCAGCCGTGTAAGAGGAGTCATTCCGTCCGTTGTGATTTTCCTAAGCTCTGAGAAGATTGTTCAAAACGGTGACGATGAAGCAATGGTCTCGTTCCACCTCACCCACGGCTCATGGCCGCTCTGTGGAAGCAGGTACACCCTCGTATCTGCTGGGATGTCTGCCCAGTGCTTCTGGCCCTGAGGAAACGCGCTGCCCTGTCAAAAAAGTCACCAGCCCCCAAAAACGCAGGCCCGTTGGTTTAGTTTTAGGTTGGGAATTTGCGGCTTTTGGGCAAGGTTATCTTGAATTCCTCAAACAGAAAAGAACGTTTACGTTGGAGGAAGGCTCAGTGTGTGGGTCCTTTGGGTCCATGGTTATCAGCCTGCCCAGTGTCTCAAACACACTGAGGAGCGGGTGACGGAAGGAAACTTCGCACGATTTAAAGTTCCTGGGAGAGGGGCCTTGAGGCTGCATGGGAGCCACTGCATGTGGGTCTGAGGTATTTCGGGATTTGGATCGTTGAGGAATTTTATTGTTCCCCATCCTTGGGAGAGTTTGTAGGGGAGCTCGGATGATGCCATTCCCGTATCCAGACGAGCCAGTGGTGGAGAGGAGACCCTAGTCCTGCTTCAGACGAGAGAATTTCATTTTTACTTTAAATATATTTCACATACTTCATAAGCGTGCATAGGTATCTTAAAATTCTTTCTGCATGTGTCATTTCTCGCAGAATTTCTTTAGACAGTTCATCAGGTGACCAGCAGCACTCCTAGAAACAATTGCGGCTTCCACTGAGCACAAAGAAGCCCATTGAGTGTTTGGCAAGCTCGCTGACCCTGATGCCTTTCTAGAAAACAGCCTGATGCGGGGAGGTGTCTGAAAATAAATCCCCAGACAAAGGCAATAGTGTCTTATGTTTCCATATCCAGCTCTCACAAAAAGACACCACCTGAATCAACTTTGTCAACAAGTGGCTTATAACTCAATCCCCAAAGATCAGACCCCACAATGGGAATTTCTGGGGAATTTCAGCCCCGGCCTCTCTGGCAGCAAAGCCAGGAGCTGTGGTTGCAACTGATGGAGAAAGAAAGAGGCAGGCGTCCTGTTTGTGTTTTACAAAAGCTTGAAGTTCCCCGGGTGAACGGGGCAGATGGACGTTACAGGGATTTCCCTCATCCTCTCCAAAACTCTGGTGGGTCATAATTCATTGTCTGGAAGATGCTTGAATTACCCGAGCACAGTAAGAAGCAGCGACTTTCCAGTGAGATGAGTGCCCCGGGACCCAGGGCTGTTTCGGGGCACGTTTTAAGCTGCTCGCTGCAGGTCGGTTCCTCCATCCGAGGGCAGATTTCCTTCAAAGATGGAAGAGCTGGCAGGAGTGCCGTGGCAAAGAGTGTTTAGAATGAGCCCGTTTGCTGCCCAAACTGCTGTAACCCACCTAGGGTCACTGTTCTGTTCCCTTTCCAGCGTTTTCTGGGTAGAACGTAGCTGAAATGTGTTTGGGCTTTTTTCTACTCTGTATCTTGACGGGCAGCAGTACCCCGCTTACTGATGGAGGAACTGAGAAAATGCACGGCTCAGCGTGTTCTCGAATATAGCACGGAGCCAAGGGTGCCGTTCAGTGCCTTGGCTGAGAGTGGATCTGCAAAAGCCCCGTTGAGATTCAGCCACCAGAGTTTAGCATCACCTCTCTGGGCCACCACAGTTTGCAAACCCAGCTCTGCAAATTCTTGGATGGAAAACGGTGTCCGTTTCATTTTGAGAGACATTCCCGTTGGTGCCTCCATCCAGCTACGGGGAGGGTTCGGGAACTTCCCCACTGAGTAGAGAGCAACAGGAAGAGAGCAGGTCCCCAGGGGACTGTAGCTCTGTGGCCCGAGTACACGGGCTTTGCCTGAGGCCGTCGTATCGGGGTGATTTTGCCCCCCACCCCGGGGACGCTGACAGTGTCTGGATACCTTCTGATCGTCACACCTGGGGCGGAGTCGCTCCTGGTATGTGGTGTACAGAGGCCGGGGTGCTGCCCTTCCTCCTGCACAGGACGCCCGCCCATGCACCCCAGAGACTCACCCAGCCAACGTGTCTGGGTGCCGAGGTTGGGAACCCCAGCCGAAAGCATAGAGTTAAAGGGGTATCTTCTGTAGATAAGTTCCAGCCGCTGGTATCCGGAGATGAAGCAGGGTTTCCCTCTCTGTTGAGCCTCTGCTCACTGTTCTGGCAGCAGGAAGGTAATGGACCAAGAGCACAGCGGCTCCCACCCTCTGTGCAGGGGCAGGAATCCAAGTGCGGTCCTTCTGAGGGGACGGCAGTGCCAACCCTTAACGGGCAGCCTCCAAACTCAAGAGTATGGGATACAGCGGGTCTCACATTCTTGGAAATACCATTGTGTTTTGCTTTAAGTGTATGTCTGTCTTATAAGTACCTAATTTTGCACAATAATTATTCTGTCATCATATTAACTGCATTTAAGTTAAACTTAACCGATATACTTAAACCAACCTACCCCAGTATATTCCCAGGCAACAGGATTGCTGGTTTTGCATTTGCTCTCAGCTGCATATTTATGCGCAGGTCCTAAATTAGTGAGACCAATTCTAGCTACCACTTAACAAAACCTTTAGGGCAGTGCCTACATGGAATAGCGACTCAGTAGTGTGGGTTCACTCAGAGTCTGGGTCCCTAGGCTTGGTCCCTCCCTTCTGCTGTGGCAAAACACCGTCAGGCTGCCCGGGATCCTCCACCGGGAGAATCTGGCCTCAGAGGACAGGATGCTGATGCCCTCCTCCACCTGCTGGAGGTGTCCTCCCAGTTCACCTGCCTTGGGCTAGGATGGCTGAATGAGATAAACCGTGACATTCTCTCAGACACATCCCAGTGAACAGATGTGCCCTACTTTCTAAGATCTCGGAACTATTTCCATGGGACAAAATAGCTCAGGAGTCTGATGTGAAGCTCAAGTCCACCTTTGTCTTCATAGCCAGCCCCAGAGGCTAGTGGTAGGAGGTGAAAGTGTATAGGACTTTGAAATAAGCATGACATAATGCTGCATAGATGCCAAGGCATTAATGCACCTGTCATTTAAAATAAGACTGAAATGGAATCAACGATGAACTGCAGAAAGTAACTGTGATAGAGTAGGTTCAAAGGGGAGAGGTGTACTTGGAAGGAGAAGATAATATTCTTATTTCATGAAAGGTTGTCTACTCACTTTACAAAAATTGCACAAGGTTTCATTTTTATTTTGGTTTTAGGTCTTTGTGGCTTGACACGATCGGGTGTGTATTCTGGACACTGCCATTTGCACAAACCCCCCTCTGCAGTGGTTTCCGTCTCGCTCAGATGGAGCCCAGATCCTTGCAGTGGCCAGCAGGGCCTCACAGCCCCGTTCCTGGAGCTCCTCAGGCCCCTCCTCTGTCCCCAGCCCTCTCCCACAAGGGCGACACACCCTTCTCTGAGCCCAGAGGTTTCCTCCCCAGCCTGGGTGCTGATCTCTGACCCCGATGTGGTCCTCCCCATCGTCCTCGCCTTCAGTACCTTCTTTAGGGCTTTTGTAACCCCTGACATGCTTCGCAGCTCATTTCCTGTCTCCACACCCCCGTTACGGTGCTTGGTGGTGTCGAGGACCAATGTTATTTAAGAGAGAAAAATATCGGGAGTTCCCTGGTGGTCTAGTGTTTAGGACTCCACGCTTTCACTGCCGGGACCTGGGTTCAGTGCCTGCTCGAGGAACTAAGATCCCGCAAGCTGAGCGGTGCAGCCAAAAAAAAAAAAAAAGGAGAGAGAGAGAAAAAAAATACAACTCAGGAGCTTTTCTTCAAATTCAAAATCACCTCATCCCTTTCTTTGCCTTTTTTATTGTCCAAGTGGGCAGTACGGCTGCTCCAAAGAACATTTCTTGTCTCTAGAATGCATTTCATTCTGCAGGGACTCCCCTGTTCAGTAACCAGTTCCTTTCATTCGTTTTGACAAATTTTTTATTAACGCTTTTTCCGAGGCAGACGCAGTGCTAGGTTCCAGGCAAAAACAAACCTGTTCTCAGGGAACTCACAATCCAGCCATGTAGGGATTTTACTGATCACAGAACCAGAAGCCATAGCAAAAAGGAGAATGTCACTGAAGAATCAGAAACTAAGGGAGATTTTCTGTCGCTGTAGCCTTTCCTGTTGGCCTGTTTTATCTTCCAACATACAGACACACGCTCCTCTTCGTTCAAAGCTCCACTTGCACGTTTTCCCCCTACTTTGTCTGAGACGCTCACTCAGGGATGGATGGATATCACCAGCCATGGCCACGTTTTCCTGGAGGGAAGCACAGCTGCATGTCCTTTCAGGAGCAGATTTTTGTGTTATTAAAGTAGCAATAGAAGCAGGTAAAAATAAAGCGAGATCCTTGAAATTGTACAAGAGTCTGTGTCATGCAGTCCTTAATTCTAGTGAAGTGTGGCTGACACACTCAAGGCTGAAGCTGGGCTGGCTCTCTCCAGAAGGAGCCCCAATTTGTATTCACAGCAGACCGTTGACAATTACATCGCGTTTCTGGGCTCATTTTCCTACTGTGTATGTAATTTGTCAACCCGAAAAAGCAATGGAATTGACAGATGCCTGACGTGAATAGAGCTTATTTTTAGAGGGAAAACTGATTGGCATGGAAATTTTAATTTTTTCCAGCAGGAAAACTTGGAGTCCTTTCTCTGTGTCATTTGTTTAAAGCAATTGAACAGGAGAGAGTATCTGTGGAATTTTACAAGGGGTTCCGTGCTCTACTACTCTCGTGTCAAATGTATCGATCCTCTCGACACGTCAGCAGAAACGCCCGCCTCCGGAGGGTGTTGGGCCGGCCTGTGAGCTCAGGCCACCTCTTGTCCACCTTGAAGCCCCACGCCATTCAGTGTCCAGGAGGGGAGCCTGTGCTGGAGAGAGCTGGGGAAGAGGAAGATGGGGAAACGCAGAGACCAAAAGGGAGAGAGGAGACTGTGTGGATGGTAGTGAAGCATGGACCAATCCTTCCCCCGCCTTCAGCCACCGGGAATAAGGATGTACCAACACCCACCTGCACGCTTCACCTGCTGAGGAGCATCACGTTGTCTGCCATCCTTTGTTGGGGCCAGACTTGCTTCACGGACTATGGAAATACACAGCTTGTCCAACAGCAGCCCCGTGAGAGTCTGGTTTGCCAGCCCCGTTGGGTGCTGACCTGTGGGTGGCTCCCTGCTGCAGGTGAGGGCAGGTCCACCGTTCCTCCCTGCTTATGGTCTGTCAGCATCATTTGAGCATCGGCATGGAGAGAGGAGGCCTTGCGGGTGAACATGTTTGCTGAGAATGCCTCCCTCGGTTTTTCTGTATAAACAAGATGATAAAACAATACTGTTCTCAAAATAAGGGACTTAATTAACCAGGGCTCGCTTGAACTAGAAGCCAGTCCCACAATAGCAATCCCAAGAAGTGGACCCCACGGAAAAGAAATGCCTTCCTGGATGCATCGGAACAATGTGCTCAAACCACCCACCCCCAGGCTCTGCTGTACCCCACAGACCTGGGCTTTGTGCTCAGGGACCAGTCATCACACCTCACTGCTCTGTGTCTCTTCCTGACCTTTCTCCCAAAAAAATCCCAGAAAAAGATTTGTGGATAAAAGCTGCCAGCCTTTGCTGACAACGATCAGGGTCAGAACGCTGGGTCTGAACAGAACTTGCTGCTGTGGGTCGGTCCCACGTTGCCCAGACTAGGAAACGTAGCGGCCGGCTGGGCAGGTGCAGGAGCCCGTGCTCGGCACCACTCCACTGGGGCCTCCCTTCCAGGCAGGCACCCACCCTCTCCTCTGTGCCCGCTAGGGACCCCATCACCCCACCCTGCCTGCCCTCTGGCTTCCAGTCGGTTCTGCCGGGGCAGACGCCACAGGAGGGAGGAGGGTAGAGCCCCCTGTTCATGCAGCCGCCCCTCTGGTCCCATACCTGCTCCCTCCTCCCCCTGCTCTGGGCCATCGGCCTAGAGAAAAGCCTTCCTCTTTCTTGTTTATCTTGCATCCTATTCTATTGTGATGTATGCTAAAAATACATCTCCTTTATCATGAAATTTTATTTGAAAAAAAAATGAATCTACCACTAACTTTTTAAAAAAAACCACTAGTGATTTTAACCTTCTCAAATTGCAAAGGGATCGCAGCCCAGGGATTCAGTGGCGCGGCAGGCAGCTGGGGCAGAGACGGTCCTAGAGCCCTGTTGGTCAACATGTGATCCGGGCAGTGTCAGGATTTTCCCCGCAGCCGCCTAGGCCTCCCCTCCACCGCCCACTGAATGAGCCTTTAAAAAACGCTCCTCTAGAAGGATGCATGTGTGTTGGCTTCTATCAATAACAGAAGTAATCCTGGTGTCCTAGCTAGAACTTTAGTAACAAAAGGAGGAAAGCTGCGTCAAGAAAGGAAGCTGAGACTTCCCTGGTGGTGCAGTGGGTAAGAATCCACCTGCCAATGCAGGGGGCACAGGTTCGAGCCCTGGCCTGGGAAGAGCCCACATGCCGTGGAGCAACTAAGCCCGTGCGCCACAGCTACTGAGCCTGCGCTCTAGAGCCCACGAGACGCAACTACTGAGCTCACGAGCAACAACTACTGAGCCCACGTGCCACAACTACTGAAGCCCACGTGCCTAGAGCCCGTGTTCCGCAACAAGAGAAGCCACTGCCATGAGAAGCCCGCGCACCACAATGAAGAGTAGCCCCCACTCACCGCATCTAGAGAAAGCCCGCGCACAGCAATGAAGACCCAACGCAGCCAAAAAATAAACAAAAAGTAAATAAATTTATTTAAAAAAAAAAAAAAAAGGAAGCTTGGGTTTTTCCTTGTTGAACAACGTGTGTCGTGGGGCTCACGGTCCCGGGCGCCGATGTCGTCAGAGCCTGGCAGTGGGTTTAAAACTGAGAGAAGCGCGGGCACCACGACCGTCTTCCACTGCAGTGAAGGGGCCTCAGGGCATTGGGCGGGCAGAGCTCCAACACTGGGTCCTGTGCCACCCGAGCATTTAGTTCATCTAAAGAAGAAAGTGAGTTTCACGCAAGCCTCCACTCAGAGCCTGGGACGTGGTAGAGAGTGAAAGTGAACTTCCCTCGTACTCCAGCAGTGAAATGACTGCACGTCCTCCACGTGGCGAATGTTTTGAACTTGAGTGAAACTAACGCACAAAAACGATCCTCCTCTTCTGAGTGTCGTTTCCCACACACGTGCTGTAGTCTTCGCCTGAGTGGGGTCCCCTCCCCAGCCAGCTCCATCCCGGTAAGAAGCAGGAGCTGGGGCCCAGGAAGCTATCCTCAGAGGTTTTAGTCACTATCCACCAACAGGTGACCCCCTGTCTCTAGGTGGGCTTTCATTCATGACACCCTGTGATTGGAAGCCATCTGTTTTCATGGGGTAAGAGGATTTTATCTGCCACCCTAAGCCCTGGGCTACACGTGCCAGGAGGAGGAGACGGGAGCCAGAAGCAGCATCCGCATGTGTAAGTCACAGCGCGGTCTCAGCACGCACACCGCCGCGGCGTCTCTTGGTGAGAACCACGCTGGGTCTCGCTTTGTTGCCGGCGTGTGACCACCAAACAGGGAGAGAGACGCACAGCAGCTGGAGGCCCGCTTTGGACGGAGCAGGGGGCACAGGCCGCCAGCCCAGAGCCTGCGCTGCAAGTGGCGGAAGAGCACCTTCTGTGTTCTCGGTGGGGCCTGTGTGAGCTCCCCAAACCCACCCTTCTCCATCCAGCCCTGTCATAGCTTAAAATTAGTGTCTGGAGGCAGGTGCTCTCTTTTTTTTTAATGTCAGTCTCTTCTGCTCATTGGGAAAGCAAGGATTGCCGTGAATTTCTAAGCAGTTGTGGGTTATCTTGGTTGAGCTTGAGCCAGAGGGGAGGAGGGGCAGAAAGGGTCCCAGCCGCAGGCGCCAGCTGGAAGCCTCACGTCCACCTCTGTTTGTTTCAGATCATCGATAAGAGTAAAAGGGACCCCTCGGAAGAGATTGAGATCCTCCTGCGGTACGGCCAGCACCCCAACATCATCACCCTCAAAGACGTAAGCGCCTTCGTGCAACGGTGGTGTCGCTTGTGCTTTGTGTCTCTCCGGCTGGCACCAGAGGCCACCGTTGATTTGGTGCACACTGGCTGCTCGGCTCACCAGCTGTTCCTGGCGCCCAGGAGCTCAGAGCCGGAGGGGGCTGCTGCCCAGACACCTCGGGGTCCCCCAGAAGCTGGGTAGCCCGACCTGCCGGGCCGCTTATTAGCCCCTATTGATGGCACCCCACTACTCCCAGATCACAGAATGCGCACGTGTGAAAGAGGAGAGAGAGCTGGTGTGGGTTCTCACCCAGGTGTGTTTCACCTCGCTGTCACGGAGAGCGTGGGGCCCGTGAGATGGGCTCCAGCTCTGAGACTCCAGATCCGGAGCCCCTCCCAGCTTCCTTCGCTTTCCCGACTGAGCGATCTGTGGCCCTCATCCCTGAAAGAGGGGAAGGGAGCAGGGACCAGTCATGCTGGAGCCAGTTGGATGCACCTGGCAGCATCCACAGGGGCCTAGGGCTGGGCCTCTGGGGTCAGGCAGGGGAGAGAGCCTCATCTTCCTCTCCAACTCCAGAGCGATCCCAGCATCGTGAACCCCAAACCTCAAAATACTGGGGCCACCTCAGTTTCCTTCGGGCCCCACAAATGCCTGGAGTAAGAGGCCTTCCAAATGCCAAGTCAATTCTGAGGAAAGCGTGGAACAGGCCTTGTGTGAACAAAGCTTAAAGTGAAGCCCAGCCACATCCCTGTGGGTCACAGTCAGCCCCCCCGCACGAGATCAGTCCCCTTGCTGTTTCCTTTGTCGTGTTTTGCGAAGACCCGCAAACAGAAATCAGCGAATTTGAAAACTCCCGAAGAGCTCTGGCTGGGTTTGGGATGAGTGATGTCACCCGGGCACATTCTGGAAAGCAGAGCATTTGATCATAAACTCAGAAATAAATACAACAAGATCAACTTTACATCCTTTATAGAGCTCCGTGCCAGCCAGATTGTCTTAGTGATTTGTTCTGAAATCATTGACTTGGAAGCTAGAAAGTCACTGTTTTTAGGTGCTTTGCTCCATTTCTCTCTGGTTCTTCTCAGCACTTGGGCGGCCCCTCTGCTGGGCCATTGGCCTGACGGAGACCCAGAGCTTGTTGGTTTGGTTTGTCTTTTAAGTTCAGGAGATTAACGCTAGTATGACTAAAGCTCTCTTTATCTACTGCTTTTCTGAAATAAAAGCAGATCAGCCCTCCTACCTTCTCTCCTCCCGGACTCCCAGGGCTTGTCCCCCGCACAGGGCACAGCAGCGTAGAGGGCCGCCGGGGTCAGGCTCCCCACCAACCCCAGACCTGCTGGGTCCGGGCCGGCCTGTCACCCTGCTCGGTAAGGTTTGAAAAGCGCGGCCCTGGAGAACGCTGCCACCCGGGGCTGGGCCAGCGTCGCGTTGTCAGTCTCTGAACATCGCTCTCCTGGAGGCGGGGCAGTACCAGGGTTCACTGCAGCTAAATCCATCCATGCAGCTCTCAGCCCTGCTGAGCCATGCCCTGCCCAGCAGCAGGTCATTAAAGCTTTTTTTTTTTCCCAATAAGAGCCTTGTCTGGCATGACTAGAAAATCCTCACTCATTTTCTACAGAAGTCTTGTGTCTGCTCCCGAGCACTGGGACTCCAGGCTCTATGCACTGCGGCGCCCCCTGCCCCTGCCGGGGTGGCCCCTCCTTCCCAGTGGCCAGCAGGCCCGCAAGGGTGACCGCGAGGTCCCTGAGGCCTGTGTGCTCTCCTGCCCCACCCCCAGGTCTACGACGACGGGAAGTTCGTGTACCTGGTGATGGAGCTGATGCGGGGCGGGGAGCTGCTGGACCGCATCCTGCGGCAGAGGTACTTCTCGGAGCGGGAAGCCAGCGACGTGCTGTGCACCGTCACCAAGACCATGGACTACCTCCACTCCCAGGGGGTAAGGCCACGCCCCCCAGGCAGCCCCGCGGGGAGGAGGACAGAGGGAGAGCGGGACCCAGGGGCGCTGGGAGTCCACGGGCTCAGGAGCTGGGAACTCGGGTGTCCTCGTCTTCCTTGAGAATCACAGCCGTCCCTCTTGGGTCTGAATGATTTTAGACACACACGCTGTGTGCCCAGGAGCTAGGTCAAGAAATTAAATTCACCGAGACCAGGTATAGCAAAAAAGTAGTTTGGGCTTGATAAAGGAAAACTTGGAATGTTCATCAGTTGCCCTATTTAGAATTGAATTCCTCCACCAGTGCCAAGGGATATGGTGACAAAATGGCAGTGACTGCTGAGGGTTCCAGGTGCTGCTCTAAGCCCTTCGTCTGGGCAGTTCTAGACTCTGGATCACACCCATTTCACCGATGAGGAGACCAGAGCACAGAAGGGTTGGGTATCGCGCCCAGAGCTGCACACAGAGCCGGGTTTTAACCCAGCACCATGCTTCTAGACCCCTTGCCCTCAGCCCTGGACCTCCACCTTCTCAGCACCTCCCAGGAAGCAGCAGTGCTTCCCTGGCCAGCCGTGCACGTGTGCCTGTCAGCTTTTAAAATGCAGCCCCGTCTGACCAGGACATTCCTCCAGGGCCGCACGATGGTCATTTCCCAGGACGGTCAGACTGTAGAAGCAGCCCTTCTGATGATGGTTTTGCAGATTGACTTCTGTTGCACGAGGTGGGGCAATAGACCTGGAAACAAAGTCTTTTGTTTCCCGGCCATCGGAGCCGCTGTAAGCCGGCTGCCGGCCGTGGCCCTTTAATCTCCCTTCTCTGTCCTCTCCCTGGGTATTAGCAGGACAATGAGACACGTGGGCCCCAAGCCACATGCAGGCACAACACATGTTCTTACAATCGGCCTCTGTCCCCTTCAGAAGAAACCGCTTTGTGCCCTAAATAGCTAAATAGCTGCTGTGCTCTGAGGTACCGCTGGCCCCATCCTTGGTGCTCAGAGCGCCCTGCGGCTCACTCCGCACAGATGCGGCTCTCGGGTTTCTGTCCACTGGCCATGTGCACATGACAGAGGCTTCTTGTCTGCATCACCCGCTGGGGTGCCCGGCACCTGCGCGCTGGAACGTGGCATCGCACGGCAGACGTTTATCTTTAGAAATCTTCCGTCCATGTTACTGAGCTCACCACCACTGTCTCTGTGTGATGGCCCCAGCGGGCCTCCCTGATCTTGGACACATGCTTACTTATTTATTCATCCAAATACTCACTCACCATCCAAGGGGCTTAGGCGGGGTCCTCGATTTTTGAGTGTCAGTGTGAGAGAAGGAGAGGGGGGAGGACCTACAGAGATTAGAGCATCCCAGCCGATTGCTTCCTGCCTCAGGACCTGCCCAGAATAAACAACTCCAAATAAGCCCTTATCTCCTGAGTGCATCCCCGCTTCTCTCTCCTGCTCCAGCCTGGGCCCCAGCTCAGGCGTAATTCCTCCTGCCTCTCCAGGTTGTTCACCGGGACCTGAAGCCGAGCAATATTCTGTATATGGACGAGTCTGGAAACCCCGAATCCATCCGAATCTGTGACTTCGGGTTTGCCAAGCAGCTGCGAGCCGAGAATGGGCTGCTGATGACCCCCTGCTACACAGCCAACTTCGTTGCCCCGGAGGTGAGAGGACCACTGAGCCAGCGGGGAGACGGCCCTTTCCTACTTTCAAAGTCACTGCACAGTTTGGTGTATTGGAGTCAGCAGTAATTCTAGAGGGTAGAAGTGAGAAGCTTCGGTCTTTTTTTGCTCAAACACAAGTTATTTTATCATTTTATTTCCTATTCGTAAAATTTGTAAAGGTGAGGTTTGCATGTGGAATTGTCGTGCTCTAGACGACTTCGATCAAATCTGCCTGTCCGTTAGGAGTTACGGTGAGAAATAATGCGTCAGTCTCTCCTACAACCGGGAGGGGAGCCAGTGGGTCACCTGGGATCAGAAATCTACCCAGCAGCTGCACCAGGAGAGAGTGCATGTGCGTGGACTTACTTGGTGCCAGAGTTCTTGCTCCAGATTGTTTTCCAAAGCCCCAGAAGCGAGTCAGGTGCTATGGGACTGAACGTTAGGCTTCCGCCGAGATTTGTGGATGAGACGCACGTGAATCCTGAGGGCCCCTCCCTCCCACTCCCTCTTCTCAGGGCATCAGAGGCCTCGGCGGCACATCTCGTATGTGCTGTGCCCTTTTCAGCCTCCTGGGGATCGTTTCCGGTAGGTCCTGAAGTCACTGATGTGTTTGTGAAGACAAATCCACTTTCTTGCTTTTTAGAAAAGCAACCAAACCTGAGATGCTGGTGAGAGCAGGAGTGGAAACAGAAGAGGCTGACATTGCTGATGGGGGCGGGGGGGAGGTCAGGAATGAAAACAGACATTAGGTTCTGCGTGGATCCTTCTGGTGGTTGGTGAAGCTGCTCCAGAGTGGCCCTGGTGGGTGCAGTGACAAGTACAGAAAGTCCTAAGAGAGAGGCATGCTGACCCCTAGTGGCCAGTCTGTGAGCTGAGAGGTGACCCAGGTGGGGTCCACAAGGTGACCACGGCCAGTGGTCCACGAGGAAGATGTCCACATGCCTGCCAGGATACGGATGGATATGCAGCTGGGGCCATCATTAGGCTGTCCAGATGCTACCTGTAGCCCCTTTAAGAAAATCTGGTTCTATTTGAGCAATATTATTGCCTTATTTGATCACTACTAACGTTAATAGTATTAGTTTTAGTGACTAGAGACTACCTTACGTTGGTATATTACTTTACCATTTACTGAGCACTTTTACCAGTATTTTTTGCTTTTATCCTCCTATGCCACATGGAGTGGGCAGGGTAGATACTGTTAGCCACAAACACCTCACAGATTCAAAAAAAAAAACGGACTCCATGTGTTGAAGGGACTTTGAAGATCACTCAGCTAGTGAACATGGGCAAGGGCTTGAACACCGAATGCTTGGTCTGTTCACACGCCTCGGTGACCTGCCATGCTGCAGGCACCACGCCTGAGGTACAAAGATCCCAGCCCTTGTGTCTAAGGAAATTGAACATGGCTCTCCTGACTTCACGTTCAATGTCAGTCCAATAACCTGAAGTCACCCGGAGTGCCTGTGCTGCTTTCTTTATTGTTATTCAACGGTAAACGTATCAGAGGATTGCCCTCCCCTGAAGTGTGTAATCCTGGGACATGAACACTCTCACGTGTTAACTAGTCCTCAGAAACTCAAACACAGAATTACCAGGTGGCCAAGCAACTCCACCTCTGGGTACAAACCCAGAAGAGTTGAAAGCAGAGGCAAAAACACGTCTGTCCACCATGTTCACAGCAGCGAAAAGGTGGAAACAAGCCAAGTGTCCATTGATGGATGGACGTTACAGTGGAATATTAGCCTTAAGCACGAGGGAAATCCTGTCCTACGCCACAACATGGATGAACCTTGAGGACACTGTGTTGAGTGTGATACGCCAGGAAGAAAAGGACAATTATGTGATTCCTCTTACATGAGGGACCTAGAGTTGGCAAATTCATAGAGACAGAAAGTTAAATGGTGGTTCCCAGGGGCTGGGGGGAGGGGAGGGGGAGTTGTTGTTTCATGGGGACAGAGCTTCAGTTTTGCAAAAGGAAAAGAGTTGTGTGGACGGGTGATGCTGACAGCTGCCCAGCAACATGAAGGTACCTCGTATCACTCAACCGTACGCCTAAAAGCGGCAAAGATGGGAAATGTTATGCTAAGTATATTTTACCAGAGTAAAAAAAATTCTTCTGTTTTGTTTTCGTTTTTGTTTGGTTTTGGTTTTTGCCACACCGCACGGCTTGCAGGATCTCAGTTCCCCGACCAAGGATTGAACCTGGGCCACCGTAGTGAAAGCCCGGAATCCTAACCACAAGACCACCAGGGGACTCCCCAAATTCTTCTGCCTTAAAAAAAAACTGTTTCCTTTTCAGTCTGTCATGTATCTGGCAAGAGCCAGGGCTCCCTGTGTGCGCGGGTCTTTGGGGAATCCTACTGCACAGAATTAGGGTTGGCTTTGCGGCGATAAGCGACAGTCCCACTGAAGTCACCCCGCATCCCCAGCCATCCCCCCGACCCCCGCCGGGGTTATGGACCCATCACAGCAACATGCTGTGACCTTGAATTTTCCCTGCCAAGTGCTTATCCGTCGTCTGCTTTTCCCCTGGCAGGTCCTGAAGCGGCAAGGCTATGACGCGGCTTGTGACATCTGGAGTCTGGGGATCCTGCTGTACACCATGCTGGCGGGGTAACGCAAACCCTCACGTGGGTGTCGGTGCTCAGGGAACCCCTGCCGAGGCTGCTGGCCCTTGTGGGCCTGTCCCTGAGCACGGGTGTGGGCCCATACCTACAGGCCTTGAGTTCAGTCTCCCGAGGCCCCTGCGGGAAAACCAGAGAGCAAGGGCAGGAAGTCATGCCTTGTCATTCAAGTGTGTCTCTGGAATTCGGGAACTGGGGCTCCACAGCTCAGCTCAGCTCATCAACAAAAACCCAAGCCTCTGACCGCGGGTCCACGTTCTCACCTCTGCACCACGCGTCCTCTGCAGAGGTCACAGCATCTTTCCTCACAAACATCTTCTCGAGCCAGGAAGCAGCAGCGTCTCGAAGAGGCAGGCAGCCCAGGCTCCGGGTCATAGATTCACCCTCACTAGTTCTGCTCCCGGGTGAATCACAAGAGCGACTGAGAATGGCCTGCTTTGGGCGTGGCCTCAGTGAGGTGTTTCCTAGTCAGTCAGTGACTAGTGTCGCAGTGGAGCGGGGAGCCCCGGTGAGCCTGGGGCCGTGCCCTGAGGACTGCAATAGCAGAGGAGGCCCTGCAGTTTCTCCCCAATGCCACACTTTGTGATTCTTCTGGTGCTTACTTTGTCAATACATAAACTAGGAGTACAAACCCTGCCACTGAAGGAAGTGCGTTAGGATTACATATAATTTCCTTTTTGGGGAGGCTACATTGACCCACCCTGGTTTATGTGAAGGGGTGATGATAAACATCTATCACACACTTACAGTAGGGCAAGAACCATTTGCATTTTGTGTGTGTTTGTGCGTACCGCTGCTGTAGACCCCTGCGAGTGTATTATTCTGCCCATTTTGCAATTGAGGTTCAAAAAATTCATTTGCCAGAGAAGCCAGAGTTGGTAATAGATCGACCATGGGTCTCTCAGACTTCAAATCCCAGGCTCCCATCCACTATATACCACTCTGTCACCATGGAAACCGCATCACCAGGCAAACCACTGTACCACACTGTCACCAGGGAAGCCAGAAACGGTCCAGAAAGGCTCATCCTTGGGTCCACAGAACTTTCTTCACTGGCTGAGTAAGGAAAAGAGACACAGCAGTAAGAAATAAATTACACTTTACCATGAATCCTGGATTTGGGGCATGATGGGAAAGAAAAAATTATTCTTTTTACAACAAAGAGGCAAAAAGAACTTTATCTTGGACTATAAAATGGAAGCTCATTACCACAAATTCTCTCATCACACAGATTTACCCCTTTTGCAAACGGACCGGATGATACCCCTGAGGATATCTTGGCAAGGATTAGCAGCGGGAAGTACGCCCTTTCCGGGGGAAACTGGGATTCCATATCTGACGCGGCAAAGGTGAGGACATGGCCCAGTGCTCTTACTTCTTAGGTATGGAGATTCTGCAGTCACCATTTTATCTTTGAGGAATACTAGAGGATACTTTTTGTGTAAATAATATAGATATTTTATACTCATAGATTTTTTTAAGACACACAGCTAAAAAAAAGAAATTTTGCAAAAATATTTCATAGCACTTTTCACATTTTCTACAGTCTTGGTGTATTAGAGTTCTCCAGAGATACAGAACCAATAGGATGTGTATGTATAGAGACAGAGACAGAGAGAGACTAAGACAGAGGATGAGAGATTTATTTTTATGGAATTGTGGAGGCAAGTCCAAAATCTATAGGGCAGGCCAGAAGCCTGGAGACTCAGGGAAGAGTAGATGTTGCAACTCTAGTACAAAGGCCGTCTTCTGGCAGAATTCCCTTTTCCTCGGGGACTTCAGTCTTTTTTCACTTAAGACCCTCAACTGATTGGATGAGGCCCACACACATTATGGAGAAGTTGACAGATTTAATTGTTAATGTCACCTTCACAGAAACATCTAGACCACTACTGGTTCTTTTTTTTTGGGGGGTGGGAGGGGTGGGTTGGCCTCACCACACGGCCTGTGAGATCTTACTTCCCCAACCAGGAATCGAACCTGCACCCTCGGCAGTGAAAGGGCAGAGTCCTAACCACTGGACCACCAGGAAGTTCTCTAGATGAGTGTTTTTTGTTTTGTTTTGTTTTTCTTTTTTTTCATTGAAGTATAGTTCATTATGTAAGTTTCAGGTGTACAACATAGTGATTCACAAGTTTTAAAGATTGTACTCCATTTATAATTATTATAAAACAGACGGGTGTTTGACCAAACACTGGGTACCATGGCCTAACCAAGTTGACGCAGAAAATTAACCATCACACTTTTAGGGATGTTGCAAAATGATTGCCCTGAGTGTTCGCAGACTGATCAAGTAGAGCTCTGGTACAGGGGTGTATTTCTGTTATTAAAAAATACTTTGAACTGGGGCTTCTCTGCAGCTGCACCATTTGTGACCAGGCCTGTTTCTCTGTCCATCAGACTTGGAATTCCTCTCTAATCAAATAGTAAATTATAGTCCAACCACAGTAAGAAACAGCATCAACAGTCTATTTCCTGTGTTTCTATAAAATGACCAGAGGAGGAGAAATTCTGGGGTTCTGATTCCAGCTCTGCCATTACCATCTCTGTATGACCTCATACAGTGATGGTGGAGGAGATGATGGAGGTGATGAAGGTGGTGAAGAGGATGGTGGAGATGGCAGAGGAGATGATGGAGGTGATGGTGAAGGTCATGGTGGAGGTCATGGTGGAGGAGATGAGAAATTATGGAGGTGATGGTGAAGGTCATGGTGGAGGAGATGGTGGATATGGTGGTGAAGGTCATGGTGGAGATGATGGGAATGGTGAAGGTCATGGTAGAGGAAGTGGTGGAGGAGATGGTGGAGGTCATGGTGGAGGAGATGGTGGGAACGGTGGAGGTGATTGTGAAGGTCATGGTGGAGGAAGTGGTGGAGGTCATGGTGAAGGTCATGGTGGAGGTGATGGTGGAGGTCATGGTGGAGGTGATGGTGGAGGTCATGGTGGAGGTGATGGTGGAGGAGATGATGAGAAATTATGGAGGTGATGGTGAAGGTCATGGTGGAGGAAGTGGTGGAGGTCATGGTGAAGGTCATGGTGGAGGAAGTGGTGGAGGTCATGGTGAAGGTCATGGTGGAGGAAGTGGTGGAGGAGATGTTGGAGGTCATGGTGGAGGAGATGGTGGGAACGGTGGAGGTGATTGTGAAGGTTATGGTGGAGGAAGTGGCGGAGGTCATGGTGAAGGTCATGGTGGAGGAAGTGGTGGAGGTCATGGTGGAGGTCATGGTGGAGGAAGTGGTGGAGGAGATGGTGGAGGTCATGGTGGAGGTGATGGTGGAGGAAGTGGTGGAGGAGATGGTGGAGGTCATGGTGGAGGTGATGGTGGAGGAAGTGGTGGAGGTGATGCTGGAGGTCATGGCAGCTGGCATTTAGTGAGCACTTCCCCTGTGTCGCGTCCTGACACCCGCGTTGCTCCTTCCATCCGCTCTGTTTTGAATGGGTATGGGAATTGTCTTAGTTCCGGTTCCCACAGTAGAGCCACAGACCAGGACTTGGGTGCTGGTGGTTTCTTTGAGAGGTGATTTCAATCAGGAGTGGGGGGCATGGAAAAGGTGGCAGGAAAGGAGTTCGTCAGGTACAGGACACATTACCAAGGTCACAGCTGCAGGGAGAGGGCTTCGCTGCCTCCCAGGACGTTTTGCTGACCTCTTCCTGCTCCTTCCCTGCCATATCTTCCCCTCTCTCATTCCCCTGTGCCTTTCCCCCCTCTGTGCTCACCACACAACAAAACCTACAATCCTCCGAAAACAGGCAAAGCCTACGGATTTGTATGTTTTTATAATACTTTATCCGCCTCCTGCATGCACTGTATAAAAACACACTGCTTTACTTTTTTTTTTTTTTTTGGCCCTGCCACGCAGCTTGTAGGATCTTAGTTCCCCAACCAGAGACTGAACCCCTGCCCTCGGCAGTGACAGTGTAGAATCCTAACCACTGCACCACCAGGGAATTCCTTACTGTGAGGTCTTGAGCAAGTCAATAAAGGTCTCCCTGCTTTCATTTTTTACACATGGAAATGGGGAGAACAGTCCTTCCAGGAGATATTTGTTTCAAGAAGTTACCAAGGTTAATGTTATCAAATGTTAAAAGGCATTGTATTTCTCTGTAGAAGAAGGATATTGTATTAGTGTATAATATTTCTTTGTTGCAGTTGATGACCACAAATTCTGTTGAGTGATGCAACTTCACATTATACAGATACTCTAATTGATTTCATTTCATTTTGGAATGTGATGGGAACAATAAAAGAAGGAGAGGAGGCTAGTGGAAAAGCACGGCTTCTCGCCGAGGCTCTTCCTTGGGCACCTGGTGAACAACTATACACATCACGTCTTCACCTACAAGACGGGGATGTAATATTCACCCGCTTTCCCCCAAGGACAGCCCTGATGACTCACAAGGGCAGGTGCCTCAAGCAAGTGAAGACAGTCTCATGAATTCCATGCAGATGCAAATCACAGTTCTAATTGTATGTGTGTGTACATGTAGGTACACACATTTGCATGTATTGCCACATGTAAATCTAAAGTGGAGCTCAGTCTTTAAACCCATTGTACGAGTTTTTGTTGCTATTACATTACAATCAAATAAGAAAATCACCTCTATGGAACATGAGCCCCTTTGGACACAGGTAACGGCAACAGATTGTTAATTCCACAGTTGGTGATTATTTGTAGCAAATATGTGTGGATTTGAGGATAGTAATATTTATTATATGTGATAAAATGTAACCGAGGACATTGTTATGATTGGTTTATATCTGTGGGATAGTCATTATTTCAGCTTCTCCCTTTGGAAGATTATCGTTTTTATGCAAATAATATTTCAGTAACTTACACCCGCTATTGAACGTTTCCACATGTGATTTCTCTTTAGACATAAAATGTTTAATACTGTATAAACCTAGGGTGATCCACCAAGTTGACGATGGTTAAAGCTTTAAAAAAAAATTCACATGTGTATAAACCCGGGGGTAAACGTTCGGCCCCAGGTGCGGAGCTTCACTCTCAGCACGGTGGTGAGGTCTCGCCGTGAGGAGGAGGAAAGGACTTTTGCTGGGAAGCCTCTGAGGAGCAGCAGCACTCACTCCCCTCCCCCCACAGGATGTCGTGTCCAAGATGCTCCACGTGGATCCTCACCAGCGCCTGACAGCAGTTCAAGTCCTCAAACACCCGTGGATTGTGAACAGAGAGTACCTGTCCCCAAACCAGCTCCGCAGACAAGACGTCCACTTGGTGAAGGTACCGACCGCGGGTCCCCACGGCAGAATGGTGGGGGCGGGGACTCCAGAGAGCTGCTCCGATACCTGCACGGCTAACCCCAGGGGTCACGGGGTGCCGGAAGGGAACCAGTAACAGGCCCAGATAGGCATCCCAGGTGTATTTACGGTTACTTGGTTCATCCCATACATGCAGTCACATGCCAGACTCTGAATAAGTGACAACTTCTGTTAACACAGAAGGGGTGGACCCTTTTCTGGGAGGTGTGCAGCGGCTGGGGTTCTCCTGCTGGGAGCCACCCATTCAAGACCACCCGAGGGTTTAGAGCTGCTCCAGGAGGGGCCCAGTCACCCAGGTTGGTCCCGGATCCTCAAGATCGGCAGAGCTGGTGTGCCATTGCCAGGAGGGCACCCCAGGGACCCAGCAGCCGCAGGGCAGATTGGGGGCCGGGAGGACCTCACCCCGGGGCTCCCTGGGAGCCCAGTCACCGCACCGTTCACAGATGGGGTCGGGGGCGGGTGGACACGGCAATCAGAGCAACACCCTGATGATTGAGAGCCGGTGCTCCATGGTCCTGAAGGAAGGCCTCCCGTAGCCCAGGCTCGGCGAGGCCCAGGCCGGGTCGGGGGCCGGCACCGCGTCACCGCCGCTCCCTTGTGTTGCAGGGAGCAATGGCCGCCACCTACTTCGCCCTGAACAGAGCCCCCCAGGCCCCGCGGCTGGAGCCCGTGTTGTCCTCCAGCCTGGCCCAGCGCCGGGGCATGAAGAGACTCACGTCCACGCGGCTGTAGCCGAGCCCGGCGCCCGCTCATCCTGCACCTTCTTGGGCAGCCGGAGAGGATCCAGGCGGGCGGCCTCCCGACGCCTGGCTGCGCCCACCTTGCCACCTCCGCCCCCAGCCAACCAGACGGAGGCCTTCCTCCGCGGACCGCGCCGAGTGCCTGGAGGCTCCTCCAGCCTGTGGGGCTTGCACAGTCATGGCTTGTGTTTCCATGGAGACGTATGTTTTCCAGTTTTAAAGTCAGTGACCTGGTCTGATTTCCGGCACACACAGCCCAGGTGTCACGGTGTGAAGGTGACAGTTAACGGCAGAGCCCTGGGGGCCCGGCTTCTGCGCCTCTGCCCACGGCTGAGTGACCGGTGGGCACAGGGCACCTAGGAGCAGACGCCTGGTCCCTCCAGATGATCCAAAGAGCCCTCGTCTCATTGCCCCCCACTTGGCACTGAGGCCCCCGTGTTCTCTCCTGTTGCAGATCTGATGGGGCGAGGCCACCCCGGCTCCGGGAGCAGCAACTTCGCCTCGGTGGCCACGTTTCACAAGAACCGCTCCCGTCCCCGGGAGGGAGCCAGCCCAACTTGTGCCCATGTTTTCGCGTTCTCCTGAGGACCGGGGGCTGCAGGAGCGGCTGCTTCACACTCCTGCCCCGGTTCCAGGGTCGCCGCGGCCGCCCCGAGCTTCCGAGAGGGGCTGGCTTTCCCCTTTCATGGAAACCCTGTGGCCCCTGGGAACCCTCAGTTGGGGTGCCTCCCGTCAGTCCCTTCTCGGCTCCCCTGGAGACCCCTGCCCCCCGCCCGGGGCCGGAGGAGAGCAGAGGCCGTGTTGCCGAGCGGGGGCGCCCGCGGGGGCGCCCTGTGTGGAAGCTGTGCTTTTGTGTCGTGCTTTGTGTTTCTGTTGCACAGGTCTGCCCTCACCTGACATGTCAGGGATATTTAATGTGTCCCCCGGGGCGTGTGAACACAGGAGTGGGTGTGTTGCAGGGCGA
Source organism: Mesoplodon densirostris (assembly GCF_025265405.1). Taxonomy (NCBI): domain Eukaryota; kingdom Metazoa; phylum Chordata; class Mammalia; order Artiodactyla; family Ziphiidae; genus Mesoplodon; species Mesoplodon densirostris. Next base: position 3,316,586 of record NC_082672.1, read on the forward strand.
GCCACCGCCGGGGCCTGGAGGACAGAGGCCTGTGTCCTCCCAGCCGGCCCCAAACCAGGGGCCCACCGGCCGGCTGACCGGAGGGCCCTTGCCCACCGTGCTGTGACTGGCCGGCATTGCTGGGCACCCCCTGCCCTCGGGGGGAGGGGGAGCACCTGTTGGCCTCAGCCGGGTTTTCACCAAGAAGACGATTTTTGAAAGTCTCTCCATTTCAACTCACTCTGGTACCCAACTCAACCGACAAAAACAAAAACAATGCCGCCTTCTAAAAAATAGCTCCCTAGCTTGGTCTAATGGTTTTCAGACCTGAAAATATAAATGTATCACAGAAGCTTTAATTACCCCATGAGCCTTCTTTTTTTTTTTCCTCAGAACTACAAGGAATAAAAAGGTGGGGACTCATTCATGTACCTGTTTTCCCACAAAGCCCTCTTGGGCACTTCACATATTTCTCAATAGAAAGTGCTTTTTCCCAAGGCTCAAAAGATTTCCACCCACAATAGTTTTGTTTTAGGTCAGAACTATTTTGTCTGTTATTAGAAACTTAGGAAAACCTGGGTGGTCCCAGGTCACAGATTTTGCCCTCCCAGAAATCGACAGCTGTCCTTGTATCTTGTGTTTGCCGCACAGGCAACGGTTGGTCCATCAGCCGCCTGGGCCTCTGTCCTGGGCTTGGGGACCCCGGGACTCGCCCCTCAGCGGACCCCGCCCGTGGCAGGGCACCCCGGCTGTTCCCCACTCTCTGCTAAACCAACTCGAATGCCCTGAGATACCTCCACGCCCTCGCCCTTGTGCAAACAAAGTGGTACTTGAAACCCTTCTGCAGAGAGGCAGCCTAGAGAAGCTGAGAGCCTGTGTTTAATTGAACTGGCTTAAGTCTCAAGTAGCCAGTGGCTGGGCTTCCTAACCGGCAGTCGGTATGTGAATGAAGGTGCCATCACCGCGTTATTCACCTGTACGGGGCACCTCCACCATTCACGCAAGGCCTTGCGGGATTTGCACACGTGGTGTGACAGCCCAGCAACTTAACTGGCTGCCCTGCCCTCCTGTAGAGTCAGACCCCCTTGGATCACCAAAACCACAGACATGGTTGTGATAAACCCGAACCCGGGGTCTCAGGCCTTCGGCCCTGCCGGTCCCCCTCCGTGGCACCCACTGTAGTCCCATCCACCCCGGCGCCTGCCCACTTTAAGAGGAACACCTGGCACCCCCCAGAGGGAGAGCTCTGCCCGATGCTGTCCCCCACGTCACAATGGGCAAGAGTGAGATTTCACTTGTTCCCCAGGGGCAGTCGGTCGTGATTTCAAACTTCCCGCGTGTGTGGCCGCGCGGAAGGCTGTCAGGGCTCTGAGTGGTCACGGCTCCGACGCGAGCCCGTCCTGCTGACTGATGTGACCCAGCGCCACCTGGGGTGGTGGCCTTGCTTCTCTGGGTGCCTCCAGCACAGGAGGGGTCCGATCTGCACTCGTTCTCTCCCATGTGGTTTGGTGGCCTCACCTCTCCAAGAGCCGTGGGATTCTAGAATGGAAAGGACACCGCAGGTCCTGAGTGATGAGGAGAAGCCACCCACGGGCTCAGGGCGTCACCAGGAAGGGACCCGCCAGCTGCAGCCGAGCCCGCGCTCCCCCGAGGACACCGCCAGCACTTTGTGTCCCTGCCCGCGTCCGTGTTTACAGGGGACTCTCGCGTTCACGCTTTATATTTTATGTTGGAGATGGGCGGCCACTCTACGATATTTATTACGCTTTCCAGACTTTCTGAATAGATTTTTTTAATAAACATGGGTTTTATGAAGTGTAATATTTTTCTAGCATAACTGTGATAGTGGACTTTCTATACCGTCACGAATAACAGCCTGCAGGTGAGCTTACCAGGCCCTCCCCCTCCCCTTGCACTGCCTTCCAGCTGCTCCCAGCCTCTGCCGCCACCAGCTGGCCTCTTCGTGGGGGCAGGCGGCATGGCCGTCCCCCACCCTGAGAGCTGTGCGTGCACGGGGGCACGCGTGCGTGCACGTGTGGGTGTGTAAATGCGTGCCCAAGTGTGTGATGCACGTGTGTGTGCGCGCGCGTGTACGTGTACACGTGTGAGCACGTGTGTGTGCGTCCGCTCCCCGTGCAGCCCAGCAGGAGACGGGACGGTCATGTTGGTAGCGAAGCAGGTGGCCCGGTGGTCCGCTGGGCGCCAACCCCGCCGTCTCTCCCGGGTGTACCACCTGCCACCTCACGCCCATCTTTTCTTCGTACAGAAATAAAACAAGAAGCTACGCTGTCGGTCGTGAGCTCTGCAACCTAATTTCTTCTTCCCTCTTGGCCAGTTCCTAACCTGCGTGTGTCCGCCGGTGGGACCCCCGCACACACACATCTCTGCCATCGTTTTGGGGCTGCTTCCCCAGCAGGTGCGGGATCATCCCGAGATCCTACAGCCTCACGGGACAGGTGGAGCACTGAATTTCAGGGCCAACAATAACGCCCAAGGAAATCTTTCTCCTGCTGCCCCAGAGCATGCTCAGAAAACGCCAACTGGAAGAGATTGAATTGGAGAAAACATCTCTTACAGCCGATGTGTGTTATCTTCTCTTGCCACTGTGATAAATCCCCTTAACCTGGTGGTGCTGAGCAATTCGTTATGTGATAGTTCTGGAGGTCACAAGTACGAGATGGGTCCCATGGGGTGAAATCAGGGTGTGAGCAGGGCTGCATTCCTTCTGGGGGCTCCAGGGGAGACCTTTCTAGCCCTTTTCCAGTGTCCCTCCAGCCTCAGAGCCAGCCGCAGGGGCCGAAGCTACGGTCCTCACATCCGTCACCCACCTGGAGCACCCAGGACACACTCCCTTCTGTAAGGCCAGCTGGTCAGCAACCTGAATTCCACCTGCCACCTCAGCTCCCCTTTGCCCCAGGACCAGCACGTGACATCTTTGCAGGGCCCGTCACTCTGTCTGCTGGGCCAGCAAAGATCTGGCCACACGTTTCAGCCTGTGTGTGGCTCACAGGGGGACGAGATTCAGGAACTGTGTTGCTTTGGGGCTTTGCTTTCTCAGAAGCTGACAAGTTACCTGCCGCAGTCTCGTGGATGCCGGACCGAGACACGAGACTCCGGGTCAGAGCCCACCCACCCCCATAGCAAACAGCGAGACACCGTGTGCGTCAGTCCCCTGGCCCCCCGGTCTCACGGGGGTGGTGGAATGTGGCCCAGGCTGAGGGTTGCCTAGAGGGCTGTGTGACAGCCGGGGCCCGACTTGGGAAACACCAGTCATTTATAATGGGCTGCAAGCAAACAGCCATGCTTTGCTCGGGATGGGGACGCAGTCCTCTCTCCCCGGCTATGCAGTGTCTCGGGGGACGTCCCGCTAACTCAACCGCAAGCGCGCACATCCGTCTTTTGCAGGATGTGACCTAGTCCTCCAGGTGCCTTTCATGCAGAGCATTGTATCCATACTTGCAAATCCAGCTTGCCACTTGTCCTAAGTAATGCCAACCCAGACCATTGACCGTATTTGTTTCCCAAGATGCTGGAAACATGAGGTGGGTAAGGGAGCCTCGGGCCTGGGCTCCTGGTTTCCAAGGCAGCCCCCGGGTCACCCAGCTATGCCGCCCACCAAATCCCTGGTGTTTTATCCGGTCTGTGACCTCCTAGGTAAAATGAGTAAATCTCGTGTACGAGGGCAGATCGCAGGGCAGCTTGTGACTCAGGATCCCGAGTCAGAGGCTGGGCGTGGGGTCGGGCTTTGCTGCCAGTGTGGTGTGGACACGTCCCCATCCCAGGGCTCAGATTCCTTGGCCGTACAAGGGTCGAGGACACCTCCACGGACGGGAGGACAACCGCCCCAGCTGCTTCGGCTTGTCACAGTGCTTTCACATAGTGACAGTCATTTCGTCACTGGCATGTGGAAACTCAGACTAAACAGATGATCCCTCATAGCAGAGATTCGCTCAATCAGAACACATTTCATGGGCTTCCCTGGTGGCGCAGTGGTTGAGAGTCCGCCTGCCGATGCAGGGGACACGGGTTCATGCCACGGTCCGGGAAGATCCCACATGCCGCGGAGCGGCTGGGCCCGTGAGCCACGGCCGCTGAGCCTGCGCGTCCGGAGCCTGTGCTCCGCAACGGGAGAGGCCACAACAGTGAGAGGCCTGTGTACCGCAAAATACAAACAAACAAACACATTTCCTGAGCTTGGACCACACTCCCCTCGCTGTCCTAAGAGGTTCCGCAGCCACAGGGCAGGGCCCTCCTCTGGTGACACGAAGCTTCCAGCAGGGGAGAGAAAGCAAACCAGTAACAGCACATAAACGGTAGATGCCAAGGTGGCGTGCGCTCTGAGGAAAAAGCAGAGCAGACCAAGGGGACTCGCCATTTTATTCAGGAAGGGAATTCAAAACGTACACTAATCCTTAAGATTTGCTGGTTCTCCTCAGCAACAGATATTACCAACCTTTCAATGTTAAGCCCATGACTTTTGAATTTTATTTAATTGATTCCCCTATAATTCAGGATGCAAAATCAAGAACACTCATTTACGACGTCTGTCCAATTTGGGCATGTGTTTGTCACTACCATGATGAGGAGAAACATCAAATAAATGTTTGGCAGAGAAACCATCTCCACTATGCTGTTTTCATCACACCTGAGCTTGGGCAAGAAAGCCACGATTTCCAAATCATAGCTGTGCTCTTAGCTCTGAAACATCATTGCTGGCAGCAAGTTCCGTTTATTTCGGTGTTTTCCCCAAATTTTATCACACGGGGTTTTCTTTCCTGAGGTAATAGGAAGCCAGTTTGGCCCCTGATCTCAGCTCTCCTGGGTTCTGCTTTGGGCTGAAGGATAGATTGTGAAATTGGAAACTTTGATCAGACGGAGACACGTCAAAACCCACAGACTTTCAAACTCTGCTTCTTTATGGACTTGGAAACTGGATCAATCAGGTTTGTTTTCAGTCCTAAATAACAGTTGAAAAAAGTAAGTGTTCAGACTAAAGAAAAGATTTTCTTAAGAGAAATTAAGAGCAGAGTTAAGCTCTTCACATAACTTTAAAACACATTTTTAGAGCCTAAGGTTTTGCTAACAACGTAAACTCTCGCCTAGTTACAAAATATCCCCAGTGAAACCTGGAAAACACCCAAGGGAACCCAGACTCACATAGAACTCGATCTAAAAGACTTTGGTATGAACAGTAGTGAAAGTTTAATGTGTAAGCCCTTGAGAAGATTAATGATAAAATAATAAACATTGGCCTCACAGGAACCGGACAGGCAACTGTCCCTGACATTTTAGACAAAAGGAAGCCAGAGGTCAGTACACCTCCCAGACTACAGTTCACAGGCTGCGACTCAGGCTCCCACATCCCCCGAAAGTTCTAGTGACTCCAGACTTCCATTTCCTCCAACAAAACCTTCCAGGACCCCCTGCGGAAATGGGAGAAGGCAGTGACCCTTGGGCGGGGGCCTCAGCCTCCTGATGGCTGATAGAGGCGCTGAAAGGGGAGGGCCCACCGCAGGGGGTGTCCAGCGCTGTCCAGGAAGGAGAGCGCCGCGAGCCACAGTCGGGGAGGTTCTCGGTCGGACGGCTCTCGATCTACTGGTTCATTCACACAAAGATTTCCTGACACCAGGCACCAGGGAAGCAGACAAAGCAGACAAAGCTCTCTGCCCTCCATCAGGCTTTTTCCTAGTGAGGGGAAACAGAAGAAACAAATCACACAGAGGATGTGGCTCTCAAAGGGTACTGAGCACTGTGGGAGAAACAGAGGACAAGGGGGGCAGCGGTGGGCAAATTCAAACAGGGTTGGAGAAGGCGTCACCGGTGGGTCAGCACAGGGCGGTGGGGGTCAGGTACTGCAGGGCAGGGAGGGTCACATGAGTTCATTTCCTCCCCCCCAAAGCTTCACTACAGCCTCGGGCACAGAGCAAGGGTTTTCCGTGAGTTTGCAATTGTCACAATGTACCACTAGAGCGCAGTGTTGAAAGTGTCCCCTCCCTCCCCGGCACCCCTCCCAGATCGCAGCTTCCCTGGGACAGTGGGGGGATGGCAGCTGTCCCCAATCCTGCCCCTGGCTCCTCATACCCGGTCAGGGACTGCCAGCCTGAGCTCTTGGCAGATCTGGGCATCTGAGATCTATGTCAACGTTACCAAAAGCTGTGTGAGAAACATAAATTTACACACCAGAAGCCTACACGGCAACACGTCAGGCTCCTCTGAGCTTTGGTTGGTTTTACATTAACTTTATCTCACACATAGGGGAAATTTTAAAATTTCTCTTTTAAAATACTCCTGTAGAGGAGCAGAAAAGTTACTTAACAAATATATCTTTATTAGACAGTCTTTCTTAAAACAGGTCTATAGGAAAAACAATTTCAAAAAAGGTCTTTGGTGGTGAAAATGGCTGTGAATCAAAGACTCTGGTAACCACCAAGGAGAGATGCTCAGACAATAGATTTGGAAAGTACCTGTATTTTTTTTTTTTTTTTTTTTTTTGCGGTACGCGGGCCTCTCACTGTTGTGGCCTCTCCCATTGCGGAGCACAGGCTCCGGACGCACAGGCTCAGTGGCCATGGCTTACGGGCCCAGCCGCTCCGCGGCATGTGGGATCTTCCCGGACCGGGGCACAAACCCATGTCCCCTGCATCGGCAGGCGGACTCTCAACCACTGCGCCACCAGGGAAGCCCCAGGCAAGATATATATATATATATATATATATTTTTTTTTTTTTGGTGATACGCAGGCCTCTCACTGCTATGGCCTCTCCCATTGCGGAGCACAGGCTCTGGACGCACAGGCTCAGCGGCCATGGCTCACAGGCCCAGCCGCTCCGCGGCATGTGGGACCTTCCCGGACCGGGGCACGAACCCGCGTCCCCTGCATCGGCAGGCGGACTCTCAACCACTGCGCCACCAGGGAAGCCCCTGGAGCATACCTGCATTTGTAAAGCATCCCTGTGATTCCATGGATCAGCCCTGTTGGAGAAGCAGAATGCCATGCGTGCCTCTAAGTCCCAAAAACAGCCAAGTCCTCCCCTGGCTGGACACCAAGCTGCTCGTTGCCAAGCGGACATTTGACAAGCACTTCATCCTGGTTCATCATCCTGAACCTGCGTCTTCACCCCACACTCCCAAAACTCGCCGCTCCTTCCTGATCCCTGAACTCAGTGGAGACACTTTGACTCACACCATTTCCAAAGGATCCATCCAGAGATGGATCTGTCCTTTGGTCCAGAGCCTCTCCCCCAGCCCCTCCCGCATCATCAACCTTCAGATCCTGCTGGTTCGCCTCCTGAGCCGGGGCTTCCTTTCATTCCCGTTATCCCCGCTTCTCTCTGCTCACCTGGGCAGCCACAGTGACCTCCTGACTGGGCTCCCCACTGCAGCACTGCCCCCCAAGCCCATTGTCCACGCTGAGGCTTAAAATTCTATCAACAGACAGTGGTGCCCGTATCCCTTTACTGTGTTAAAGGAAAAGCTGCAGCAGCTCTGGTTCTTCTGGAGAAAGTCCAGCCTGTTTAACTGGTATTTGACCCCCATGACCTTGGCCAGTGTGTTCTCAGCTAATCTCGAGGCGCACCCCACCTTAAATTTATAATTCCATGCCGTCTAATAGGGTGTGCTCCCATCATGGTTGTCTATTTAAATTTAAATTGCTTAAAATTAAATAAAAGTCAAAATTCGGTTCTGTGGCCACACCAGCCACATTTCAAGTGCCCCATGGCCGCAGGAGGCCAGGGCTCCCAGGTTGGACAGCCCAGATTCTAGAACATTTCCATGAAGGCAGAAAGTTCCACTGGATGACACCGTTCTAGTACATTGGTCAGGAGTCTTAGTTACAAACAAGAGAATCCACTTTAGCAAGCTTAAGCAGAAAGGGAATTCTTATAGAGGAGTAAGTACCTTGCAGAACTTTCCGGAGGGCAGGCCTGGAAGCTGCACGGCCAGAGACAGCGCACTCTACCCGTTCATCCCAAGGCTGCTGGCAGAGCCCTGGTGGCTCCCTGGCCACCTGCTGCGCCCAGCCCCCTGGTCCTCTCCCCTCACTAGCATCCGAGCTGGCTGGGACTCTGTCTTCCTTTTCATCTGGGCCTGTGTCTGGCGTTCTCTGCCTCTGGCAGCTCTCACTGTGTGGTCCCCGGTCCCCCATCAATATTCCCCACTGGGCGAGCTGTGCGTGGGGGCCTCCTCCCTCCCCACTATAGCAGGAGCCCTCATCCACCGCCGGCTCATCAGGAGAGGTCACCACGCGGTGACAGCTCTTGGCCTGCGACGCAGTCTAGTGGCAACTGGCAGACTGGTTTGATAGAGCCGCATTTGTGTCCCCGGGGAAACACTTACCCCTCGCTCCCCACCTGCAGCACGCAAAGGCACAGGCAAAGCCAAGACACGGGTTGCTCATGGCCCGCTGGGTCCCACCAGCACCTGCGCCCCTCATTCTCCAGCCCCTGGGGTCCGACAGAGAAAAGCCCCAGAACCGCAGTGTCTCAGTGCCCACCGCTTGGGCCGGGACCACACCCCAGTCCCCCGCACGGTGACCTCTCCGCGGGCGGCCCCGGCGCTGTCCTACCCTGACACTGGCACAGGCCTTAAGGAAGCTGGGCAGGACCCTGAATCCTGGAGGCATCAGCCTTCAGGCAGAGTTCCTCGGGCTGGGGGCTGAAGCAGCAGACAGTTCAGGGGGCCGGGGGTCTAAGGTCGGGGCACCCGCCCACTCGGTGTCTGGTGGGGACCCGCTTCCTGGTTCAGAGACGGCTCTGGTCCCTTCATCTTGTAAGAGCCCCTCCCCATGATCCCGTCTAACCCTAAGCCCCTCCCAGAGGCCCCCCTCCACGTGCCATCACACGCGGGTTAGGGTTCACCATGTGGATTGGAGCGGAAGCGGCATTCAGCTCCCTGCGCCCCCTTAGCTCTGAGCCCCTTGGGCAGAAACGACACTGGGCAGGTCCGTGGTGACGGGCGCTCGGTGAACCCACGGCTATTGTGTGAAGAAGCCTGATGGGGGCCGGCTGATCGCAAAGGGCTGTCTAGGAGCTGGGCTCACTCAGCCAGTCAGGGAGGCCTCCCCGGAGGCCGTGGGGAAGGTGCCAGGGGGTGGAGACACCAGCTGACACGACCCACCTGTGCTGGGCGACCCGCCCTGTCCCTCACCCCGACTCCCAGCTGTTTCTCTAAGAAAAGGAGTTTTGGTCCTCTCTGCCATCTCCTCTGCCCGGACACCCTTCCCTAGAGGCTCCTGCTGTGGATTCAGGCCTCAGCTTCTCAGAGAGGCTTTCTCCGATGATCTCCCCCAAAGCAGCAGCGGGCCCGCCTAGGCTGCCCTGTCCACATCCTGCTCTATCTCATCACCCTCCCTTCCTCTCCTGGCACTTGGCAGAAGTGCATTAATTTGTTCTCTCTGTCTGTGTCTGCTTCTCCTGCTGGAATGTGAGCAGAGTCCTCATCTGTTTGTGTTTCCCTGAACCTCAGGTGCGCTGCCTGGCATCTCCCAGGCTCTCAGGCAGCACCCGTGGGACGGATGGAGACTGGAAGTGGACCAGCATGGGAGCAGCGCAGAGATGGGGGGGGGGCGGCCTGTAAGATCTGGGGTCACTAGATAGAGAAAACCTCCCCCTTCCGCTCCCCACGCCACCCAAAGTCACTGGAAGGCTTCATTTCCACAGCCGGTACCAGCCGTGTGTGAAAATAGAAAAGCACGTTCCCTCTGGCACCTGGAAGCCACAGGCTCAAACCCTGGGCTATTCTGAGCTGCGTGAGGAGCTGTCCTGTCTCAGGGGCTTCGGTGAAGGGAATGTGGAGTGAAGTTGGGGCCGTCCTGTTTCTCCCCCCAGGAGGGGAGCTGCATGACACGTGGGGACCACAGGAGGTGCCACACCACACGGGGTCCCTCTCTCTCTCGGTGGAAAAGTCCAGAGTAACTTTTATTGCTGTTGCAGGCAATGTCTCCTTCAGCTAAATGACCCAAGGACCCTAGCGTTTGCTTGATCAGCATAGAATCCTGTAAAGCTGCATCTTCTCTTTTGAAGCGTAGAACTAGACCGAGGATAACAGCTGAGGACAGAGCAAATATTAGCCTTTAGATCCGCCGCTCAGACTGCAATCCAGGCCGCAGGGCACGGCCCATGTGGAAGTGTCTTTGAGGTCAAGTCAATAGACTTAACCCAGTCAAACTTTAACCCATTTTGTGGGTGAAAGGTCTCTGAAGAAACTGATTGATCTTATCCTGTGTTTCAGTGTTTGTGACTAATCTGTGTAGCCGCATTATACTGATAGGGTATATACACTTCAACTATGCCCCAACGCCACCAGCTACTTTCATCTCTGTCCTTTTTCCCATTTAGAAGATGTGTTAACTGAGGCCTAGTTGGAGCCGTTAGAATCCAAGCTCCCAGCCCACTGGCTTCTGGCTGAGATGAGGCACTGCTGTGGAAAGCTGGCAGAGCTTGTGGGGTGTTCTGCAGGTAAAACAAGAAGAAACCAGGATGGGGCATCAGAGGAAACCATCTGTAATGTGTCTTGAAGAAACTAGCAACTGACACAGCAGGGTGGGCACTGCATGTTACGATAAAGAAAATTCATATTCGTGAAAAATTGGTGGCAAGTTGCCAATATTATGTATTCAGAATACACCCATTTTTCAATTGCTCGAAACATCATTTAGGTTTTAAAAGGTAATAATAATAAACGGATCTAAAACGCACCTAAACAAGTCGAACATGGAACGAGATATGAAATGAAGGAAGATGGCATGGGCTGGTCCAAGGCTGAAGCCACGTACCAGGCCAACAGCAGACTTGCAAAGGTAGGAAGAAATATGTTGCCAATTCATGGCCTGGAGAATAGAGCCCAAGGCAGGCATTTTGGGGTCTTGTACAGTGTCAGCTACAGGTGAAAACAATGGGTGTAATTTCTAACACAATGGATGGTGCTCCAACTATGTTAGCTGAAATCAGGAATTTGGGGGAATTATTTATTTATTTATTTATTTCAGCTGCGTTGGGTCTTTGTTGCTGAGCGCAGGCTTTCTCTAGTTGCGGTGAGTGGGGGCTACTCTTCGTTGCGGTGTGTGGGCTTCTTATTGCAGTGGCTTCTCTTGTTGCGGAGCATGGGCTCTAGGCCCGCTGGCTTCAGTAGTTGTGGCACATGGGCTCAGTAGTTGTGGCCCATGGGCTTAGTTGCTCCACGGCATGTGGGATCTTCCCAGACCAGGGCACGAACCCGTGTCCCCTGCACTGGCAGGCAGATTCTCAACCACTGTGCCACCAGGGAAGTCCCTGGAATTTTAAAACATGACACTGATGTTTCCCTTATTGCTTTGTTCCGTTGCGTGATGCATATTGAAAATATTCGTATTTGGTTTTCTGAAGCAGACCCTGCGAAGAGTGTCATAAATAGTTTTTTTTAATTGTTCCTTAAATGTGTGCCAATGCTATGACTCATCCTCAGTTTAATGGATTTGTTGAAAGAACCCATTAAAGACAAGGAATGTAATGATGTGTGCCAGTGCTCACTGGCAGAGTTTTACTCTTACTTTACCTCCAGTTCAAGGATTTCTTGAAATAAAGGGACTGTTTGCCAAATATTCAGTGATCAAAGGCAACAAAGAGCTGTGTGGTTTGTGTTTTCTCCCCAGCATCACACTGCATATGAATGAGCTAAACCTGAAGCTTAAAAACTTCACTTAAAATGTGAATTTAGGGGGGACTTCCCTGGTGGCGCAGTGGTTAAGACTCCGCGTTCCCAATGCAGGGGGCCCGGTTTCGATCCCACATGCATGCTGCAACTAAGAGTTTGCATGCCACAACGAAGACCTGGCACAACCAAATAAATAAAAAAATATTTCTTTTAAAAAAAGTGAACTTTTTCACATTTGTGTCCTAGCTAGACAGGTATGAGAATTTATTTGCAATTGAAAATTTTGGACTACAGATCAATAATAATGATTTTACAAAGCTTTCCGAACATGAATACATAGGCAAAACATTTTAATAGTAATAAACAGCATTATGTAAATTAACTGCAAAAACTACCCTCAAACTAAAGAGATGCTTTTCCATTTAGGCAATAACTAACCTTTTTTTAAAAAATTAGTTTATTTACATTTTATTTTTGGCTGTGTTGGGTCTTTGCTGCTGCACGCAGACTTTCTCTAGTTGTGGTGCACGGGCTTCTCATTGCGGTGGCTTCTCTTGTTGCGGAGCACAGGCTCTAGGCGCAGGCTTCAGTAGTTGCAGCACACAGGTTCAGTAGTTGTGGCTCGCGGGCTCCAGAGCACAGGCTCAGTAGCTGTGGCGCATGGACTTAGTCGCTCCGTGGTATGTGGGATCTTCCTGGACCAGGGCTCGAACCCGTGTCCCCTGCATTGGCAGGCGGATTCTCAACCACTGTGCCACCAGGGAAGCCCTCTATGCATCTTTTTAAAGATTTTTTTCTGTTAAGTTTTAAAAAATAACTTTATTGGGATATAATTCACATATCCTACAATTCATCCCTTAAAAGTGTACAAGTCCATGGCTTCTAGCATAGTCACAGATGTGCAACCATCACTACAACCAATGTTGGACCATTTTCATCACCCCAAGAGGAGAGCGTAGACCTATTAGCATCTCTGTTTCCCCAACCCCCCCAGCCGGAGGCAGCCACCAGGCAACTTACTGTCTCTACAGATTTGCCTACTCTTCACGTAAGTGGAATCACAGGATATGTGGTCCTTTGTGTCTGGCTTCTTGTACTTTAGCAGTGTTTGCAAGGTCCGTCCATGTTGTAGCACCTGTCAGAACTTCATTTCTTTTTATTGCTGAACAATATTCCATCTTATGGATATTCCATATTTACCTACTCACAGACGATTAAACATCTGAGTTGTTTTCACTTTTTTGCTATTATTTACAGGGCTGCTATGAGCATTCGTACACAAGTTTTTATGAGGATGTATGTCTTCACTTCTCTTGGGTGTATACCTAGGAGTGGAATTGCTGGGTCACATGGTAACTCTGTGTTTAATCATTCAAAGAACTGCTAGACTGTTTTTCAAAGCAGATGCACCATTTTCCTTTCCCACCAGCTGTGCACAAGGGTTCCTATTTATCTACATCCTTACCATTCTCCATTTTTTTGATTGTAGCTATACTGGAGAGTGTGAAGTGGTATCTCATTATGGTTTTGATTATCATTTCCCTGATTGCTAAAGATGTTGAATATCTTTTCATGCATTTGTTGACCATTTGTCCATCTTCTTCAGAGAAATGTCTATTCTGATCCTTTGCTTATTATTTAATGGGGTTCTTTGTCTTTGTATTATTGAGTTCTACAAGTTCTTTAACTATTTTAGATACAAGTCGCTTATCAGGTATATGATTTACAAAAATCTCCCATTCTGTGGTGTATCTATCTTTTTGCTTTTCCCTGACAATCATGAACTCACAAAATCACATGCATGTTTCCACTGTCTGCAGTCATTCTTTTCAATACTCAGCCTGTCTGTGTTTAGCCAGGGGGAGCCCCTCCAAGGATGGCTTCCTGTTCTGTCAATACAACACCGTCTTCAAGAGCATCCTCACAGAGGTAGGATTTCAGGTCAGTGTTAGCTGGAGATGAGAGAGGACTTCCCAGGCCCCTGTAACCACTACCTCAGAGCCCCTCACAGGGCTCAGGGCCAGCTCCGCCTGCAGGCTCCTACCACCAGCTAAGCCTGGGTCGGAACTGGGACCTACCCTTTGGGTGGACCTGGTTTCCCCCCAACCTGGTCTTCCGCATACACAGAACCAAATGATCGTGCAGGAGAAGCAGAGATGAGGCCCCCACCCCCACCCCGCGAGCTCTGACCCCTCCGACCTTCCTCCAAGGACAGAAATCCACACAGATAACCTATCTCCACGTTTGTCCTTCAGGAGAGTAGATAATGCTCAGAGGATTAAAGGGCGGTGCAAGGTACAACCTCTTCCTAATAAAAAAAAAAAAAAAAAAAAAAAAAAAAAACAACCCAGTAGCAAAAGACAGGAGGGCAGGTAGGAGCGCAGGCCCTTCCCAACGGGGACTCAGGGAAGGAGAACTGGACATTTATGTCCTAAGGGGATGCAGGGAAGTGGAAAGCTACTGTTGACAGTGTCAGGCTTTGCACAGACATAATTCCTTTTAATTCTAACAAAAACTCAACAACGTGTATGATGTGATACTTATTGGTTCCACTTTATAGATTAAAACACTGAGGCCTGGGAGGTTTGAATAACTTGCCAGCTAAAAAGTGGGAGCATCCGCCTGATTGCAAGGCCTGAGTTCCTCACCGTGCCCTGGCTTGGAGGGCTGGAAGGCAGGAACCCGGACGCTGGACCCGACAGACGGACAGTCCATGAGATGCTCCTTCCGAAAGGGCTTCATGGTTAAGGAAGTTTGGGAAATGCTCCGTAGCATAAGCTTCTTTTATGCTCTCATTCACGGGAGCTTAGTCAAGGCTCTCTCGGAAGAGCTGCAGAAAAAAATAACCTTGTCTGATTCAAATAAGTTTTTGAATACATTTGACCTAGAAAACTGCCCTCACCATTTCCCCCGTAAAAACTCCAGAGGACACAGGAGTTGGGGAAAGCTGTCCGTATCCACAGTGTGTGAAGCCTGTTTCCCCGTGACCAGCAGCCAGTGACTGTGGGTGACACCCGGGCACCTTGGGGTGATTCAGCTCCTCACCTTTCAGTGGATGGGTTCTATCCACTGATGAATGCCTGAGTCACACATTTCCACAGGAAGGGCAAAATAGTGATGTTTCTATTTTCTTTATTCCTTTGCCATTTATTCACTAGCAAATTACTGAATCGCTAGGCAGAGTGAAGATTCCTGGCCTGTGAAAGTTTGTGATTTCCCTGACCTCAGTACTAGAACCGTAACCTGGGAGGGATCTAACTCTCCAAGCCCTGTGGGCAGTGCAGCTGGGTGCAGCGCAGCGGATTCATTTCAGGCCAGACAGGAAGAGCTAACTTGGCTAAGATATTAAGACTTCAGATTCAGAAAGTTACTTTGGCTTTTGAATTTAAGTGTCGTGGCTCTCATCGAAGGCCTGGAGTTCCGTGGTTTACTCTAAGCTAACCAAACTGACCCGTGCCTGCCTAACCGGAACCCAAGAAAGGCAGGTGTTGGGACAAAAGAAAACCGGGCAGAAGGACAGAAACAATACCTCTTTCCATTTATGACACTTTTATCACCACTAAGTACGTCCTCAGATGTTTCCTCTTTTCATCATAACAGATTATATGATCTGTGACCTGTGGAATTCAGTGTGTCAGCTCATAATTAGACCTACTGTTTAATTTTTTTTTTTCTATTTTGATACTTAGGTGAGAAAATACAGCTTGTTTATCCACATGGAAGCTCTTCTACTGTACGAAGCATCACGGAGCTGCGTGCAGTGAAGCTCTCCATGGGACACCCAGCCAGGGGACATGCCCGCCCTTCCACAGCACAAGCACTGCCATTGCACACACTGTATGTAAACACAGTCTGTACAAACAGAGCTGGCCATGAGAGTGCTCTGAACCCGGGGCCAGCCTCCCTCCATCCTGACTTCAGCAACCTGTCAAGGCTCACAGTCTGCTCCTCAGTCAACAGGGAAGCTCTGAGTGCAGCCTCGGGGGTGACTGCCTTTCCTGGACTTGGATGGGCACGCAAGTTCCCACTGCTAGGCCTTTGCAGTCACTTTCGCAAACCTGGGATTCAAAGTAGCCGGTGATGTTTGCATCTTCACTTCCCATGCTCTGTCCGTGCAGGGACCACGGAGGGTTGGGCCTTTCTGAAGCTTTAGGAAATAAAGTAGCTGGGTTTTTTATCTACTGTTATGTTTACTTCTACATTAGACCACACTGCCTGCTCCATATTTAAAGTAGCAAAGATACTATTAACATGAAAGTCCCCTTTGTTCCAACATTTGAAATAGTGGAGAAAGTATGGCTCTCAGAGTAAGAGAACTGGGCTCAGATCCCAGGTTAGCTACTTAGTAGGACATTTATATATTCCTTTATCCAGTATATTCCTATACTTAAATACTCCAGTTGACATTCCTCCACACAATGGGAAACCAATGGAAAGCTCAAAGGCCCAGCTGAGGCCCAAATGGGAAAGCTGAGTCTTCGAGGCCGGCCAAGAGAGAACAGCAGTAATTGGGACAGGTGACCTCAGCAGCCTTTCTCCAAGTGCTGTCACTTGACAGTGAGGCTCAGGGATCCACTCTGGACCTCCTGATGCTTTGAGGTTGGGGGGTCTTCTGACAGCTCAAGTTTCAGAACCACTGCTCATGAGGGAAAGAAAAATATTAGGGGATAAGACTGAACCACTGAGATCCAGGAGCCCCTTCTCACATGGCAGGGGGCAGACACAGTTTGGTTTTATTTTAAAAGCCATTCAGTTTCCTTATACCCACCTTCTGGGTTGATGTGAGGAGGAGAAATTACATTTGAAAAGTGCCTCTTGGGACTTCCCTGGTGGAGCAGTGGTTAAGAATCCGCCTACAAATGCAGGGGACACGGGCTCGAGTGCTGGTCCGGGAAGATCCCTCATGCTGCAGAGCAACTAAGCCCGTGCACCGCAACTACTGAGCCCGCGTGCCTAGAGCCTGTGCTCCGCAACGAGAAGCCACCGCAATGAGAAGCCCGCGCAACTCAACGAAGAGTAGCCCCCGCTCGACGGAACTAGAGAAAGCCCGTGCGCAGCAACAAAGACCCAACATAGCCAAAAATAAATAAAGTGCCTCTTGGTCAACAAATGGGAGGTATTAATAATATTATGAATAATAAAGACAGCTTTGGTCCTTCTAGGTCGTACATTTCTCTCTCCACCATAAAGCACCAGTGGAATCTAACTGGCCTTCCTGGTGTTATTATGGGATTGCAGCATTGTGTATTAAGATATACTTTCACAGAAGATCAAGGTTAGGTGTGACCCGTAGACATCCTAACAGGAAATAAATCTGATTCAATGAAACGATTGCTATTTTAACTCTCAAAGGCATTTCCTTTCTTCTTTAATGCTTTTTATTTTGAATAGATAGCATATGTTCATTGTACAAGTTTCCAAAGGAACAAGAGTATACAGTGAAGTTTCCCTCCATCCCTCACCCCCTTAGCCCTCCCTAGAGGTAGCCACTAACATTTCTCCTCTATCTTTGGAGACAATTTTATCCTTTCTTTGTCCCTATGTACAAATGACTGGCATACTTCACACAGGATTCTGCACCTTGATTTTTTTGCCTATAAATTTTAAAGATCTTTCCATATCAGCACACATAGTTCCCTTATAGTATTCGATGATGGGATGGATGCACCACGATTTATTTGACTCTGTCCCTCTGGTGGATATGCAACTCATTTCCAATCCTTCCATATTAAAAATAATGGTGTTTACATTCCAACCGAAGTCCTTGCTAGAGATGCCCGAGGGTCTCTGCCCCCATGCTCTCATCCGGGGCATTTTAGATGACTCAGCCGTCTACAGTTTTGGCCAGGATAAAACATTTACAATAAACAAAAACAAAACAAAGCCCTGAACAGCCGGAACCTCCCACGTCTCCCTCTCCACGCGGTGCGCCCCACACGTGGCGCTGCGGTTCCCGCGCTGGTCCCGAGCTAGCGGACCTGCTCTCCGGCACATGTAGCGGCAACTGCGGACGCAGCCCGCGCGCCGCTGCTGCGCTCCTCCCGGCGCCCACCTCCGGTCTGGAGCCTGCAGGCCCGGGAGGCCGCGGGGGCTCGTGGATGCTGCAAAGGCCCACGAGATGCGGGCGGCGAGGACAGTCCCGCGCGCCTTCGGACAGTCATCTGCCTGCCCGGAGCGCGCCAGCGCGGGTGCCTGGCAACCGCCAGCCAATCGCCGCCGGACCCCGGCCGTTTTACGGCAGCAGGCCTCGCCCCCACGCGCTGCGAGGGGCGGGGAGGAGGTGTGCAGCGAGCGCGAGCCAATCCGTGCCGCCGCCTCCCGCCCTGCGCCCTCCCATTGGCCCAGAGCCAGGCGGCGGGCCGCGACCGTATGGTGGGGCCGAGCTGTCGTGAGGCACGCCGGCGGGCGGGTGCGGTGTCCGCGCTGTCCGCTCCGCCGGGTGTCATTGGGCTCCGAGGAGCGGCGCCGAGGGCACCGCGGGCGGCCTGGTGTCCGGCACGGCCATGGCGGGCGCGCTGGTGCGGAAGGCGGCGGACTATGTCCGGAGCAAGGACTTCCGGGACTACCTCATGAGGTGACGAGTCCCCGGGGCCGGACCCGCCGAGGGGTCCGGGGTGCGGAGCCGACGCCGCCGGGACGAGGGGCCGCGAGGGTGCGGGCAGCGGGGTGGGCTCCGCGCAGCGGGGCGGGGATTCCGGGGCGGCGGGGCGGGGGGTTGCGGACAGCGGGGTTGGGGCTCCCGGCCGCGGGGCGGGAGTCCAGGCAGCCGGGCGGGGTGCCGGGGTAGTGGCGCGGGGGGCTCCGGACAGTGGGGCAGCGGGGCGGGCCGGAGCCCCGGCCGGGGGACCCCCACCCCGGCGCGGGCGGGCGCCGAGAGCGGGCCCGGTCCGGCGAGTGGGGCCGGGGCTCCGGCTCGCTGCACCTGCTCGGCAGGTGTGTGCCCAGGTGTGCGGCGGACCTGCCCCGGGCGCGGGCTGGGAGGGGGCGTCCCGGCATCGCTCGGTGGAAGGTGAGCCGCAGGTGCTCCTTTTCCGCGACAAGGGCACTGAGCCCGCCGGGTCGACCTCGACCTTCGGATTTCGCAGCTTCAGGACGTCAAGCGTGGGACGGAATCAAATCTAACATAACGAATATTCTGCCAACCAAGGGCATACTTTTTAATATTCTGCTTAAGTCTTTGTTTTCAATGAGAAAGAAAGGGCAGTGGCGGGATGAAAAGCCTAAAGACACTTCCTATATTTTATTTTATTTTTTGGCTTCGCCGCTCGGCAGGCGGGATCCTAATTTCCCCCCAGGGACCACCTGCGCCCCCTGCATTGGAAGCGCTAGTCTTAACCACTGGACCTCCAGGGAAGTCCCACTTTCTGTATTTTATTTTCGCCTGTAATCTTGAGATGCCTGCTTTTTATTTCATTTATTTAATATAACTTTAAAACCGTTTAATATAGTTTATTTAGGTGTATACATTTTAGTTTTTCTTTGTGTGATTTTTTAAACCTAGGTAAGTGTAGGGTGCGGTATTTTTCAACAGGTTAGTGTAGTAAAGAGGTAAAGTGATGACAGCTGAGGAGAAATAACCATCCATAGGGTACAGTATGAAGGCAGCTTCATTTTACCAGTAAAAAAAAAAAAAAAGGATTATTTTTTTTTAATTCTGAATTTTATTGCAAATACTGTTTGCTTGTAATTTTAAAGGGCAGTAGGGTAAGAACAATAATTGTCTGCCATGTGGTAGATTTGGAAATAGAAGCTTCACTCTTGACTTTCCAAAAATGAACTTTGTGTACTTGCATAGGACCATGATTAATTAGGAGAGATGTGTAGTACTGTGGAGGAGAGTATTTATCAGATTACTGTGCTGGGGAAATCTGAGGAAAGGAGTCGTGGGAGGCTGTGTTCTTATTCCCTGCGGTTAAGTTTCTCTATGACTTCAAATATTACCTTAGGTTTTTACTAATGTATCTCCTTTGTATGAGCCTTCCTAATAGTAAAGTACAGCTAAGGATAAAACTGTATGATATAATTAAGAATAAAGTCTTATCCATATTAGAAATATGCTGATGATTACCTAACGTTCTATTACACAGGAAGAATTTGTAAAATATATGTATTTTCAAGGAAGAGAGTTAGCCCTGCTTTTCTAAACTTATGTTTTTTTACTAGACAGGTGTCTGTGAGCCAGGTATTTCAATTGAATACTTTGATATATGGTCTAACCTTTTTTCAAAGATTAAGTTCATGTAGCTTTAATGTTTACATGTCTTCTCTAGTATCGCTTTAATTGTATTAAGCTCTGACTAAATGAGGAAAAAAAGAGAACTGCAGTGTCCAGGAAAGTGCTGGCTGGTAGGACACCCAGCTAGGATTCCGAAGAATGACTTCTAGCCAAGGGATCCCCAGCAGTCAATCCCAGTGGACTTTTGTTACCCTGTCTGTGAAATGGGTTTAATGACAGTGCCCTATCTGGTTGGGTTGTTGAGAAAATTAAACCAGATGAGGGATGTGAAAATACTTGGAAACCCCAAATCACTACGTATTTCTATTATATCTTGCTATTTTTGTAGCAGAAACATTTTAAAAAGTGTACTGTTATGGGAAAAGTTAAAATCTTAAGTGTGAGTGTTACTGAACAGAACTTGAGTCTGTGCACCCGACACACAGCAAAGCCAGTCTCCTGACACCGGTTGTGGGGAAGGGAAGTGCAGCGTTTACTTCAGGGCGCCTGCCAACCAAGGAGAAGGGGCAGCTCATGCTCTAGAGATGCAAACTCCCAGATGGCTTTCAGGGAGGGGTTTTTAAAGACACATTAGGAGTGAGGGTTGCAGGGTGTGTGATCAGTTTGTGGACTTTCTTCTGACTGGTAGGTGGTAAGGTAACAGGGTGATGTTTTGGGAATCTTAATGTCAACCTTCTGGCTCCAACCAGCCTGAAGGCTGCTTCTTGTGGTGGGAATGTAGTGACCATCCTCCACCTGGGTGGGAGCCTTAGTTCCTGCAGGACAACTCAAAGATATGTGTTAGATTGATATATATATCCCTCCAGGAGGAACCAGGACTCTGTTTTATCGCTGAACTATTGTTTAAGCTATCATTGCTTTTCTTGCTTAACTGCTTTTCCTTCTTCCTGCGTTCCCTCACTTCCCTCATTAGCAACTGCTTGAGTCCGCCCTTGGGAACTTGGGGAAGGCCTGGAAGACTAAAACCTTTTTCTACAACAAGAAACCGGGGACACAGAGGGGCTTTTGTACTCAGGAAGGGTCCTGCTCAGTTTCATGAGGCATAAAGCTCTGCGATTTTGACTTGGAAATACTTCTGTGGACTGAACAGATGAAGTGAGATGTCCGGCTGGCCTTGTTTTCCCTGCTGCTCTTGGCAGCAGTGGGATTTCATGCCAGCCTGCAGAGCAGTGATTGAGTGATTGGGCTGATATCAAAACGCTCAGCAGAAGCTCTTTTATTAGCTTTTTCTCCAGAAAGGAGTCACTTCTTCCCAGCATTTATTAGAGGAACGTTTCCTCTGTTTGTTCTTCTAGTCTTCTTGCTTACAGCCCCTGCTTTGCTTTTGCAAATAAATAAACCCGTAATAAGACAATTTCACATTCTCTTCCAGAGACGGGGCCTGTGCCTTCTCACCTCGTCAATCATTTGCACTCCTGAGCAACTCAAGCTCTCTAGCGTTCTTTTTTTTTTTTTTTTTCTTTTTGCGGTACGCGGGCCGCTCACTGTTGTGGCCCCTCCAGTTGCGGAGCACACGCGCAGGCTCAGCGGCCATGGCTCACGGGCCCAGCCGCTCCGCGCCATGTGGGATCCTCCCGGACCGGGGCACGAACCCGTGTCCCCTGCATCGGCAGGCGGACTCTCAACCACTGCGCAACCAGGAAAGCCCTCTAGCGCCGAAGGGGTGTAGAGGTTTTCCAAACTAAAGCTGCTCTAGAATTTTAAGTCATTTTATTAACAACATAGATGAAGTTTTTAGCAAAAATTTAAAGTCATATTTTACATAGATTATAACCTCCTGTCAATTACATTTTATGGATAAGACTGAAATGTCTTTCTTACTAAAGTGAATTTCCAAGTGTATTTTAAAATGTTGATTTTTTTTTTTTTTTCATCGAGGAACAGGAGTTAAAAAAATGGGTTGTAACCAAAGGCAGTGTGTGGACTTTGGATCTGATATGGGAAAAAACAGCTATAAAAGGCATTACTGGGACAACTGGGGCATTTAAATTGGGTCTTAGTATTAAAATATTAAGTAATTATTGACAGTTTTTGTTGGATGTGATGGCAGTATTATTACACCTAGGTGATGAGTTTGAGGGATGGGTTTGAATCCCAGCCTTTTTGCTTCCCAGCTGTGTAGTCTTGGACAGATTGCTTAGTGTTTGGGCTTTGGTAGCTGTTTGACAACACAGCATAGTGCTGTGTATATTACAAAAGTAAATGTTCTATTTTTTATTGTAATCAATATTCCATGTTTAATCCCTGGGTTCCTGGTACTCCTTTTGATGCCTTTCACTGATTTCTTCTTACTTACTTTAATGAAACTCTTGAATCAAGAACTTCCTGGATCTCTATTATCGTTTTATTTTGTTTTTTTAAATAAACTATTTCCTCACATACGTTATTGGAGTAAAAGAAGATAGCTCTCTCTTTTTTGCTCTTCTCTTATTCTCCCTCCTGAATTTTGGTTAAGAAAGATAAATTAGAATGAGCAACTAAGTTTTGAGGTAGGATGTATGTTCTAGTGACTTAGTCAAGGTCTGTGTATATTTATCCCAGAGATTTACTCCCCTCCCTCAGAGAAGTGAACGGATGTATATGTGCACATATGTATTTGGATATATGTGCAAAGAATGTTTTCTTAGGTAGAACCTAGATCACGAGTATTTGAAAATCAGTTCATCAGTCAGCATGCTCTTGTAAATCCGAAGTGAGTCAGCTGTTTGCAGTGAATATTCTCCAGTTAATAAGGTTATCTATCTAAGTTATTTTAACTTCTTAGTTTCCAGGAGAGCTTTAAGAATTTATATTTACTACCCAAGTGAGAAGTTGCAGTGGAAAACAGGGAGTCTTTCACAAGTTATAAGATATTAGAGCTGGAATGGACCTCAGACATCAGATAGTCCAACACTTCACCTGCCATATAGAAAAACTGAGATCCAAACCAAGTGGAAAAGTTGAGACCCTCTGGACGCCAAACCTGTGAAGCCAAAAGAGGAATGTCCGTTAAGATTTAAAGGGAAATAGTTATGCACAAAAATGGTTTTGAAAAGAAGGTTTCAGGTGCTTTCTCTGCACCTCCTTTTCTGGTGTCTGCCTCCCTCCTCTGCCGTGCTGCTTGCATACCCGCCCCGGGCTTACTGCCCTGCCTTGTAAATGACCTTCAGAAAGTTACTGAGGCTGAAGGCCTTGAAGCAGAAGTGGCCACAGGAATCTCTCTTCTGCCGTCCAGTTTAGTGTTGACCATCTAAATACAGTTGAATATCACACATTCTGATTGTTAAAGCTTTCTCTCATTTTACCTTGAACTAGAAGATCAGGTAAAAGTTGCTGAGCATAAATGAAATGGTGGTGAGCATTTTCAGCCTATAAGAGAATTTCAGTCTAGAATATCTCCAGGCCTTACCCCGCTCTCAGTAGTGGTATAAACACTATGCTAGGCTGTCACTTAGATCCTTTTAGTACTGTATAAGCAAGTTATAAATTACCTAAATTACTCACAGTACTTTCAGAGAAAGCTAGCAGTTACTGTCAGTAATTTTAGGAAAGGAAGAAACAGATTGGCAATGCCGAGAAGACGTTAAGAAAATAAAAATGAGCTTAGAAGAAACCTGGAGCCAAACAAGCAGTATTGCAGATTAAGGAGAAGCAGAGGATAGTTTATGCGGGGTAGTCATCCTCCTTTGTCCCCTCCATCAGCATTCTTAACGGGGGAGATCGGTTTTTCCTCCACAAGAATTCAAGGTCATAAGTGAACCAAGAAAACCCTTATGCATTTTGAGGTTGTTTTAACCTTCACTGAAATAAAATGCAGGCAACATACCAAATAAAGAGAAAGTCAAGGGTGTTTTCCACACAGTTTTAACACTATTGTCCCCCAACTGCAGTTTGTGTTTGCTTATAAGTTTATCTTTCTTTGGAACAGAAGCTAGTACATACTAGGAAGCTTTTCTTTTCTAGTTTGGCCCTGCACAAATATGCCTGTCAGATTTTTTGACTGAGTAGTTGATGCATGTTTTGGACAGTTCTGACATAGAATTAAGGGATGTTGAGTTGTGGCTTTTTGTATTTCCCAGGGATGTTTAGAATAAATTTATTCTCAGATTGGCTTACCGTCATTAAACCACTATTAAAGTGATGTGATCAACATTGTTTCTGTGGTCCGTTTCACACAGGACTTTTGGACCGAACAGGGTATGACGGCAGAAGTTAACTCCTCCTCCACATTCCTTTATAACCTGCCTGTTGTAAAATAGGGTAGAATTGGAACTATTGTACAACTCAAGGAAAGAGTCCTGAATTGAAAACTAAATTATCTCCGAGTGGACAATTTAGATTTTAAGAAATAACATCTTTTAAAATACTTTTGTAGGAAAAAAATGTGCCATTGGTAATTTATAGATAAATAAAAGGCCTGTGTTCAGATCCTGAACAAAGAAGAGTGACACCACAGGTGACTCTAGTCCATAAACTACTGGTTCCTGCCCTCTGACCTGATGAGGGAATCACCCTCTCTGCCGTCCAAACACTGTGCTCAGCTTGGACTTGCTGTGAAATACGATCTTGGCAACGTAATTTGTTACCGCAGTTGAAACATAATCTATTAAAACAGTGCACTTAACGTTGAAAGACGGACTCTTTCTAGGCTGTTCGTATTTCATAACAGAACCTATTTGAAGTATATTATTAGCATCGTCAACAGCTACTCTCATGCTGGAGATGAGAACCTCCCTGACCTCTACGTCAAAACTACTAGCGGAGCTGTTTGGACGAGACAGTGTGTATAGAGGATTTTATCATTTTATTTCAGTCATTCTTTCAGGGCTACACTTTTAAGAGTTTGCCTTATCAGAACAATTAAGCTATATCCTGAAAAGAAGAATTGCCATCTCAGAAGTAAAAGTAATTCGACGTATTTCTGAATGGTATTAATTTTAACATTGAGGAAAACAGTTCCCTTAACATTAGAAGATTTTTTTCTTCATTCACTCAGCAAACATTTTTTGAGTGCCTTGTGAATTCTGGGCACCACTTGGGCCAGAGTTTCAGCTGTGAACAGAATATGGAATTACACGCCTATTTTTAGGAGCTTACATTCTGGTGAGGGCCTGTTGGTCAGTAAAAATGGAAAGCCTGTTGCTGGTAGAATTCTGCAGCATTGTGCTTCTCTCCAGCTTGTCGTTTTCAAAGAAATGCCCCCTATAAGCCCGTGCTGTCCAGTCTGAGAGCCACAAGCCCCAGGTGGCAGGGGAGCTCGTGGAGGGTGGCCAGTCCAAGCTGAGCTGTGCAGCAGTGTCTACACCCAACGGATCTCGGAGACTCAGTGCCGAAAAAGAATGTAAAATACCTCATCAGTAGGTTGTTATTGACTACATGTTCAAATTAAAACATTTAGAGATGTTGGAATACATAATAAAATTAACTCCTGTTGTTTTTCACTTCTGTTAACATGACTTCTAGAAAGTTTTAAATTTCATGTGACTCCTGTTCGTGACTTGCACTATATTCCTGTTGGATGGCTCCACTCTTAAGGGTTAAGTTTACATTTCATAAAATTAAGGTTTACTTTCATTAGGTCAAAGTTATTGACCCAATATCACTCGATCTTCTCAAGAAAAAAAAAAAAGAATATGTGCTGCTAGTGTTGTAGTTCTGTTACTGAAACTTGAATACATGTATGAGGTTAAAGTAACTGAAATCTTTCAAAGCATCTGATCTTTTTTTTTTTCCCCGCATGTCTCTCCTGTCTGAACCTCGGTGACTCCTCACAAAATAGTACGGTAAGAACCTGTTGCTACTTCACATCAGGCTTCTGCAGACTTTC
Source organism: Mesoplodon densirostris (assembly GCF_025265405.1). Taxonomy (NCBI): domain Eukaryota; kingdom Metazoa; phylum Chordata; class Mammalia; order Artiodactyla; family Ziphiidae; genus Mesoplodon; species Mesoplodon densirostris. The sequence goes on from NC_082672.1 coordinate 3,342,238, forward strand.
TGCATTAACAGAGTAGGGACAGGAGACAGCCCTCATGCCACATCCTTGTGGGTCCCGGGCTGAGGGCGCCTCCAGTGACCCCTTGGTCCTCCAGTTCCACTCTGGACACTAACTTCTCTGCAGGACCAGTGCATTGACTGGTGAATATCTGACAGAGCACAGACCAAACATGTATTCCAGAAAAGGGGAGTGAGAACTAGAATCTTGCACTCGATAGAAAAGATGTATTATTAACTTTCTATGGTTAGATATTTTAGTAACTAGTGTTGAAATTATCTTTACCTTTTATGTTCTTTTTATGAAATATCTCTTAAGTATATCTCAGTGCTTATAATCACAAGTGTCTATATAGCCCTTAACTTGAAGAACTCTGCTTCATATAACCCTACACTCACCACAGTAAAACTTTGAATACTGTCTTGTGACCAGAAGTCCCCCGGGCTGCCTCAGGTTTCAGATTTATGCCGTGGCCTCTTACTACTTGGCCGCAGCTGTGAGCGCAGACGCCTGGCATGGCTGAGGCCCTCAGGGCAGCCCTGAGTGTGTGCATAGTGCGGGGATCTGGGGGCCACTGTGCAGACCAGAGCAGAGCGGTGGAACGTGATTAAACAGCCAAGCGTTGGGAATAGACTAACGTGGTCAAAACAAGGAGGAGGGGAACATCACTGGAGTAGTAGAGAGTTGGAAGTGGAGGGACACAGAGGAAAGGACAGGAAGGGAGACAAGCAGGTAGGTGAGGAGGGATAGATGCTCCATCGCCAGAGGTCTGGAGGATGAGGAAGGAGGAAAGTGGCCAGGCTTCATCTAGGTACAAGAAACAGGAAAGTTTCAGCAATGAGTAGCTGAGACAAAATCCAGTCTGAAAGCAGGAGGACCAAATAGCCACCCCAGAACCTCAAAGAGTCTTTATACCAACTGTGCCTGAGTTACAGCGTCCATAACTCAGATGTGAGATTCTGCAGCACTCACCATGCTGGCAGTAGAACAGCTCTGACAGTTTTATAGCTATTTAAGGCAGAGGCCTCATGCTTACATTAAACACGTTATGTAAACGTTTCAAAATATTCTTAGATCATGACAAAGGTAATTCTCACTGATTTTTCTTGCATTTCCTTGTTTCTCATTCTTACGAAGTTTTTGGATTTTTTTTTTTTTTTTTTTTTTTTTTTTTTTTTTGCGGTACGCGGGCCTCTCACTGCTGTGGCCTCTCCCGTTGTGGAACACAGGCTCCGGACGCGCAGGCCCAGCAGCCACGGCTCACGGGCCCAGCCGCTCCGCGGCACATGGGATCCTCCCGGACCGGGGCACGAACCCGTGTCCCCTGCATCGGCAGGTGGACTCTCAACCACTGCGCCACTAGAGAAGCCCAGTTTTTGGATTTTAATGACTCTTGGTCAGTATTAGAAATGCAGGTCTAGGGCCTCCCTGGTGGCGCAGTGGTTGAGAGTCCGCCTGCCGATGCAGGGGACACGGGTTCGTGCCCCGGTCCCGGAGGATCCCACATGCCGCGGAGCGGCTGGGCCCGCGAGCCATGGCCGCGGAGCCTGTGTGTCCGGAGCCTGTGCTCCGCAACGGGAGAGGCCACAGCAGTGAGAGGCCCGCGTACAGCAAAAAAAAAAAAAAAAAAAGAAATGCAGGTCTAGAAGGTATTTTGCAGTCTGCGTTTATCTTAAATGCTCTGATAGGCAGAAATAAAGCACTGCTTAATGTTCTAATAACTGAAAAGGGTCTTTACCCAGCAGTGTGTGGTTTCCTTCATATTTTATTTTATTTTTTGTTTTTCATTTTTTTTTTGGCCATGCTGCATGGCTTTCGGGATCTTAGTTCCCCAGCCAGGGATGGAACCCGGGCCATGGCAGTGAAAGTGCCAAGGCCTAACCATTGGACCTCCAGGACCTCCTTCATATTTTAAAGCATTATTTGCAAATTGTACATAAATAAAACAAGTTTTAATTTAATGGGGAAAGCCGCTGGACTTATTTCAGCCTCAGAAGTTAAATTAAATTGGACGTTGCTACTGTTCAACGTAACAACTTAATTCTGGTGCCTGGGACGGCCGTGGTCGCACATGAGAAGCTCCTGAGCCATTTCTTAAATATAGGCTGTTCCTATTACTTCAAAATTAATTTTCAGTTTAATTTCTCATTATCTGGGGGTCTGAGTGTAGATTTTTAGGTTCTCTGATCTTCATACAGCTCCTATGAGGTGAAAAGCAATTTCTTCCCTTATTAAGTTACTTTCTTCAGAAAAAGTATCCAACTTAAGGTGTGCATTTTAAGAAATGTTGACAAATATCTTAATGAAAATTTGAAGAAAGTTTGATAGATTTAAACGTTAACATTACAGAGAATGGTTGTAACAGGTTTAAGTTGTAGCAAGAGTGACTTGTGTAAGAAGTTAATCTCATTTGAAAATTCTCTAAACGGGACAGTCTGAGGTTACTTGGTTGTGATCTGGAAGTTGGTAGGGACCTTGGTAAACTGGCTGATCCCTTCTGGTTTGGGGCTCTCACCTTGTGAGAACTGCTGATTCACAGGCACATACTTGCACAACTGAACGCCTGCATGGTAACCTTCCCCAGTTAACCGCACATTTCACGTTACTGTTGAAGAGAAGTTGTAGCTGTTCACCTCTCCGTCTTGACTTTTACTCTTCTTTCTCTCCTCGTTTTTTAACAGCACTTTTGGGGCCCAGTAGCCAACTGGGGTCTTCCCATTGCTGCCATCAATGACATGAAAAAGTCTCCGGAGATTATCAGTGGGCGGATGACATTTGGTAAGGATGCAGATTTGAATAATTGGGAGGATCTTTATATATAAAATGATAGCATAATACAGCTCCTGCTTACATTTCAAGTTTGTAGCACCAGACAACTAAAGTCACTAATAGAAAGTAACGTAAAGTGCCTGACGTCATTGATGGGTGTTCTCCTCATGGTAAGGGAGAAAAAGGGTTACTGTAGTTGGAAGTATTTATTAAGGTCCTGGTTGCCTTTCAGATTTAGTACCCCTAGTTAAAGAGTGTGTCCTCTTGAACTTTATTTGGAAAAAGGATCTTTAAGTTTACTTGAAATCCTGATATTTGAACATAAAACTTGTTGAGGGGATTAAATAGCAGTTCTTTCAGATAAGGGACTATAAACCACTCTAGGGGACAGAAAAGGAGGTTAGAACTGATGTCGGTTTACTGACATTATGTTCTTTAACTGTTTAAGTAATAAGTAACAGAATACCTAACAGTGGAGCAAACCATCTGATGAGTTTCCCATTCATGTAAGCAGTTAAGCAGTAACTTTTATCATCTGTAAAGGTTTTAGCAGAAGAGGTTCTTTTTTTTGAGGCGGTTGAGCCCTGTCAGCCCTCAGTTGGAGGCTGTAAGTCACTGTCTTGCGTGTTCCTGGCAGCCCTCTGCTGTTACTCCCTGACGTTCATGAGGTTCGCCTACAAGGTGCAGCCTCGGAACTGGCTGCTGTTCGCCTGCCACGCCACAAATGAAGTAGCCCAGCTCATCCAGGGGGGACGGCTGCTCAGGCATGAGTAAGTAGATCCCACTGAGCCTTTGTGTTCTGAGGAGCTGGGGAGGCCTGTGTCGTGGGGCGGGCTGTGACTGTGCAGCTGGGGAGACTCGACGCAGAGCAGAAATACGCTGAGAAGTTAAAACAGGGACTGCGCCGTTGAGACAGTGGGATGAGAATTCACTTATTAAACATGAAAATTAGCATGAAATAGGGTATTACTGTTCTTATGATACCGTGACTTGAAATACGTGTTAACCTAAAGGTGTCTTCTTAAAGCCCTCCAAGGCCTTCGAGGCTGGCGGTGAAGCTTTGTTTCTCATTGAATTTGTCTTTGTGCTTCTTCCCAGGATGTCTAAAAATGCCTCAGCATAACAATGGAAAATGAAGGACCGGCTTCTTGAAGGGATGGCATTGCCAGCTGCTGCTGCTGAGTCACAGATTCCATCATAATGAATAGTCTTGCTAAGAAAAATATGCGGAATGCTATTTTTACTAACCAGACTATTTTTCTAGAAATAGCAGGGAGTTCCTAAACCTACTCTCTGCTGCCTTACAAGTACTGAATATTTTACTTCTCTTCAGAAAGAGTAGCTCAAATATGCAATCAATTTAATAATTCCCAATGATGGTTTTATCTGCAGTAATATGTATATTATCTGTTAGAATTTACTTAATGAAAAACAGAAGAGAACAAAATTTGACCATCAGCATTTAAGTACTCAGAAATCGTGACCTTTCGTTTAATGACCATGAGACAGCCGACAGCTGGCCACATACCTAAAATCACATTGCCAGTGTTTGAAAAGGTATTTGTATTTCCATGCAGTGTGTATATTGAAATGCTGTAAATTAATGGCAATAAATGATTTACATATTTGTCAAATGAGCATGATTAAATACCTTGTTATGTTTGTTAAGAAACTGAAGAACTATATCCCTGAAAGGTCAATTACAGGTGAAAAGTGGAACTCCTTGAAAATGATTAACATGGCTATAGGGAAGTGACAAGCTGGGGGCCAGTTTCCGAAAGCATCCACATTCCCAGCTATTCATAATGCGCTCTCTCAATGGGCAGACATTAGAAAAGGCACCCAAGCACTGCGCCTGAAAACTGCCCCGAACTAGCCGACTGCAGACTGCCCAGAAGTGTCCTGGGCTTGAGTTTCCCCCCGAGGCAGGTCAGCTAACGTCTGTGCTGTTTCCAGGGAAGCCGTGGGGCTTGCAGGTCCACAGCACGTGTCAATGGCCTGGTGGCCAGCGCCGCGCTGGGCCCTGGGAGGGGAGGCTGACCTCTGGGCGAGGAGCCGGCTCTGCAGGGCAGGGGTGGAGCTGCTCCGAGGAGTGGGACCAGCGGCCCGAGAGCGTCCTGAGAGCACGGTCCTCACGCCTCAGGTCACGTCACGCAGGTAGTTGGAGTTCGTCAGCCTTCACCGTGAACGCGAGCACGGTTTCCCATCTCCCGGCGATAGTGGATGAGAGCGGCGGGCGCAGGGCCGACGTCGGCGGGCCTGTGTCCCAGCTCCTCCTCAGCTAGCCTGTTCCCTCTGAATCATTTCTGTCCCTTTTCCTTTCCTTCAGAGGCGTTACACAGCTGTCACAGCGCTCTAGGGTACGTTCTTTGAGCCAGACGCTGCCCTGTGGAGCTGGACTGGTGCTGCTGCACACGGGGGACAAGGTGGGGTGCGTGGCGGGGCCTCCGGACAAGCGGCTGCGGCTGCCCCGCCACCCGGGGCTGGGGGCGGGGAGCTGGGCGCAGGCCGTCCTCCCCGCTGAGGCTCATTCCTCCACAGCTCCCTGGAGTTGAGGGTGGTTAAAAGCAGCTGGCGAGAAGAGCCCAGATGCGTTTAATTCAGTTAAAACCGTGCGTCCTGCTTGATCTGTCATACAAGTAACATAACTGGTAAGAAATTCAGACTCCACACGTGCATATAAAGGAGCCACCGCAGGCTCGTGCCTTCCTTTCCCATCTGTCCGCAGTCACCACTGTTAGTTTTTGTGGTTTTGAATCTTCCGCTTCCCTTTTCGCCTTGGGGAACTCGTCCGACCTACCTGTCTCTAGTGCTAAGTGCTGAGCAGGGGTATCCCGCGGGGGTCAGCTGGGCGGGAAACCGCGGTGCCGCCCCAGGAGGCCGCCCCAGGCCTGGGAGAGATGCCGCCCCAGGCCCGGAGAGATGCCGCCCCAGGAGGCCGCCCCAGGGCCGGGAGAGATGCTCCAGAGATGGGAGCAGGAGAGGCCCCGATAACGTCAGTCACCAGTCTGCTTCCCTGAGCTGCTCTCACACCTGCTGAGGAAGTCGGGCGGAGGCCAGCAAGGTCACTAATGCTCTGAATGAACACGGCTGAGCAGGGCGTGTGCACGGGCCGAAGGTGTGCGGGGAAGCGGTCCCGTGGGAGCCGCCAGGTGGACGGCCCACGTCAGAGAGGGTCCTGAGGGACCCAGACAGAGGACACGGATCTTGTACCCTGGCAGCTCCCTGAGGGGGTCTCGGGAAGCCCCCAGCTGTGCTCTTTCTCTGAGCGCAGTGTCCCGAGTACTGGCAAGGACAAAGGCAAGGATGCCAGGTGAACAACGAGAAAAGGCGGGGCAGGGCGTGCAGTGTTCCACGGCTGGACTCTGACCCCTAATTCCCTACAGCATCCACACCAACAGGAAAACCTGTATTCTGGAACAAGATTTTGTAAAGGTTCTTGGTTCCTTTAAAATGAGTAGTATCTCATTAGCAAAAAGGACACTTAAAACAAGTGGGCGTTCCATGTATAAGTGAAAACCTCGTCAAGCAGACTGACCAAACGGTATGAACACGTCATTGCCGTGGGGGCTGGACAGGAACCCTCCCGGGAGCACTGACTCCAGGGCCTGGGCAAGCTCGGCGCTCTTCCTGGGAACTTAAAGAGCGCTGTCTCGTGCAGACATCTGAAGTGAGTCATCACAGAATGTGGTGGTCAGCACGGTACATCAGCTACACTCCAATAAAGTTAAAAGAAAAAATGTAGTGGCTCTTTGGTCTACACTGTGACCTTCAGGATGTCCTCAGGGCATCATACCTGAGCATTGGGGGTGTATTAGTAGAGAACACTGCCAGCGATGTAAATACGTAAATACGTTAACAATGAGCAGGAGTTCACATTTACAGACACAATAGCTGCACAGCTAAAACATGAAAACACAAGGACTGGGTTGATGCAAAATGTAATTACCCTAAAAGCCCAGCGATCCTGTAACCGAGCAGGACCCGATGGGGCCTTCCTGGGACAGGCCCCTCCCCCAGGTCCTCTGCGTCAGCTCCGCTCTGAAGTACCCGGATCATAGTATCTGATGCACCTTTCCCGAGTTGTTTTACAGATGCTAAAAACGCCACCAAATGGAAGAAATTAACTACTTGACGACCATGGGCACGTAGCCCCCAGCCCTACTGGCACCTAAGGATTGATCATGTGAACCCCTGTGACCCCGCCCTGTGACCTCACCATCAACCAATCAGAGAACTGTGCACCAGCTGATCACACACCCTGGGACCACCCCCTCCCTCAGCTGGCCTTTGAAAATGCTTTCCTGAAACCCATGGGGGAGTTCAGGTGTTTTGAGCACAAGCTGTCTGGACTCTTTGCTTGGCGCCGGCAGTAAATGCTGCACTTGCCTTCCCCACAGCCCGGGGTCAGTGGATTGGCTTTACCATGCGGGCAAGTGGACCCAAATTTGGGTCGGTAAAAATACATTTCCAGATTTTTTAATTACCACATATAACGTTTTCTCTAAAAATACTCAAGATCTCAAAATATTTTTCATTTCACATAATAAAATACAGAGAGAATTTGAAGCTACGAATGCACGATGACACCTCCATGATAAGGGCCACTGACTGTCAGGGCCAAAGTGTCACGAGGGCTTCAGCCACAGAGCGTTTCCTTTCTCTGACAAGTCACGGGACAGAGGTGACCCTCGTGAAGTACGTCCTGCACTGCCCCATCTTTCCCACCCACAGCGTGAGTCCTGGGCTGGGACGTGTACCTCCCTGGGAGCAAAGGGGTGATAAGCGTTGGTGGTGACAGTTGCCACACGCCTTCCTGCAGAGCTCCTACCACACTCCACGGGGACCACTCGGAACCTCCAGTCGGGCTCAATGACTCCTTTTGTCTTTTTACATTTTCATCCAGGATTTCTTAGTTGTTTTCTCAGGTGCATGTGTACGGAAGGTTTGCAGACAGTAGCGGGAAAGCAGCAAGAGTTGTTACAACATCTGAGGTCCTGACACCCGACATTACATCAGAGTTCTTCCCAGTCATTTTGAGGCTGGAGATAGATGGGCTCCAGGCTGGGCATTTACAACCAGCCTCCTGGTTACATTTCCTGAGGCGGGAGGCAAGTGGGCTCCAGGCTAGATATTTACAACCAGCCCTCTGTTTGTACTTTGAGATAGAAATAACAACAGGAACAGGGTAAAGAGCTGGATTTTGCCTCCAGAGGACACTTTAAGATAACAGTCGTGGCAGGAACAGAGAGGAGCTAACCCTTGTTTGAGTAATAGATCCACAGGTCACGTATCTCCCACCCTTGGGGCAAGGGAGACATTGCAAGGCTCCTTGGGGGTCAAAAAGGAGGGGGCACCATCCCATAATATGTGACGCCAAGGCCCCCCGTAGGCCTCTGGGCTGGAATCCATCTTGGAAAAATGTTGTGCAAGCATGGTAGGGAGGGTCCTAGAGGAGGTCAGGTGTGGAGAAAGAAACCAGGTAATTGGCCAAAGGCAAAGGAAGACCTGGAAGGGCTGTCCTGTAAATGACTTAACCTCCTCTTCTCTGCACTCGCCCACGCGCTTCCTCTCCAGGGGTGCATCTCGGCCCTGCTTCTGTCTTAACTAACCAAACTGCTTCTCCGTGTGCTCTCCCACTTGTTGTGCTGTGTCTTTAATAACAAACTTGTGCCTGTTTTTACAGTTTTTGCCTCCTTGAGAAATGCATTTTTCTTTCTTTCTTTTTCCAGTCAGCATTGTTTATTTTTTTAAATTAATTTTTATTGGAGTATAGTTGCTTTACAATATTGTGTTAGTTTCTACTGTACAGCAAAACGAATCAGCTATACATATATATATATCCCCTCTTTTTTGGATTTCCTTCCCATTTAGGTCACCACAGTGCATTAAGTAGAGTTCCTGTGCTATACAGCATGTTCTCCTCAGTTATCTATTTTATACACAGTATCAATAATATATATGTGTCAATCCCAATCTCCCAATTCCTCCCACGCCTCTTTCCCCCTTGGTATCCATACATTTGTTCTCTACATCTGTGTCTCTACTTCTGCTTTGCGAATAAGATCATCTGTACCATTTTTCTAGATTCCACATATATGAGTTAATATACAATATTTATTTTTCTCTTTCTGACTTACTTCATGACACTCTCTAGGTCCATCCACGTCTCTACAAATGACCCAGCTCCTTTTAATGGCTGAGTAATATTCCATTGTATATATGTACCATATCTTCTTTATCCATTCGTCTGACGATGGACACTTAGGTTGCTTCCATGTCCTGGCTATAGTGAATAGTGCTGCAATGAACATTGGGGTGCTTGTGTCTTTTTGAATTATGGGAGAAATGCATTTTTCAGTGGGGGAAAGAGCCAGGGAAAATTTGCTTGTCTGGTGGCTTGCTGGTCTAGCAGGTAGGATTCCTGGTTTCCATCCAGGCTACCCAGGTTCAGTTCCTGGTCCGGGAACTAAGATTGCGCTTCAAGCCACCAGCCACTGCTGACTCTCTGAGATCAATTTCATTGTCTCAAAATAATTTGGTTTTTCAGGCCCAGGAGAGAGCCAACAAGAGCAAAGCTTGGCGACTGGGGGGCGGTAGCCCCAGGCAGGGCCGTGGCCTTGGAGCCATGGGGGATGGGAGGAGGGCAGACGATGGCCTGGGGGGAGGTGCCGGCCAAGGGGTGGCCACGGGGCTCCCAGGATTGTGATGGAGCTCCCAGCTCCACAGAAAAGCTGCATGAGAATCAGCTACACTCCCTGAGAGCTTTACTACAAAAGCTGATCTCAAAGCCAAGATCTGCTTGCTGGCATGCACCTCAGGCAAATGTTCCTTAGGCGACGGGCACAAAACGGGCTGTTGGCCTATATTCCTGATGGAGCCTGGCTCTGATTCCTCTCAGTTGCTCTGAAGGTCCAGCTGAGGCCAACGAGACAATATTTCAGCCCCAACTAGTATTTCTCACCTAATCATTCACGAGGCCTGCTAGACAGTGGTGTTCTATGTCTAGTTATCAGAGGGCCTTCCATAAACTAGGGCTTTACTCCATTAACTAAGTCTATACCCTTACACCTGGACATGGGCCCTACTGAAAAGGCAGGATAAATACTCAGTTCTTTCCTTTTCTGCCCGATTTTTAAAGTATAATTGGCTCAATAGCTGTTTCAGTTGTAACACATTATTTTGAATTATTTTTTCTGGCGTTTTCCCTTTTGAGCATAACAGACACAAATTTTCATAGATTGAAAGTGTTTTTATCAACAGTGTTTATTATCATTTTTTGGCTCAATTGTCATAACTTTGGCCACTGGGTGCCCCCTTCCAGGTCTCTTGGGCTTTGATCCCACTAAGCCTCCAGGTTTCCTGGCACAAGATGCCTCCTGCCCACTCTGAACATTCGTTTCCCCACCACGAAGACATTTCTACATGTATGGGGAGCGCGGGCTCCATGTATGGGGAGTGGGGTTTGTACCCTACACACAGGCTCTCAGTACCCACTTGCTGCTAGAGGTACGGGGCTTCTTGGCCAGTTCAGCGCACAGTACTCAAAAGGACTTTAAAAAGAAATCATGCATTCATATTGATATTTCCCTGTCAATTCTACTATAGTACTTCTACTTAATTTCTTTCACTTTCGTAATTGAATCTTTTATACTTAATTGCGTTATTTCTAACACAAGCATTTCATAACTTACTTGCTTTACCCAACAATATAAAGAAGAATGATTTCTCAATCACACCATTATTACTGTAAACAATGAAACTACTGAATACAAGCCCGAAATTTCCCTTATTCTTTGTCCTTGGAATGAACGTCCCAAGTATGTAGGTTCCAAGTAATAGTTCTAAATTCACTTAAAATAATCTTTCGGGCTTCCCTGCAGGCGCAGTGGTTGGGAGTCCGCCTGCCGATGCAGGGGACACGGGTTCGTGCCCCGGTCCAGGAAGATCCCACATGCCGTGGAGCGGCTGGGCCCGTGAGCCATGGACGCTGAGCCTGGGCGTCCGGAGTCTGTGCTCCGCAGCGGGAGAGGCCACAACAGTGAGAGGCCCGTGCACCGCAAAAAAATAAATAAAATTAAATAAAATTAAAATAAATAAATAAATAAATAAAATAATAATAATAATCTTTTGTCTCTGCTACGCAAGCACTTACCCAATGGAGAGTTCAGCACAGTTGTTCATATTTATTTTCAGCGTGAAGGCTTCTGCGTTCCAGCAGCTGCTATAGTTCTTAGAAGGTGGCGGCTCTTGGCTCGTGTTCCTAGCACAGGAAATTGGAGGCCAGGCTAACAGTTAAATGACTATCCGGGAAATTCCATCTCTATGATCGCTTCAATTCTCCAGTGTAGACAGTGAAGTCTGTCTACACTCATGGGTTCTGGCTGAACAAATCAACTCTACCTTTTCCTACTTAATTTCTAGTTCTGTTACAACCTACATAGTTTAATTTTTAAATCTTGTACTGATGTACAAGTTTTATCTTGTGCCCTTTTTGAGTTATCACTTTTCTCTTTAAATAAAAATAATAATATCCAAATTTTCTGCATACCACACTCTGTATTTTCACACCAAGGTTTACATTATATACATTCAAATAATTCTCAGTTAATATTTTCTTAACCTCATGCAGTCAGTGTTTAATTTTCTTGTAGGGAGATTTTGAGGAGACACATGGTCCCAAGATTCCACAGGGTAAGCAAAGGCAACACATGTAAAAACAAGCTCTCTTTATTTTTTAAATTTTTGTCTGAAATCCTCTCTTCACTCAGAAGTTAAAATGCAGGGTTTGCTTTTTTAATATATTTTCTAGCACAATCAAATACCCTCTAAGTAGTTCACCCACCTCAAACCTTATAGTGACTATAGTTATGTTCTTTAAAATACAAATAAAACACAAGAGTTTAGCCTGACCACATGTGCTTAGTCTGTAAGAGTAGCACCACTTTTGACACAATTTTTGCCAAAAGTCAGGGTAAAGGTCCAAGCGAGCCAGCTGGAAGTCTAATGTGTGCAGCAGTGACTTTCGCTGCAATATCTTTGCTTCTGGCCAAGACTGAAACAAGAGCATGGGATGAAACACGTTCAAACAGGCTCCAGTCACCTGCTCTGGGCCTGCTGAAGTCCTTCCTCTGTATTTTTAAACTAGCACTACAGATACAATAATCTGCATTATTATATAGATGATAATAACAGTCTATAATGGATGGATTCAATCATTCAAGTTTTGCTTCAATTAAATCCAACCACATTCCATTTACTTCTAAAAGTCTTTCTAATTAAGCGTCCCTGGCAACTGGGAGGCTTGGAGGGCTCCCTCTGTGCCACACAGGCCTCCCAGGTGACCCTGCATTTGGAAGCGAGCATTCCAGGAAGCAGGCTCTCCACACAACGTCCACTTTGCGGGTCCATGTGCAGCTTCCATCACTGAGAAGGGGCGTCAGTTCCGGCAGCAGATGCCCAGGCTTTAATCAGGTGGAGGCCGTTTTCTCACTTGTCCAGTCCCATCGCACGGTCCAGGTGTTGGTCCTGGAAACATAGTCTTAAAACTCATTTCCATTCTGCACGATTCCGTGGTGGACCTCAAAGCATTTAGTAAATCCCTTTTCTGCTTAAACTGGTCCAAGTAGATTCCATTGTTTGCAATCAGCAGCTCTAACCATCCTGAGACAAGGAATGTGATGTCTTAGGCTTCATGTCCACAATTCCTGATGAGACATCAGTAGAGCCATGGGCATCTGGAAATATCCTTTACAATTAGCCCAGTGTAATGTCTTCTTAGGGAAGGCCAGAGGATGGGCCTCCTGACTCCGCAGGCCCAGAGTGCCTAAGGCTGTGAAAGCACTCAAAAATTAAAATGTACTGGAGACAGAGGTGCAAAACAAAATCCTTTATAAAAATTTGCAATAATAAATATACATCTCACATAGACTGAAAGAGCTCCTGTTGGCAGGATAAGTGACTCTCTGCATTTGACTACAATAAAGAGTCTGGGAGTGAAAGAAATTACAGCAGCAGTCACTGGGACATAGATGGAGGAAGGAAGGAAGGAAGGAAGGAAGGGAGGGAGGGAGGGAGGGAGGGAGGAAGATATGGCTCAAATGGAGAGAATTCATAGAAGACCAAGTAGGGGACCACAGAAAATCCACACCTAGGGACTTCCCTGGTGGTTCAGTGGTTAAGAATCTGCCTTCCAATGTAGGGGACACCGGTTTGATCCCTGGTCGGGGAACTAAGATCCTGCATGCCTCGGGGCAACTAAGCCCCCGTGCCACAACCCCTGAGCACATGGGTCACAACTACTGAGCACGCGGGCCACAGCAGAGGATCCTGCCTGCTGCAACTAAGACCCAACGCAGCCAAAAATATAAATAAATAAATAAATAAATATTAAGAAAAAGAGAAAGCCACACCTAAAAGTGTTATAGCAAACCCCAAGAATATCAAATGAAAGAAAATTCTAAAAGCTTCCAGAGAGAAAGGATCAATCATCTATAAGTGGGGTGACTAAACCACCTGTAAGTAAGCAGAGTATTATGTCTCAGTTTATGCAGGATCATCCTGGTTTACACCTACCGCCCAAGCTTAATTACTGGTAGTGCCCTCTTCCCTCTCAAATATGTCCTGGTTGAACAGTAAATTTTATCTTCACCCTAACCTATAAAGGAGTAAGAGACAGACTGGTAGGAAAATGGTACAAGGGGATACTGGTGTAATGGTTTTAAAGTAGTAAAAGTAAAGAACTTTGAATGTCAGATTTTTTTATCCAAATTGTCACTCGGATGTGAGGATATAAATATTCTCACTCATATAAAGCCTCAAAAATGTTATCACATAGTGGAAATGCTCTTGAAGGAAGGATTCAGAGAAGAAAAGAGACAAATTCAGGAGATTGCTATAAGAGGTATGGACTTAAAGATAATCAAATGCTTAGGTAAAGTCCACTATAGGACCCAAGTGGGAAACAGACTGTCCATAACAGTCTAGAACTAAAATATCAGCATTATGGGGCTGAGGGAAGAGGGAGACCAAGGGACATGATCGTGGGCAAAAAATCCTGAATTATAAGGGTACAGTAAGATATTTCTAAGTTTACTACTACAGGTAAATATGCATAATTATAGGTTTTCAATAGAGGGTAGCCACAGTAAGAACAAAAATATAATGTTTAACTTTTTAAACTGGCAGAATACTCAAAATGACCAAAAGAAAACAGGAAAAGAGAATAAAAGAAGCCAAAAAAAAGTTCAATAAAAGCAAAATAAAATATGAAATAAGATAAATCCTAATATATGGTCACCATAATAATTATAAATAGATAAAACTTACAAATATAAAAGATAAAGACTCTCAGATGGACTATTAAAAAAAAACAATGTCCAATAATATGATGTCTAGAAGAGACATAATTAAAACAGAAAGATACCAAAAAATTGCATATAATGGATGACAAAAATACAAATAAGATGTTAGCCAGAAGTCAATACCACATTAAGAAAATAATTCACCGTGACCAAGTGTGACTTATTCCAGGAAAGCAAAGTTGGCTCAATATTTGAAAATCCATTAATATTATTCACATATTTACAGATCCAGGAAGACATCATATAATTACAGTATCTCCACAGATGCTATAAAAGCCTTGGACAAAATTCAGAACACATTCCGGATCAAAATTACTCAATGGATTTGAAAGATGCTTTCTTTTTTTGTTGTTGTTAATAAATTGATTGATTGATTGGTTTATTGGTTGATTAACTGATTTTTGGCTGCACTGGGTCTTCGTTGCTGGGTGTGGGCTTTCTCTAGTTGTGACAAGCAGGTGCTACTCTTTGTTGCGGTGCATGGGCTCTAGGTGCGCAGCTTCAGTAGCTGTGGTGCGTGGGCTCAGTAGTTGTGGTTTGCGGGCTCTAGAGCACAGGCTCAGTAGTTGTGGCGCACGGGCTTAGTTGCTCCGCAGCATGTGGGATCTTCCCAGACCAGGTATCGAACCTGGGTCCCCTGCATTGGCAGGCAGATTCTTAACCACTGCTCCGCCAGGGAAGTCCCCAGATGCTTTCTTAATATAATAATAATAAAGATAACATACATATTCCTTGGTCCTGAAGCCAGCATCTTATTTAATGGAGAAACATTGGAGGCATTTTTACTAAGATCAAGAACAAGGTTAAGGATGCCCAGTATCTCCTCAACTATTCAACACTGTACAGGGACACTAGGCAATGCAATTAGAGAAGAGTAATCAAGTTCAGGTGTAAGAATTGGTAAAGAAGAAGTAAAAACTCTCTCTTTATATATGATATGAAAGTATACCAGGAAAACCGTAGAAAATCAATGACAAAACTAACTCAATAAAATAATTTAATGTAGTAGCAAGATATAAACCTCACATACAGAAATTAACAGTTCTTTTACACAAACAATAACCAATTGGAGGACACAGTAGTAGAGAAAACTCTATTTACAAAAGCAACAAAGAAGATGAAATACTTAGGAATAAACAGAAGATGAAATACTTAGGAATAAAAAAAACATGAAATATGCAAAAACTATAGGAGGAAAACTTTAAAGTACTCTGGAAAGACACAAAAATAAACTTGAACAAATGGAAAGACACCACCTGTTCTTGGATAGGATGATTCAAACTTATAAAAATGTCAGTTCTCCCTAGATTAACTTATGAATGCAATAAAACCCCAATAGAAATAAAAATATCCATAAGCTTTTTTTATGGAGTTAGACAAGTTAATATTAAAGTTCATTTCGGGGACTTCCCTGGTGGCACAGTGGTTAAGAATCTGCCTGCCAATGCAGGGGACACGGGTTTGAGCCCTGGTCTGGGAAGATCCTACATGCAGCGGAGGAACTAAGCCCGTGCACCACAACTACTGAGCCTGTGCTCTAGAGCCCATGAGCCACAACTACTGAAGCCTGTGCACCTAGAGCCCATGCTCTGCAACAAGAGAAGCCACCGCAATGAGAAGCCCGCACACTGCAACGAAGAGTAGCCCCCGCTCACTGCAATTTGAGAAAGCCTGCGCACAGCAACAAAAACACAATGCAGCCAAAGATAAATAAAAAAAATTTTTTTAAGTTCATTTGTAAAATTGAACATGTAAATATAGCTAGGAAAATACTAAAAAAGAAAAACTATGAGGGTGGCTTATCTCTGCCAGACATTAAAACACACTATAAACCTTTAAGTTACCATACTGTGGTACGGGAGAATGAGCAGACAGAGACCAGTGACATGGAACAGAAAGCCCAGGAATAGATACAAGCACATATGAAAATTTAATATACTCAGGTCACTGGGGCAAAGAATAAGTCAGATTGAAGTGGACTTCTCAATAGCAAAACAGGACACAAGAGGACTTTGATAAAGTGAGAGAGTGGCAAGGACATCTATACACTACCGAACGTAAAATAGATAGCTCGTGGGAAGCAGCCGCATAGCACAGGGAGATCAGCTCGGTGCTTTGTGACCACCTAGAGGGGTGGGGTAGGGAGGGTGGGAGGGAGACACAAGAGGGAGGGGATATGGGGATATATGTATACATGTAGCTGATTCACTTTGTTATACAGCAGAAACTAACACAACATTGTAAAGCAATTATACTCCAAAAAAGATGTTAAAAAAAAAAAAGAAGATGATGACAGTCAAAACTCTAAAAAAAAAAGAGGACTTTGATAAATGTTGCTGGGACAACTGGGTAGCCATTTGCAAATAGACATTGTCACAGTCCTACGTCACACCATACACGAGGATAAACACCAAATGAAACAAGGACATAAGTGAAAAAGGAAACCATTCAAACACTAGAAGAAACCATGGGTGAATTCCTCTTTAACATTAGTGGACAGAAAGGCTTTTTAACTATGACTCAAAATTCAGAAGTTATACAAAAAAAGGTGATAAATTTGACTTACCAAAATAATTTAAAATTTTTGCATGGAAAAAGCACTATATGCAAGGCAACTGTCAAGCTGGGAGACAATATTTGCAACTCATGTCACAGAGAAAGGGCTAATAACTATAATATATAAAAAACTCTTTAAAATTGAAGAACAGAAAGCCAAATTGTGATACAAAAATAGGAAAAATACACGATCAGACAATTCATCTAAAAGATATTAAAATGGTACTTAAATGTATGAAAAACATGTTCACACTCACTCATAATTAAAGAAATCAAAATAAAACAACATTGAAATATTTTTTACCTGTCCAATTGGTAAAAATAGAAATGCCCAATGATGCATCCTGTTGTCCAGGCTGTGGGCAAACACACTCGTATATGTGACTGGTGGGAATGCAAATCTGTATAACCTACCTTGCGGGGGAATTCAGCAAGGCCCAGCAAACCTACAGACACGGACTCGGACCCAGCAATCCTCTGCTTTACCCTGAAGACACATTCTGTGACAGGCAGGCTCTTAAACGGCTCCCCGGCATCCCACCTCCTGGAATTCAGGCCCTTGTGCACTCCCCTTCTTCGAGTGTTACCTGGAACTAGTGACTCACCTCTAATGAACAGAATGTGGCAAAGGGTTGGAATGCCACGTCTGACATTAGGCTGCAAAAAGACTGTAACTTAGGTCTTGGTCTGTCTTGCTTGCTCGCGCTGATGGAAGCCAGCTTCCTGTGGATGACCTGGGAACTGAGAGCAGCCCGCAGCCAGCAAGGCTCTCAGCCCAACGCCACCGAGTGACTGCATCCTACCAACAGCCATGTGAGTGAGCCTGCACCTGGATCCTCCTTCAGCTGAGACCACTGCCTTGCTGGTACCTCGACTGCACTCTGGGAGAGACCCGAGCCAGATGACCCAGAGAAGCCGTGCGTAGATTCCTGACCTCCGGATTCCGTGAGGTGATAAACGCTCGTTGTTTTAAGATATTATATTTGGAGGTAATTTGTTATGCAGCAATAGATAACTCATAACTCCACATACACATATGTATATATGTATGTGTGTATGTGCATATATGTATACGTATACATGTATGTGTATATACATGTATCTATATATGTATGCATTAAGTTATTCATTGTAACATTATTTTTTATGGAAAAAAATGTAGAAAGAACCTAAGTAGTCATTAAGAAAACTGCAGAATACAATGTAGCATTATGCAGCTGTAAAAAAAAAAATGAAAATGACCTCTAAGAACTGATATGGATATTCCAGAATACATTGCTAAGTGAAAAAAGTGAAATACAAAAGAGTACCTTAGTAGACCATCCTCATGTAAGAGAGAAGGGTGACGCAGGAAAACACACACGTATCTGCTCTTTGTGCAAAAGAAATGCAGAAGCACAAACTAGAAATTAATGAGATTAGTCCCCAGCCAGGGCGGTGTGGGAATGGGGTGGAGACCATGAAGGGAAGGGAATGAGGAAAAGGAGGTGAGGGGAGAGAGACACCTCTGTGTATCCTTTAGTTCTAGAACAGCTCCCTCAAATAAGTACTTAAAATCAGCCAGGATGGGGGGTAGCCCGGATGTAGTGCATTGGTCCCAGGTGAACCTGGCTGTGGGGAGACTGAATGACACAGGCACTGAAGCGAGTGGGGAAGAAAATCACTAACCCGTTACGTTTGGAAAACGGTATATTGACTACACGGTGAAGCTCAGGGCAAAACGATACATATTCAAGTATCTCACTCTCATTAGGAAATGTGTTTCCCAAGGAGTGAGGGTAAGAAGTTGTGAACTGAATTACGTTTAATCTAGGATTGAGCCAATATGTAAATACACTGCGGATGATGAAAGCCAGGTTTCTCACTGTCAGAAAAAGACGTTGAGTCAGGCAAAGGGGAGGACAGGATGAATGGGAGGTGTAAGAATAAACTCACGGTGTCTATATATTGACCCAGCTCTGTCTGCTTGGGTGGCTGAGAGTCAAGGACACCCAGGGGCAGTGAGCATACCTAGAGGTCAGATACTCGTTTCTAAGTATGAGTTTCCAACAGAGGAAACAGTACTCCTTGGAAAACGGTCAACTCCAGCGTGGGGTTAGGAAAACACACGATGAGCTTGGAACATTTTTATGGTGCCAGAAATTAAGGCAGTGCTGAAAAAATCATGAGGGCATGTTGAAAGAACACAGGAGCCTGTTTGAAGAGCCCCAGTGGCCAAACCTGGGACAATTTTGGCAATAAAATAATGATAGTAATTACTAATCCATAGAATAAAATCAATACCCATAAATCCATAGTCATATCAATGAAGAACGAATGAATGAATGGATGAATGAATGAATGAATACACACACACATACATACATACATACATACATGCATACAGCAGAGAAGGGAGAGTTCTTCCTTATAGTAGAATTACAAAGGTAAATGTAAATGATGGAAACAGAAAATTTCCCTTAGGCCGACACCACAGTAATAATGGGCCTAGGCCAGAACCATCTACTGGTGCTAAACGTGGTGGTGTGGGCATGATGAGGAATCACATAGCTGCAGTCTCAATGTATCTCCTCCAAGGTGTGTACCAATTACAGATGGGAAAACAGTGACTCTACAGCAAGGACACATGGCTGACGCCACTGGAATAAAGTTAACAGAACAGTGGTCCCTCATTATCCGAGGGTGATTGGTTCCAGGACCCCCCTCGGACACCAAAATCCACAGGTGCTCAAGTCCCTTGTATACAGTGGTGTAGTATTTGCATATAACCCATGCACATCCTCCTATACTTTAAATCATCTCTAGATAACTTAAAACACCTATTAAAAGGTCAATGCCATGTAGTTGTAAGTACAATGTAAATACTATGTAAATATCTGCTGGCACCTGAAACTCAAGGTTTGCTTCTTGGAACTTTCTGGAAAAATTTATTTTTAATGTTCTCATTCAACCTCAGTCGGTTGAATCCACCAGATTCGGAACCCACGGATACGGAGGACAGACTGTGTCTGTAATAAGACATATCAACACACGTCTTTCCTGACAGGATGCACTGAGAATTCTGCGGTATTCCTGCCCCAAAACACGTAAGCTCAGTGTAATTGTGAGGAAATATCAGATTAGCCCAAAGCAAAGGACATTCTACAGAATCACTTGCCAGGAATCTCCCAAAGTGCTCAGGTTGTGAAAGAGGAAGGAAGCCTGCAGACCCGCTAGGGGCTGAGGAGTCGTGGCCGCTGAGCCCATTGGGACTGGGTCCTGGACACAAAGAAGCACATTAGGGGGACAGTTGGAGAAACGCCAATAGAGTCTACAGCTTAGTTAATGGTATTGCATCCACATTAATTTCCTGGTTTTATCCCTGCGGTCTGGTGATGTAAGATGTCAACATTAGGCAGAATTAGGTGAAGGGTATGAGCAAACTCTACTATGCTTGCAATATTTTTTCAAGTCTAAAGTTATTCTGAAAGGAGACTCCTGAAGGACAAAGATGAGCTACTATAAAAATTGTGACATTATAATAACAAGTGTATAGGAAGCACTTAAGATGCTCTGGGTACTTTACATACCACCGTGTTCCCTCTTCCACAGATAGAGACTGGACACAAAGAGGTTAGATAGCTTGTCTGAGATCAGGCACCCAGCAAGGGGCTCAGGGTTTGAACCTAGGTCTTTAAGACCAGAACCCACCACCCAACCACTAAGCAACATGGTCAACCTCAGTCCCCAGTAACCGTGGAACGTTCACCTAAGACAAGTTCTGACGTGTTAATTGCCGGTAGTCGCAGCAGCAAAGATGTTTGTCTTATTTTACCTGATCTCAGCTCAAGTTCCATAAGAGTACAGGCATCTGCCATCCAGCTGGAGTTTTCCTAACTGGAACTCAGATAACACACAGCAGTCAGAGAAAATAATTTTCATCCTGTGGAAGCAATACAACCAGTACGAGAGGAAGTCCTTCCAGAAAGCCTGGAGCACAGAGCTGCCTTCCTAGGCGCAGGCCTAACCCTCTGTGCTTTCCCCTGTTTACACTGGCACTTGTGAGCTGGTCCCCAGGCAGAGGTGCAAGATCAAGGCCAAAAGAAATAAAGGGGATGGAGGCTCCTAAATATGAGCTAGAAAGAAAGAAAGAGAAGGGCCGGGGTGGGGGTGGTGAGGAGGGAGGAATTTGTATGTCGTTGTCAGTTTTAGCAGCCCATTAAATATTTGGGGTTTTCAATAAAATACACAAATCATTAAGATCTCCTATGCCCTCCACCTGTCTGCAGGGAGGACACTGCTCTTCCTGTGTTAAGCTGTGATGCCCCAGGGACACAGTCACTGGGCTGGGCTGGAAGAGACTCTGCTCTCCCCCACTTTGGGGAGCAAGGAGCACCTGAGGGAGAAGGTGGAAACCGCAGGCACCTGCTTCTCCTCCCGGACGCAGGTGGTTCCCAAAGCGGCTTTGCCCTCCTTGGCTCTCTCCAGGCTTGAGACTCTTTTGTGGCCAAATTACGCCCCCTTGTGGCCTCACAAGATTCAAACCCTGAGGTCATGGAGTTGTGATTTGTGTTCAGCTAATGTTTGTTGTAAGGAATATAACAACACTTTTAAAAACACATACATCCTCCTTATTAGAATCTCCCTTTCACCTCCTAACATATACATGAAAACCTAGGACAAAAAGCTCACACGTTTCTCAGATTCAGCGTCTGGGCCAGTTCAGGCAGGGCCAAGACTGTCTGAAAAAAGTGCTTTAGATTGTACAACTTTTATTTTTTTGTTTGTTTGTAACCAACCCTTCTGCAAGAGTGATTAACAATGAAATTGATGCAAAAACAAATCTACCCCTTAACCGCCTTCTGCCTTCGGTTCCCAGGCTGACCGCCCCTCTCACACGTAACCTCGGTGAAGCCACTCGAGTGTTGGCTGAGTCCTTCTTGGAGAATGGCCGCCTCACACCAGGTCACGTCCGTCCCCAGGGGCAGCTCCTGTCCAGTGACAGGTGGATGCAGAAGTGGAGGCCTGGACCTTTGCCCTCACGATGGGTTGCCTCACGGGATGGGCTCGAAGCCTCTGCCTAGACTCTATGCCATCGTCTGGGTGCACACCTGCTCCTGTCACGCCCCTGCCGGGGCTGGTCCTGTGTCCTGCACACAGACACCTGCCGTGCTGTCTCCGTGGGAACCCAGTCGGGGCAGGTGGTAAGGACCTGACCTGTGTGTAAGGGAGCCCCACGCAGGTGTGAAAGCCGAGGTACTGTCATCTGCGTTTCACTGGTCAGCGGGATGGGAGCCGCATCAGAGCAGGAGAAGGGATGCCCGCCGAGGGGGGCCGAGGCTTGGGCTCTGCAGAGAGTTGAGATGGAGAAAGAAGAACGGAATCGATACAGATTTGGGAAGTAAGGTCTCTGGAATTCGGCAGCAAATCCTTGTTTTTAAACCAAGTATCCCTCCAAATCTGCCTCCTGAATAAAGCTGCCTCGGGATCTCCCTGTTTCCCTAGTGGAGGCCAGTGCTTGCACACTTCACTGTGCATATTCATCACAGAGGGGCCCGGTAGCAGGAAGCCCTCACTCCAGGGCCTGAGGCTCTACACTTCCAAAATGGTCCCAGGTGCTGCCTTCAGGGACCATGAACGTCCAAAGTTAAAATTCACCTTGTGATGTCTCGCTTTTGTTCATTTCTGATTAAATATCATTTCAAAAATTAATTTGTAACTTCTTTAAGGGTGAGATAGTATCT
Source organism: Mesoplodon densirostris (assembly GCF_025265405.1). Taxonomy (NCBI): domain Eukaryota; kingdom Metazoa; phylum Chordata; class Mammalia; order Artiodactyla; family Ziphiidae; genus Mesoplodon; species Mesoplodon densirostris. The sequence continues at coordinate 3,364,646 of NC_082672.1, forward strand.
TTTTCTTCTCTGAACAAAATAACAAGTACACAACAAATGCACGTTAATCTACTAATTCCTTAAAAGGCAGATTGTGTTATTTTTAATTGGACTGTAATTTAGTTGCACTGATACACACTCTTTTTCTATAGATTGCATCCTGGTCGCAGTTACCATGGGAACATATTTTAACCATTCGTGTAATACTGCAGTCATGTTTCCATCATCTAGTAGGGATATAGCAAATGGAGTGGGAGAAATAAATTATCAAAATGCTGGATTTACCTTTGCTTTTAAGCAAGCAACATCCAAAACTTGTTTATAGCTGGTTCATTCATTCAAAGTCGTGAGAGGGTCCCTTGCTTTGAGGGACTAGTAAAGGAGCCTCCTGAAGACCTCAAATGGACATTAATAGGGTGACTGGAAGCTCCATTTACAGCAGAGCTGTGACCTCAGCAGGGATTTTATGGCTGACACCACCACCTGTTGACAGAAAGACAGAAAGAGCAGAGTTCTGTTCTTACCTACCAGGCTCTCTGCTCTCTCTCAGGAAACAGGATTTGGGGGCGGCATTTTCTCTCGTCAAGGGGTTTGAGATATAAAAACTTCTCCCCTGGGGAATTCCCTGGATGTCCGGTGGTTAAGACTTTGCCTTTCAATACAGGAGGTGCAGGTTTGATCTCTGGTTGGGGAGCTAAGATCCCACATGCCTCAGGCCCAAAAAAGCCAAAACATTAAAAAAAAATAAGTAATATTGTAACAAATTCAATAAAGACTTTAAAAATGGTTCACATCAAAAAATCTTAAGAAAAACAAACAAAAAAACGTTTCTCCCCTGGAAAGACATAATGCCCAACAGATAATCATAAAAAGAATCACCTCTGTGTCTTTCTTTGGAATAACACATTTGAGCAAAATTAAGCAGCAGGATATTTTCCGAAAGAGCAGATCTTTGGCGGACACACCCTTCACTCAGCACCCAGTGGCTCACGCAGCTCGGTGTGTGAGAAGGGAGCCTGAGGGTCAAGGCACACTGCACACCATTTAGCCCACACATGGCGAAGGTTCGGACCCTCTCCTCCTCAGTAGTGGCATGAGGGCCTGTGAGCGCCCGCGGTGGAAGCAATGCCTGGCTTATCTTGGCCGTTTGAATGCTCAGCTGTATCTTTCTAGACCTCACCAGCCCGCTGAAGGGACAGCTACACACAGGACATGCTCAACACATAACTGTTCCTTTATTGACACCTAGATTTACCTTCTCCCCTACAATTACCTTCAGACGTCGTATTGAGGCAAATTATGTCTCAGGTTCTTTAAATATGCTCTCGTTATTGTTACCCATGTATTCATTCTATAAACATCCTCTGAGCTTCTATCACGGGGTGGGGTCTGGACACGAGGCAGTCTAGTGGGATGACCGACCTCGGCCAGGCAAATTTGGGGAGAGACTGGTGACCCTGTTTAGGGATGGACAGAGCATGAGGAGGGCGCTGGGCTCGGGCCGCTGGCCACGTCGTAAAAGGTCTGGGAGGGCTTCCCTGAGGAGGAGACCCAGAGGTCAAGTGGGCATTGGCCAAGAAAGGAAGTTTGGAGGAGCTGGGGGTGGGCATTGGGGGACACGGGGAGCAAGATTTCAAGCAACGAGAACAGGCCGGATGCCGCAGACTCTGAGCACAGAGGCCTGGCTAAACATGTGGGTCTCCACGTGTGCTTACATGGTGTGCGTGAAGGCATGCACGTACGTGTGCCCCTGTATGTGTTGTGGAAAGAAAGATGTGGTGATGTGTGAGGCCGGAGAGAGGAGCCGGGGCTGGGTCAGGACCAGCTCTGTGCGTTACTCTAACCTATCCTGCCCTTTATTATCACGATAGCGCCTTTTACTCTGAGGCTGGAGTGGAGTCCTTGGAGGTTTTTCAGCAGAGGAGTGAGATGAATAGATTTACAATGACCTCCACGCCACGTGTGGAGAACGGCCGGCTGCGGGGCCAGATGACGGATTGGTTGGAGCTGATGTCGGCCACTTCTGTGCCGTGTGTGTTCTGGGACCGTGGCGTTGTCAAACCACATGCTGTTTGTCTGCCCGCCCGTCTGCCTTTCCCTGGGTGCGGGAGCAGTCTGGCGACCATCTCAGGGTCCCTGCTGACCCGGGAGCGTGGCGACGGTGCCCACCTCCTGTTCCAGTGGGACACTTTGTGTCGCTCTTATGGCAGCGCTTGTCAGGGCGCTCCGCTTTGTTTCCAGGGATGTGGTCGGGAGGCAGAAAGGAATGAAGGTCTCTCCATCCCCACCCCTGCACAATGACAGCTGGTCCCCACCCTCTGCCTGGGGCAGCCTCACGGCCTTAACGGGCAACCAACTTGGTTCACTCACAAAGCATTCTGGGGCCTCAGTCCTCAAGGAAGAAAAGCTATTGCGTTCCATTTTGTGCCAAGCTTTGCTATCATGTCCAGAGAAGGGATTAAGGCAAGCTTATGGAACAGAGTAAAGGGCCAGTGATGAACTGTCACCAGCTCTATCCCAACTCATGGCTGCTGCACTCTCTCTAAGGCCCTTCTAGCCGCTCAGGGGCTGAGAGTCAAGTGTAATTTCCTACCTGAATTGTCACTGGAGTGTCTGATACATCTTTCTACAAAGTACTGTATGAAACTTAAGAAATGGGAATAGGAAACTTGAGATGTTTTGTATTGTCTTTGTTTCAAAATGCTTAAAATGTTTCCATGGGGAAGGGTTCCCGCAGAGGCTCATCAGGTGGTACCTCTCTCCTAAGGCCCCTCTGGGAACCCAGCCTCTTTCACCACAGTCAGCTGTGGGGTGGGGTCCCTTGGGGGCAGAGGTCTTGAGGTGGGATGGAGTGGCCTCCGGAATGGACCACACGTCTCCCAGGGGGGACCTCAGCGTCCCTGACCGGGGGCTCTGCTGGAACTTGTTGCTTCCTTCACTCGGGCTCCCCTGCGGGCTGGTCAAGGGACAGAGGGCGGGTGGGTGGAGGGAGGAGGGACCGATCGCAGGAGCGGAGACCCCCTCGGGAAGCCTGGAAGGAAGCGGGGACTCTCGTCTCGGGGCCCAGGAAACATGTTCTCAAGCTTTGCGTCTCACCACTTGGAACCGCCTCCTGCTTGTCCGGCTGCCTCGTGTTTGGATAGGCCATTGCCTCTGGAAAGCTCTGTGGCTGGGAAGCAGGAAGAGGAAGGAAGTAGGAAGCTCCCGGCTTTTGTTCTAGGATTCTGGGCACGGGCTTCCTTACAGTCTGTTCACTAGGATGTGTCAGCCAAAAAAAAAAAACATGCAGGAGGCTGCAAATAGGAAGAGGCTATTTGGGGTCCTAAGAATTGCAATTTGGGAGACAGATTCAGGGCAACCCCAAAGGAGTGTTCCAAGGAAGAGAAAGGGTCAGGGGCATCTGAAGACACAAAGCCAGGAAAAAAGAAAACAAGCCAGGAGGCTGTTAAAGGTTGTCTGGCAAGAACCGTGACTGACAGTCGCAAGTGAGAGAAGATTTGTCCTTAAGGAATCATCAGTTGTTTTAGGGAAGGGGTCCAATAAGTAGATAGACTGTCTCAAGTTATTTTAGGGTAAGGGTCCGATAAGTATCTTGTGTTTCTGGCAGGTGCTCTGGACAACTTCATCAGGTCAAAAGGTCAGATTCCATCCAGGCTGAGGCATGCACGTCACCTTCCTCCGTGGCTTCCTGGTTCCAGGTCACAGAGCTCTCTGAGCAATAATGACTCCGTTTAGATTTTCCTTCCACAGATGGGAAGGGAGACAGGGACCCAGAGCAGACATTAGACACGATGAAACAACAGTAATGGTTAGAATCACAAAACCCAGCATTTGTTCAACACTTAGCATGTGGTAGGCCCTGTGCTTACACCTATAGTTGATCCTTGTCATCTGCAGGTTACGTTTGATAAAGTCACTGCAAACACTGGTTTACGAAGACTGAGGCCCCACTCCTGCAGACACAGGTCAAGGTCCTGCGAGCCTCTGACTGCGCGTTCCTCAACTGATCAACCCATAACCTTGTCTGAAGTGATTCTGTTTAAAAACTTCGTATTCGGTATGTATTATTCATTAATGTGGAACTCACAGACATCAGCATGTAACAGCCTGAATGAAGCTTCTCTAACACATATTTTTTTTCCATAAGCCTTCTTGTGCTTAGGACACTAGACAGCACTTCAGCGCTAGGCTTGGGGGCTATTTTAAACAGTGAGATCACCAAGAAAAGGCACAAGTATGTGAAAAAATGTAGCAGTAAGCAGACCGCAAGAATGGCGCCTGTTTGCAGTATGAGCTGAAACAAGAAGGCACATCACAGCCTTGTTCCACCCCAGCCGTGATGGTGAGTGTTGGGTGACTAACTTTTCACTGTTCTGCACATGTCCTGAGTGACTGCGAAAGTGCCTGCAAGTATTGATCTCGGGGTTACAAATAAATTTTGGCAAGTAGGTGAATTTGTAATATAGAACCCCTGAATAATTAGGGTCGATTGATGTATTATTTTATTTAATCCTCATAACAACCCTGCAAGATAGGGACTATTATCACCTTTATTTTCACATATCAGAAAGTGAAACAGGAGTTTAGGTTGACTTGCCCCAAACCACACAGCTACAAAATGGGGGAGCCAGGATTCTAACCCAGGCAGTCTGACTATGGAGCCTAGACTCTTATTCAATTATCTCCATTGGGTTATGACTTCAATGAATTTTATGTGGTATTTTTTAGAAAACTAAGCTTGGCTCATAGGGCATGAGAAGTGAAAAGGCCCAAATCACATTCTTAATTCTTCAATATTCTTTTCTAAGTAAAATTTCTTACACCCAAGTACAGGTTGAAAATTATGAAACTGCCCTTTTTAGGTTAAACACAATTGGACACTGGCAAATTCCATGGCTCAACTTCACATATCCTTGGAAAGCTTTCTCCCCATTAGTAGAGGTATGAGTTTATTTCATCTTTTTGCATACGCAAAACTAAAGTTACTATACTTCAAAAGGAAAAAATTTAGAGACTGTATAGATGTACTCTTATTATAGAAGCACACAGGTTTATTATTTCATAGCATTTTTCTGCTCTATTTTCTGATCTTTTTAAGTTAAGGACAAAAGAATAGGATCTCACACTTCAGTATAAATAGGTCAAATGTAAGTATTTTCCACCTAAAAGATGCTGAACATTGGACTGTTTTATCAGAGCAAGTGTATCATCTGTTTCTCTAGGGGTCTTACCATGTGTTTTCTATCTCATTGTGATTAGATAAATTCTACTGAAGGCAGTAAGGATGGGCAATAAAAGCCTTTGGGGCTCCACCTTTTAATTGTCACATTTTAGGGAAGGAACGGAGTAGGTAATGTAATAAAACAAAACAGTAGGCATTTCATCACGATCACACCAAACTGGAAAGCAGGAGTGTATTTATGGAAAGCTCCAGGATTCTCTGGAATTCACACTATACAGGAAGCCCTAGTTTCTCATCTCTCCTTAGCAAGGTAGGGAATAAGAGAGAAAAGAAGTCACTACCGGCAGACGGAGAAGATGGCAGACTAGTGTCTCCGATAAACCACCTTATCGGGGTTTGGATGCCAGTTTCTTTTATAGCACAGAAAGGGGTTAGAGACGAGGAAGTAAAGTAAAAAGGCCGTACGTTTTGCAAACATTCCTTGGAACTGCCAGCCTGGGTGAGGGGATGTGTTAATGTCTTTTTTTTTTTCTTTTTGGCAGCCATCCACAGGTGGGCAGGGTGAGACTGTCTCCCTGGGAAACGAAGAGAGGCGCTTTAGTGTAACATCCAGGCAGAGGGGCAGGGTTCCCTGGGGCAGGCCATTATATATGTGTATGATTACACCAACAAAAGCGACGAAAAGCAAAGGCTGAAATCAAAGAAACAGACGGGAACAGGGAGTCGGATTTAGCTCTTCCCTGTTACACCACCAGCGCCCAAAGCCTGCCCCTTGTCCCCGGACTCCCTTCGAGCGGAGATACTCGGAGGACGGCAGTTTAGAACGGAATCCCTGCCAGTATTGGCACAAGGGCCCCCAGCCTTCTTCTGTCGGGCCTGGAAGCCGGTCTAGGGCACGGGGCCTCAGTACTGGACCTGAGTCTGCAGACCTAGACTTCTAGTCCCGGCACTGGAGTCAGGGTCCTTAGGCCTGGACGTGGGCCCAAGGCACGCGGCTTCAAGGACACTCGTGAGGATCCGCGTTCGTGGGTCTATTCATCCAACAAGCAACGGCTGTGCGCACCTCTGGGTCCCGACTCCCGGAGATGGGAGGCAGCGACTGCTGAACCCGAGCGCGAGTGACCGCGACTCTCCGCGTCCTTCCCTGACAGCTTCCGCCCCGCAGGCCGGCGGGATGCGAGCGCAACGCGGACGCCCTCGGCCACAGGGCCCACACAGGCCGGCGGCGGAACCCGACGCGCATGCGCACGCTGCTACGGGGGCGCAAGGGCCGCGCCGACGCGCCGACGCGCCGGAAGCGGGATACCCGGACTTCCTGTCGACCCCAAGAGTTTCCGGTTCCGGGTTTCTCGGAGGGCGAGAAGGGCCGTTGCGGCCCGGGAGCAGGGCCATGGAGAAGCTGCGGCGAGTCCTGAGCGGCCAGGACGACGAGGAGCAGGGCCTGACTGCACAGGTAGGGAGCCTGCTTCCGGGTTGAACGTGTGTTGGGGCGGGGCCGCGGAGCGTGGGCAGCGGGCCGCTTTTACCTGCGGAGGTGATGCGGGAGGGTGCCACGGTCCTCCCGAGAAGAACTTGGGGCGCTTTCCAGGTTTCCGTGTAGTCTGCAGAAGCTCACTTTGAGACTCCCCCCCGCTCACATTTGGCCTTGCGACTCTCAGGAATGTACTTCGCTGCCTGTCTTCCTTTCCCAAATAACCCATCTGCCTCCACGCTGCTCTCCCCCAGCCTCCGCTTGGTTTTCTGCGCCTGGTGTAGACTCTGAACTCGGGCTGGTAGCGCAGTAGGTGTGCGGGTACTCGTCCTGCCAGCTGCATAAGCTGAAATCTTAAAGCTTCGTTGCATCCGTTAGACCCTGGAATTAAGTGAGTGTGTGTATGTTTTTTGGAAGGAGGGAGACTGGAGGGAGAAAAGAAAAAAACACAGGTCATTGAGAAGTGAAATAATACTGAATTGAAAGTTGTCTGTTGAACCCTCATACGCGGTTTTTTTAAAAAAAACCTTGTCTTCGTACTTTACCCACGAGACTGATAACGGTTACTTCCTTTAAAAGGAGGAATAAAAATAGTGCAGCAGGAACTGCTTTGTAAGTATCTTTGTTATTTGCATGCAGACAAATTCTTGCCTGCCTGTCACAGAAGTGGAACTTTTAAAATGAAACGGTATTACATAAGGACCTTTTATTTGTCCCTTCTCTTGTCCTAACTTCCTTCCTTGTTATAAACAGCACCTCTTGTGAACAGGATTCTGGACTAGTCTGTGAGGGTTCAGAGACTGAAAGCCAGGCATCTGCTCTAAGTGAACTCTAACCAGTTTGGCAAATCGTAATGGTAATACAAGAACCCATAAATGATAATATGAGAAACGTCCATTAGGCAGCAATGGCTTACCCAGCTCATTTATTTATTTATTTTAATTTTTAAATAAATTTATTTATTTTATTTTATTTTTGGCTGCATGGGGTCTTATTTGCTGTGCGCGGGCTTTCTCTGGTTGTGGCGAGGAGGGCTACTCCTCTTTGCCGTGTGTGGGCTTCTCATTGCTGTGGTTTCTCTTGTTGCGGAGCACGGGCTCTAGGCGCGCAGGCTTCAATAGTTGTGGCACGTGGGCTCAGTAGTTGTGGTGTGCGGGCTCAGTGTTTGTGGCTCGTGGGCTCAGTAGTTGTGGCTCACAGGTTCTAGAGCGCAGGCTCAGTAGTTGTGGCACACAGGCTTAGTTGCCCCGTGGCATGTGGGATCTTCCCGGACCAGGGATCGAACCCGTGTCCCCTGCATTGGCAGGCGGATTCTTAACCACTGCGCCACGAGGGAAGCCCCCAGCTCATTTATTAAACCACTGTTTTGTGCTTCACATTATGTTCTAGGTCTGTGCTATACAAACAGTAGCCCTAGCGACATGTGGCTATTTAAATTTAAGTTAAATAAAATTTAAAATTCCTTTCTCAGCCATACCAGCCACATTTTAGGTGCTGGGTGGGCAAGTAAGTTAGTGGCTGATGCATAGGACAGTACATGCTTGGGGCATTCCATTGCAGGAAGTCCTGTTAGACTGAGCTGCTCTAAACCTTGGGGTCATGAAGGTGATGGTGCCACTTCTCTTGAGCCCACTCTCTAGAGGGAAGAAAAATTATGTAGAGAAGTCATTGACCAAAGATTGGAGTGATTGACTGGAATGGACAAGTGCAGTGAGTTCAGAGGAGGTGATCATTTATTCAGTCAACAAATATTTTGGTGCCTGCATATGTTTGGCTCTGTTCAAGATGCTGGTGTTATAACAGTGACCAAAACAAAGGCCTCCCCTACATGGAACTTACATTTTAATTGGGGAAAACAGTTAATAAACAAGTAAATATAAAAATATGTCAGCCAATGATAAGTGCCATGGAAGAAGGTAAAGCAGGTGGATGAGGTTGGGATCATCTTGTTGTGTTGGATGGTCAGGGAAGATGTCTCTGTTAGGGTGACGTTAACGGCATAGATCTGAAGAGCACTGGGATGTCTGGGTAACTCGTACAAGTAAATATCTTACAGCTCCTGCAAATATACATCCTGAGAACAGTGCTCAGCATGTTCAAGGCCGTAAAGAGGCCAGGGTGTCTGGAGACAAGGGCTGGGGAAGTGGGAGGGTAGGAGGTGGGCTCCAGGTCACGTGGGATCTTGCAGGACAGTAAGGACTTTAGCCTTTACTCTGAGCGTGCTGAGGAGCCGTTGGGTTTTGAGCAGAGCGGGCATGTGACTGCCTTGGACTTTAAAGGGTCGCCCTGGCTGGTCTGTGGAGAACAGACTGCAGGGGCAAGAGTGGCAGCTGGAGCCTGGTCAGAGGACTAGGGTAGTGGTCCTGGGAAGGGACCTGGGTCAGGGAGGTGGGAGTGACGGTGGTTTAAAGTGAGAGTGGCCAGGCTCTGTAAATGGTCCGAGTGCGGAGCTGACGGGTTGGGTGTGAGAGTGCTGCTGGAGGGGCCCGGGTGCCTCTGGTTTTGACCTGAGCCACTGGAGAGATGGAGTCGCCCTTGACTGGGACGTGGAAGGCGCACGTTGGGGGGTCATCTGGATGTTGAGTGAGATGCCAGCTAGCATCTGAGTGCAGATTCTAGAGTTCATGGGAGGAAGTACTTGAGATAACGAAGGGATTGTGAGTAAGTAGAAAAGGGAGAAGGCCCAGGGTTTGACCTCTGGAGCTTTCAGTGAGGAGCTCAGGAGACTGAGGGAACCTGGAGAGGGCCAGGTCCTGGCAGAGACTAGCTCAGCAGCTCAAGCAGAGCCACAAATGAAGGGGCTAATTCAGCCGCAGATCACTTCCTGCGATGTAACCAGCCCGGGGCTAAAACCAGGGACGGGCAGTGATCTGGGGTCTGATGGGGCAGCGAAGGCCTGGGGTCAGGCAGTTTTATGGACTCTGAGGTCAGGGGAGGAGGGCGAGCGGAAGGGCCGAGGGGGATGAGTCAGGAGGAGCGTGTCCCCTGTTGGACAGGGAGCTCTCCTAAGGGCCTCAGACAAAGAGCCTCGGGGCTGGGGGTGCAGGGAGGTGAAAGGGCAGGGCCAGCAGCTGTCCTTGCCTGCAGCTCCTCTTGGGCTGTGGGCCCGGCAGCTTCCCCACGCGCCTTTTTTTTTTTTTTTTTTTTGCGGTACGCGGGCCTTTCACTGCTGTGGCCTCTCCCGTTGCGGAGCACAGGCTCCGGACGCGCAGTCTCAGCGGCCATGGCTCACAGGCCCAGCCGCTCCTTGGCATGTGGGATCTTCCCGGACAGGGGCACGGACCCGTGTCCCCTGCATCGGCAGGCGGACTCTCAACCACTGCGCCACCAGGGAAGCCCCACCCCCACCCCCGCGCCTTTTAACCAAGAACCAGGCCCTCACCTGGCATTTAGCACCCAGGAGCACCCAGTAGGTATTTGTTGAGTGAATCAGTGAATGACTGAGCAGAGGCTGGAGGGTGAAGTCAGGCTTTTTGTCTGTTTAAGATGGAAGAGGCGTACGCATGTTCACAGGTTGATGGAAGGGGGTCTCTGCAAGAACGTGGTTCCCTGTTGTACACGGGGAGAAAAGCCAGCCGTGTCAGTTCCCTGGGACGTCAGAGGGCTTGGCCTCTAAAGCAGGGCGGACACGTTGGCCTTTGCCCCTGTGCGGTGGTCCGGGGCCAGGAAGGGAGGGTGAGTGTTCCCAAGGTGAGCTTGGCGTTTGGCAACAGCCAGCAGTGCAGGGCATCCCCACGGGGCTTCCATTTTCTGTGGGAAAGAGAGGAAGTGTGTCTGCTGACTGGGGAGGTGCCAGGGCGGGGACTGGAGGGTTGAAATGGAGGTGGATTGGCAGGGTCGGTGGGTGACAGTGAGAAGGCAGGTCAACTTAAACAACAGTGCACTTGGGATGCCTGGCAGGCAGTGCCCAGGGCCCCTTGAAGTTGGTGATGACCTGGTTAGGATGCCATGTCCTGCCGTGTGACTCCACCCAGAGGAATAGGAAGGAGGTCTTGAGTCATGCCAGGGTTTTGCTGGTGATGGATCAGAAAGGGAACTTTCGCTTTTTTATTGAAGTAAAGGAGGGGATAAAGGGGCCCGAGAGCCTGCGAAGCGTCGAGGCAGGAGCCCTTGAATCAGTGCCCTGGGGAGGATGTCGCAGCTGGGGAGCATGTGGCCTGGACTTGGAGATGGAGTGATTTCGGGGAGTGCGAGTCCCTGGGTCTCTGAGTGGAGGGGAGAGCAGAGGCCGTCGGAGAGGAGAGAGTGAGAAAAAGCCTGGGCTGTCCACATGGATGTAGAAAACACTCAAGACTCTGCTAGGATCTGGGGCAGGACCTGTGGTCGGGCTCCTGAGTGAGAGAGGATGCCTGGGAGAGTGGTAGGTGACGGCGATGAGGAGCCTCTGGGTAAGGGGAGGGGACCCCTGAGGAGGTGGGGTCAGGACCGCACTGGAGAGGGCCATAGGCGCCTGCTTCTGTGCTCGCTGTCTGCTCGTCTTTATCCCATTGTCCACCATTGTCTCTGGAGGAGCAGTTCTAGGAATTCAGTGTATGTGGTGGTTCCCTTTATCCGAGTGGTGGTGGCCCGGGAGCCAGGCCCAGGTGCCCGCGCTGTTCCCCTGTGATGGTGTCCTTCTCCTCCCGGCTTCTCCATCCCCTAGGAAGGCAGCTCGTGTCTGTGCCATGGGTTCATTCCTTCACCTGTAATGTTGGTGCGGTGAAGACGTTTTCCTCCATTGTTTCCAACTTTTTTTTTTTTTTTTTAATAAGTTCTAGTTCTAGGTGAGGTTGATTTATTGCAGCAGGAAGAGGGCACCGGAGAATGGGAGAGTCGCCCCTGCTCTCACAAGGTTTATTCTTTGCTTCCTCTTCCTTTGATAACAAATAAGTAAAATAACTGGTGGCAATTTCAATGTGTATTTCTTTGCTAATATTAAATTTACGAGATCAAAATAGTTGCTGGGTTTGGTGGGGTCCTTCCTGATCCCGTTGGACACGCACGTCACACCTACAAGCTCATGCTAACGCGGGTCTGCAGGGTCAGGGCTCCCTCCGTCTCCCTTATGGACAGGGAAGTGCCTGGTTTTCTTGCATGGTGGGCACTGTATCATTTTCCCAATTGGGAGTTAGGGAATCTGTGATTTGTTTCTGTATCCTGGACAATCTGAAGGGCTTGCGACAGGTCATTTGCTTGTGGATCAAATATTCCAAACTTACAAATGGAAAGAATTTGTTACATGTTTCGATTTAAAGATCACTTGGCTGATGGTAATGAGAGGAAAAATATCTACTGTTATACAGATGACTCTGCTTAATACTGAGTTGAACTTAAGAACAATGGGGTGATTGAAACTTGTAAAAGGAAATAAAAACAGATGCTTCTTCCACTCTCATTAAGTCCTCACATCGTCATGTATTCGCACTGACCACTTAGAAACCCTGCTTACTTAGGATACTGTTTCTACTTTTTTACAAACCAGTAGATCATACCCTGTGCGATATGCAGTCTTCAGGGTTTATTCTGTTCTGTGTATTCTACGTGATCAGATAAAAATGAAATTTAGATGTTTTTATAGGCAGGATCATTCTTTGTTTAAAATACAGTGATCAGTTTTAGTATAAACAGATGACATTGCTGGAAACAAGAATGTCTGTGGATTAAAGCAGATTTTTAAAAATATTTAAAATGTGTTCAAAAGTGATGGATGTTACATTGACAGAATCTTTAGTTGTTTTTATCTACTTTTCATGCTACATAAGGATTCACAGATCAATCTATTGAGGTAAGGAATTTTGAGCTTTTGTATATAAAACTTTGTATTTTTGCATCATTATTCTTGAAAATACATTATAAGCATGTGGTCTTTTAAGTATATGATAATGCAAGTTAATAATAATTTTGGAATATAAATCCTTATTGTATATTTCTAGTTTCTTGAGACATCTGTTGTTGATACTTCTTCAGCCTTGTTGGGGAAATGAGTTTTAATGGTGTCCTTAGTAATGTACATGTGTACTTACATTCGCAACAGTGTAGATGGACCTAGAGAGTATTAAGCTTAATGAAGAGAAAGACAAGTTGTGTATGTTATTGCTTATGTGTGGAATCTAAAAAATAAAACGTGTATAACAGAACAGAAGCAGACTCACAGGTATGGAGAACAAACTAGTGTTTACCAATGGGGAGAGAAGGGGGAGGGGCAGTATAGGAGGGGGGATTAAGAGATACAAACTGGTGTGTATAAAGTAGCTAAGCAGCTGAGATGTATTGTACAGCGCAGGGAAAAATCCCCATTATTTTGTAGTAACCTTAAAGGGAATATAATTCATAAAAATATTGAATCACTGTGCTGTACAGCTGAAAGTAATGCAATATTTAAATAATATAATAATATTATCAGTACTTCAGTTACACTGTGTAACTGTGTGCTTAATCGTTACTGTGTGCCACATCATCGTGTGACGTGTGTGGAGTGCGGCCCCGTATAATCTGGTTGGAGTCCGCGTGACATGCGGGGATGTGGTCCCCCTGCAGTTAATTCACGCGCGTTCCAAAGTGCGTTTCTAATAACGGTTGTGAGGACGCCAGGGCTTCCGTGACTTGTAGCTGCGGTTGTCAGATGTGCCCCGTGGTAGACGCTGCGGGGGCTCCCCAGGTCGCAGTCACCGGGCGCCCGTGCCCACCGCCCTGCAGCTCACAGCTGTCCTCTTGTGCTCACGCTGTAGCTCCTGCAGCAGCCTGGGCCCTCCGCCCGCAGCCTGCAGCCAGCGACCAGCTGCTGGGAGGGGGTTCCCGAAGGGCGGCCTGGCCTCAAGCGGCACAGATGGTGAGCTGCGGTGCTCCCTGAGCTCCAGCTGCAAGCAGGGCCTCGCTGGTCCCTCCCCTTCTCCGTCCAGCTTCCTTCCCTTGCCTGAGGGCTCCCCCCACCCCCAGAGAGAGGTTCCGGCAGAACAGTCCCCGTGTCAGGCTCTGCATGTAGGGGCTTTGCCGAGACGTCCTCGGGCATAGAGATGTTGGGAGAAGGTGTGTGTCCATGAGTCCACCTCAACACCTGTCAACATTTTGCCCGTCTTGTTTCATCTTTCCCCTGCTTTTCAATCGATGAGTACTTTGTAAGGCATCTCATAGCTTATGTCATTTCGTCCACGTCAGTGCTTCTCCTGTCCCTAACCGGTGCGAGCTTTTGTCTAAAACCGTGTGACAGTACTGCTGTTATCGCACCTGGCAGAGTTCACAGTGACTCCTCAGGACTGGCTCATGCCCAGACCTGTTGATATTCCCCTTCACGGCCCTGGAATCGTAATGTTCTTAACAGTACAACGTGCAAAGTAAAACAGATTCACTGTCTATGTTAACATGAAGCTTTGCTTTCATGTAGTAGAAAGCATCACATTGGCAAGTGGTGATCTTAAAACACGTTCCAATTCCCCTTCTCTCCTCAGGTCCTGGACGCCTCGTCCCTCGGTTTCCACACCAGGCTGAAGTGGTTTGCCATATGCTTTGCCAGTGGCGTCCTCTTCTCTGTTCTTGTGCGTTAAGGCTATACGTTGCTTCGTGATTTCTCTTTTGTGTGAGACTGATCATTCCATTTAGTCCCAACAAGCAGTCCACTTTAGCTGGACTGTTCTGATGGGACCTATTTAGTCCCCTGAAATAAAGGGGTAGAGATCAGTAAAAAGATGCAGAGATTAATATTTTGGGGGGTTTATGGATTGTTAAAATAATTTCATTTAAGAAAGATCAGTGTGTATTAGGAGAGTTGCAGTCAGTGATTTAGATGTGAGTTAGATTTTTGACTTGCCATTTATAGAAAGAATACTTAAGTAGAGTGAGATTTACTTAAATGTATAAAGGAAGTTAGGTAATGGCTCATTTATATATACTTATATGCAAATAGGCAGAAGATTCAAATTAGCAAATAACATTGAAAATTAACTACTTTTTAATAAACTATATAGAGACTATATATTAATACATTTATACATAACCTTTATAATATTATATATATTCTATTATTACTATTATAGTAGCACATTTATATTTTAATCTATTACAATGTTAAAATTACTTTTAAATAACTATAATATCTTAACTCAGGGAACTGGATTGCTGTGGCTTCCTGGTGGCATAAAGCTTTTTGCAGTGTTTTATACACTTGGAAATATTGCTGCCTTAGCCAGGTATGTAAAGAAGTTTGGCTTCTCAGAATATTTCATTTGCTATCATTATCAAAATTTTCTTTTTTAATAGGATATATTTCTGTAGATCTATACATACTGTGAATTCAAAATTTACATTCATTTAATAGATACTTAGACTCCTGCTGTGTGCCAGCTGCCCTAATAGAGTGTTCATGGTGAGAGTAGCCAGCATTTGGAGGTTCTTACTGTGTGCCAGGCACTATCCTAAGTGTTCTGTGTCTGTCACCCCATTTGTGAGGTGGGCACTGTTATCACCCCATCTTATAGCAGGGTGTAGTAGCACGGGGCAGGGGGGTCACTCCCCGGGGAGGTGCCTAGTGAGGTGACCAGGCCTGGTTCCCACCCGACAGCCCCCCAGAGTCCCGGCTTATAGCTGCCTTGGCGAGGGGACCATCAGATGCTCAGCCGACCAGCGGTGGAAGCAGATCGGGGGTGGCAGTGCCAGGCCCAGGAGTTGGACGGGGCCACACAGTGGCAGTGACTCCGAGGACTGTGCACTGGGCATTCGGGGAGTCCCCCCTGGGGTCCTCGGGGGCCTCTCTGGGGGAGTTGATGTCTGTTAGTGTAGCTGTCACATTTACGAGCTCTCAGCTTTCAGAGGTGAGCTCCTGCCTCTTCAGGGACGTTCTGCATCAGAGGTGCTGCCCAGTGCAGGGGGCGTGAGCCGTGGCCAAGCTCAGTCAGCTCTCCTGGGCTCGCCCCGATGCCCCTCCTCAGACCGCAGCCTGGGCCGGCCTCAGCGGTCGCGCTCACCGGCGCTGTGAGTGATTCGTGAGAGGCGTTCCTGTGTCACAGAAGACAGAAGGATTAACGTTTCCTTCTAATGTTAAGGAAAAATGCAACAGACTTAGTGAGATTTTCTAATTAAACTAACATAGGATTTCTTTTCTTAAAAGTACTTATTTTTACGTAGCCAGACAAGTTAATAGCTCCCTCTCTCATTTCTTTTATTTGTTTCAAATAGTACGTGCTTTTTAATGGGACCCATGAAACAACTGAAGAAAATGTTTGAAACAACGAGATTGCTTGCAACGATTGTTATGCTTGTAAGTAAATAATGATACTTTAAAAAAACTTTTTTTGAGTTTTTTTTTCTTTTTGCATTACTTTGTGAGGTACTAATGTTATAATTCTCTTGTTGAATATGCCAGTCACATTCTTCAGGCCGTGTGTTTAAAGAGTTTGGATTATGTAGCATTACCTAAAATGACTGGCTGGGTGAATCCTCCTGTTTGCTTTTGTGGATTCTAACAGTGTAGCTGTGTGTATTGCACGTGAAAATGAGAGCTGCATGTATTTCATTTTCAGGCCCCATGGAGCACCTTAATGGACCCCTGTGTGTGCTTTCTGGAGGGTGGGCCTGGAAGACGGGTCACTTCTGGGTCCATATGAGGCTTCTCAGGGCGAGTTGGCTTAATTTTGATGGCCTGTCACCTGGCCTTTGTCGCTCCCCTGTTGGACTGTTGCACAAATACCTAGGCCTCCATCTCCGCGCCTGTCCCCACTGCTTTCCCTGCCTCTCCTTGTCTCTCCCCTGCCTCCTCTGGGGGACATGGCTGTGGAATGACAGTGCAGTCTCTCTGTGTGAAATCATTCTAACAGGTTCCTATGTAAAGCTAAGTTAAGCAGAACTTCCTGTACAGGAGCGGTTGTACTGAGTCCCGTGGTGGCGGCTTGAATGAGTACACGGTAGTGCAGGCATTCATAAATCCGTAACACCAGCTGCTGTCACTGTCACTCATTCTTGAAACAGTCTCTCTGTTGGCTTAGTCAACAGTGATTTATTATGTGCTTTCAGTTTGCCAAGGAATATTGCAGCAGTCACAGACTTTAAAATAATATTCAGGGAATATATAAGGACAACTAGAGTAAACGGTCTCATGAATTTTGTTCTCTAGTGTGTTATCGTGCAAACTGAATGCAGAACAGTGTATGCATTTTTGTTACGCTTTGGAAAAGGCTCAAATTGACCATTTTTCTTTCCTTTCCTGTAGTTGTGTTTCATACTTACCCTGTGTGCTGCTCTTTGGGTAAGTTACCTCAGTCGTATCTGCTTTCTACTAACTGTGTGGCCCCTCACCAGGTAGAGTGTCATTGCACCATCATCTCCAAGGAGCTCAAAGTCTGGTTTCTTAAAACCCACCAAAGACTGGGTGTCCCTAAAACCTAGTTAGTGGCTAGGCTTGCAGTGGATTCTGCCACCTACAACAGACAGAAGTGAGCTCGTGCTTGCTTCCAGGCCAGACTGGCCCCTCCCTCAGGCCCGGGGCCGTAAGAGGCCCTCGCTGAGGGTCTGTGTGCTCTGTGTGCTGTGCTGATAGCCTCGCTGTGCTGTGGCTCTAGGATGGGGAGTGCATCGTGAGCATCAGGGTGTCCACACAGTGAGGAGAAAGGGCCAGAAAACAAACCCAAACAAATTAACACAGAGGGA
Organism: Mesoplodon densirostris; assembly: GCF_025265405.1. NCBI lineage: Eukaryota > Metazoa > Chordata > Mammalia > Artiodactyla > Ziphiidae > Mesoplodon > Mesoplodon densirostris. Next base: position 3,381,892 of record NC_082672.1, read on the forward strand.
CAAAAGGACTTAAATTATTCTTGCCCCACTTACGGATGAGGTGAACGGCTCCCCATTAGCCTTCAGAGAAGTTACTTTATTACAATTTGGTTTATTCGTTGATGCGCCTGATTCTTCATTGCATTTGCTTATTGTCCCTTATCTACCTCCAGAGGGGTCTGAGGAGGTCCTTGAGCTCCCAGGAACACTGCGCACCTTAAAGAAGACGGGGTGGCATACGACACACTGCAGAAACGTTCATCAAAAATGTTCTGCTTTTAATTTTGATGATTTAAGGACCGGACTTTAGTTATGCAAGAAAGCACTTAATACCTCATTTCTCAGTGATAACTTAAAAGAATTTTCCTAAACAATCTTCGCATATCCCTATGGAAAATTGATTTCTGGTTTGGAAAGGTCCAGCAGTCTGTTTATAAGCAGTAGATTAAAAATAAGTGAAAAGTAAATAAATAAAAATTTAAAATAAAGATGGACAAGAAATTCTAAAAATAGATCATTTTAAAACAACTATGGAAACTTTATTTTACATTATTCCAGAAGATCACAATAAAATACAGTTTCAGTTCAAAAAATAACTCAAGAAAATGAACAAGTGTGAATGAGAAAGATACGTAAATTCCACACAGGATACAGATCTAATAACCAATGTGTATTTTAGAAAGGTTAACCTTGACTTAAAGGACCTAACATGAGAGAGATTTAATATTTTCGGCCTGTGCAGTTATTTCATTAATGTTTAATGCCATATACTTAGCAGCATTTGAATAAATGGAATCAGAGAATTCTAGAAAGAAGATACAATTTATGGATATGGAATTCTCAGATCTACTGAAACTTAAATTTGTCATACTAGGATTTAGTGAAATAAGTGGAGCTATCGTTTATATTTTTGAAGGGAAGGAGCTGAACTTGCTTGTGAAAAATATTTTTTTAAAAAATGTTTAACTCATTGTTTCTTTGTCTTTGCTGTTGTCAGTGGCATAAGAAGGGGCTGGCTTTATTATTCTGCATATTGCAGTTCTTGTCAATGACCTGGTAAGTCGTACACTAGATAGAAAGTTAAAATTTCCTAAGCAGTGCCGCGCGTTGTGTTCTGAGCCTGTAAGCCTAGGAAGGTCATTGGCATTTTACCGGGTCAGGTAAGCCTGTGCCTTGGAGGGGAAGGGCCTCCTGAGAGGTCCGGTGCCTGAGGTCTGCGGTGTGTCCTGGGGGGCCTAAATGTGGGAGAGCTGAGGAGAGTTGGGGGCTGTGCTTGCCCAGGCACACAGGGCTGCGTTCACTTCTTCTCTAATGTGTGAAAGAGAAGTGCTAGGAAACGCAGGTGGTGCCACACGAACCCTGAAGTCCAGGCCGAGTCACAGGAGGAGTCCGAGGGCACGGCGGGGAACCACTCACTTTGCCTGGTATTGCCGAGCACCCGCCAAGTGAGTTCATTCTGGTGCCGACTCCTCGGCGAGGCTGCTCTGCCCTTGCCTCTCCCTGCGGCGTCCTCCCCTCCGAGTGTTCAGTCACGCCGTCCTTCCTGATCGCTGCCTCCCCAGGCCACGTTCAGGTCCTGGGCTGAGGGCCCAGCGAATACATGATTGAATTGAATGTGCCCTCCTTGCACGCTCCCGCGTCAGACCAGAAAGGTGTTTTTCACGTACAAAATATTTCTACGAGTAGTGTTCTTCCTTTTTCTTTAGAGCTCAGTCTTGTTTGCTTCCTTGCAATCGTCAGTAAACCCCTTCCTGACTTTGCTGTTTTAAATTTCTCTTCTTTTTTTTTTTTTTTTTTTTGCGGTATGCGGGCCTCTCACTGCTGTGGCCTCTCCCGTTGCGGAGCACAGGCTCTGGACGCGCAGGCTCAGCGGCCATGGCTCACGGGCCCAGCCGCTCTGCGGCATGTGGGATCTTCCTGGACCGGGGCACGAACCCGTGTGCCCCGCATTGGCAGGCGGACTCTCAACCACTGCGCCACCAGGGAAGCCCTAAATTTCTCCTTTTTGATATCACCCAATCTGAGATCAGTCTTTGTTTTGGTGCTGTTTCTACCTTTCCACTGATGGAATGTCAACAGATGTTAAATGCAATTCTCTACGTGTTACAAAAGAATCTTATGATGTTTTACTCTTTTTCAGTGAAATGTGGAAAAATTTAAATCTTTGTTATTTTCTATTAATATGTTGCTTTTTATTGCTAATCTGTACTTAATGATTGCTTTATCCCTGAAGGAGAGTGCAGTTTATTCTGTTATTTTATAGTTTTTATTTATTTTTATTTTTTTTCTTTTTGCGGTATGTGGGCCTCTCACTGTTGTGGCCTCTCCCGTTGCGGAGCACAGGCTCCGGATGCACAGGCCCAGCGGCCATGGCTCACGGGCCCAGCCGCTCCGCGGCATATGGGATCCTCCCAGACCGGGGCACGAACCCGTATCCCCTGCATCGGCAGGTGGACTCTTAACCACTTGCGCCACCAGGGAGGCCCTATAGTTTTTATTTTTAAAAAATAACTTGAAAGGGGTAATACAACAGGCTTTTAATTACAACGGGCTTCAGCAGGCATCAGAATCAGAGTTTGTTAAAAGCACATTGCTTACTGAGACGCAGTTTCTCATTCAGGAGGTGACGGGAGGTTGGGCGCCCAGGAATCTGCGTTTTTAACAAGTTCCCCGGTGATGCTGTATGCCGTCAGGGGTCATACTTTGAGAATCACTGTGCAATAGTCTACTGCTTCATTTTTTATGGTGTTAGAATATGGCCATCTGGTAAAAAGGAAACCATCATTTAGTTTCAATGTTCTTGAATTTTTCTTGCAGGTATAGTCTGTCATACATCCCGTATGCAAGGTGAGCTTGTTTCAATTCTGTCTTGTTTCTGCTCCTCTAATTCTCTTTACACAGATACGTGAATTTTAGTAATTTTCATATTAAAATATGATTTAAAAGGCTGTTTTTGGTTGACTTTGACTTTTTTCCCAAAAGGAAATTATTTTTTAAATGAGTGGAATAGAAACTTTCAATATCAAGTAAAAAAACATGTTGAACAGATGTAACAGGTAGGCTGGGAATGTACTTCTGATTTACCACCTGAACATTTGCAGTTAGGGGATTTTGGCAAGAGATTCTAGATCCTTCCACGACTGCAAGTATTCAGTAAATAGGATATGGAGACTTCAGCAAAAATAAATTCTATATTAAAAAAAAAGGAAGTTAATGAAAAAATGAGTCTGATATAGAAGTGTTTGTTTTAAGCCAGTAGAAACATATTTATTCTGTATGTCAAGAGGTAATTGCCGTTTTCTTGTATCTTTTCAGAGATATGTACTAATTTAATTGTGGAGGAAAAAACAAATACTTAATTGCAGTCTTAAATCTGACCGATTTGGAGGAATATTCTGTTGAGGCACAGCTTTGTTTCCTTGTGAAATTTGGAAACATAGGTTGCGTATGAAAAACAGCAGAATTGTATGCCTGATATGAACAGTGAAGGAAATTGATAGAAATTCTATTTTTATTCAGTTTCAAATGGATGATTCTTTTTGATGAACACTTAAAAGGAGAAAAGCAAAGCAGGGTCAACTAAAGGAGAGCAGGCTTAGAACAGGAGCACAGAGGTAACTTGCCAGTGCTCAGGACCTTAGCTGGGAGAGCTCTTGCTGTTTCTCAACGAGGGGAAAAGGTGCCCCAAAATGATGTCCACTGCCGTAGAGCTGGAGCTCACAGCCAGGGCAGGGCGTCTGGACAGTGACCAGCCTCCCCAGGAGTGTCGGACCCTGCCCTTGAGAGCAGCATACAGTCTGTCTGTACATCTCCAGTCTGTTTTGTTGGTGCTCACCTTTAACAGTCCGTATTAATATAACAACAGTTCAAACTAACTGTTGTGAAGAGAAATGTGAAAGGCAAATGAGGTTTTTCTCATGAATTTTTTTGGAATTCTTAGGGACACAGTTATAAACATTCTGCTTTTTAAAATCCAGTTCATTGTTTCTTTTTAAAAATACTTTTGCTGTTTTTGGTATTTACATTTATTTCTTCATAATAAAATTAGCATATGTTGTTTAAGATTTCTAAATAAATAAATACCATTTTAGCAACTATCAAATTATTTCCATGTCTCAGTTCTTGATGTCAAGTGATATTCAACAAAGTTTTAATTACGGAAAGGTACTGGGGGTTCCACTGAGTTCTGATGGGAAAAGGTGATCGTGTGTTCCTCTCTCGGCAGGAATCTTTTTGCAAGTTCACTCTGGAGGCAGATTATTATATTGTTTTTCCTCTTTTGTTTTTTCACCAGGGATGCGGTAATTAAATGCTGTTCTTCTTTGCTGAGTTAAAAATCAGAAACTCTTTGAAAAGACCAATTTGAAAGCTGATGTTCTGTTTTTGGTGAAGTATACTTTTCCTGATACAGTAATCACTCCAAAAAAACAACTACACTGACCATTTAAGACCATTCTGTATACTGATAAAAACTACATGCTAATTAAACTGTTAAGTGCTTCTGACGTTAAATTCATTTTGTGTCATTAAGATGCTCTTCCAGAGATAAGGAGATTTTAATCATTGCCAATTGTAAATGATTTTTAGCCAGTTTTTTAATCTTTTCTAAACAGCATCTGAGATGTGTATATTTAAGGGTGAACCTATGCTGCAAGATATATTCAGCTTTTTTGGTGGTTTTAAAATGTCTACATTTTAAAAATACCTTTTTAAAATAAAAACTTTAAATGTGAAAATTTTTATAAGCTAAAAATCGCTAATTATATGTAATAAAAATAATATATAAATCTTTATAATTTTGAAATAAACCCACACTTGGGAAAAACATTTTCTTGATCAAATTTATGTTTTAAGTGGGTGGTACATTGATTCAGTTGAATAAAATTTAGTTTGGGCACTTACGCAATCTTTCTGCAGAAAAACGTGTAAGATACAATCTCTGTCCTAATAATGGGGCTGAGCACAAATCCGTGAAGGATGAGAGGCCGAGTAACAGTGCAAGCATTTATTTATCCGTGTGCTTGCTGTTCAGGGTGCGAGCCCGGACACAGAGCCGGCCGCCTGGCCGCCCGAGGAGGAGGGCTGACCGGCCGGGTCGGGGCCGGGAAGCGGCTCTCACCCCGCCGCGCCGCCGAGGAGGGAGAGCCTGCGTGGCCGGGCCGGAGCCTGGGGGCGAGGCCGCTCCCCCTCCTCCCGCAGCTCTCCCGCCGGCGCCCCCGGCCCATGGCTGCGCCAGCGCGTCTGCAGGGAAGGGGCCTGGGGCCGGGCCGGCACCACACCTCCCTGGGCAGAGGGAAGGCGGCCTCGGTGAGGAGAGCGGGGGAGGACGGGCTCCCGGGTGGGTGCGGGAGGACTTGCTGAGTCGGTGAGGGGTCTGCTGGGGACCAGCACGAGGGCTGGGCTGGTGAGCAGAGAGCAGACACACCCCGTCCTGGACGGGGTCCTCGTCTCCAGTCGAGCCCACGGTTGGAGTCGTGCTTTAGAGCCACGTGTCCGCAGAGCCGACTGGAAGCCCGTTGCTGTGTGGGTGCGGAGGATCCCGGGACAGGGCACAGAGCAGCTTCGGTGAAGACGTGCTCCGTGGAGGCGGGGCGTGGCCTCGGGCCGGGGGGCGGGTCACTGAGTCCGCTGAGATGGTGCGGGAGGTTCAGAGCCCTGAGACAGCCAGGCTGCGGCCCCTCGGAGCTCCCCGGCTTCACGGGGACCCTCTGTCCAGCCAGGCGGCAGCAGCGTCCCCCACGTAGCTGCTCCGTGTCCCCCTACAGGGGCTGGAGGGACAGCACAGTGGGCTTCAGAGCCTGTCGGCGTGAGTGGGACACGGTGCACGTGTGACCCCAGCAGGAAGGACGGCGTCAGAGGTGTGCCCGCGCCCGCGCCGGGCCCTGCCTTGCGTGGAAGTGCGGACCAGTCTCTCATTACTCGCAGAATTCCTCGTCGGACTTCTTCCGGCAACCCTTCAGCACGGGGGTCCCCCTTGGGAGGGGGCCTGTCGTGGTCGGAGGTCCAAATCCACAGTAGGATCATCCCCAGAGCAGCCCTCACCTCCGGGTCCCCGCTGGCCCTGCGGCCGGCCGGCAATGCACACGGAGAGTACGGCGGCCCGGGCACCTGCCTGCGCCGCCCTCTCGGCCTCCCCGAGAGCAATTCGTGCTGCGGTCCCCTGGCGGGTCCCTGGGGAGGCTCCCCTCGTCCCCGCACGGTGTGCAAACCTTAGCGTTCGTTCCTGTGTCCCATCGCTTTTGCCACCTCCTCAAAGGCACTCCCCCCTGTAACCCCTGAGGGGCCTCTGCTTGAGGCCACGGCAGCCGTCAGGAGGGGAAGCGGAGCTCAGTGACCTTCACCAAGACTGCCCACAGCTTGGCCACCCTTAGGAGGACAGCGTGTCTCGGACATGGGGTGGCCCTCCCACGTCTGGCTATTCGAGCGTGGGCAAGGTGCTTACCCCCGTCAGCTTCCATTTCCTCATCTCAAGAAAATGGCTAAAAATGGGGTTCTACTGGTGTTTGCCTGGCAGGACGGCTGGGAGGAATAAAGGAGCGAGCAGTGCCTGGCAGCAGACGGACCATTAAAAAAGCCTGCGGGCATCTGTTGGAAAGGCTGCTTTACACTCATCTCTGCGAGCCTTTGGGACACAGTGCATTGTACCCGAGGGGCCCCAGAGTGACCCTCAGGACTGCGGGAGGGGACGCCCAGCCCTACAGGCCCGAGGGCGTCAGGATCGCCGTGTAGGAGCTTCCGCGGGAAGCGGTGCCAAGGGTGTCCTGCTGGAAATGGCGGCGATGACAGGGCTTTGGGGCGGCCTCTCAGGTCCTGGGGCGTCAGTGGCTGGCATCCAGTCGGGAGCTGGGCTGGGAGATGACGGGCCCCGTGTGGCAGTGTCCGCAGAGGACGCGTGGGGGTCTGGGAGAAGGACCCGCACCGGAGTCGGGGCGGGGCAGGGCGAAGAGACGGCTGCTCCTGTTTGCAGATCCTTCATCTTCTCTATCCCCGACTCGTGTGACCCGGGAAGATGGGGACTTCGCTCTGTTCTTCTCTTCCAGTGGTAATTAAGCCATCTCTTGACATATGAACTAGCCGTGAAAACATCTGCAAAGTCATTTAAAATCGCAGTCTGCTTCTACAAAGCCACTTTAAGGCTGTCGTTGCACCTGCAGTGCTGGATTGGGGCTACGGGACACATACGGGAGTCGCGGCCCACGTGGGACTGTCCGCGTTAAAGAGCGCCATCCTCAGTGGCCTTCTCGCCATCCTTAACTTAGGCACTTTTCTTTCAAGTGAATTATTTAAGGAACAGCTTACAGCGAGATGCATTTGTGGGGTGGGGAAGCACATGACGCCACCTGCCTCTCGTGGAGACTGTCTAGTGCTTGTATTTAACGTGTCATGGGATGCGCGGAGGTGAGCAGGGGTGCAGTCACACAGAAGGGTTCCGCCCTGAGAAAGCACACTCACCTGCGGGTAATGTGGGCGGCGAGGCCCCAGCGAGGCCCACCTGCCCAGGTGACCGCAGCGGGGCCTCCGCAGGGCCGCTCGGACCACTGCTTTTCTGTCCTCCACCCCGGTTTCTTTCAGTCCACCAGGACTGCAGCCACCTAACTCCATTTCTCCAGGTTAGTTTCCCAGAAGCATCCGCTGGCCTGGGGTTTCTAAGAAAGCGTTCATCAGCACGCACGTTCCGAGCACAGGATAAATAAGACTTACAGCTGCTGCTTCTCCCTGCCCTATGGGAAGACTCTAAGTACATTTCATACATCTAAAAACCTGAGCTTTGCAAGAAAAAAGGGGTAATATAAACTGAAGGCGTATCATTTTTAATAGTACAGCTTGTGACTTTTCTTCCTGTATGATCTCATGTTTTTACTTGCTTCCCTTTTTTCCAGGTTGTTACAAGAAGGAACCAAGTATTAAGTTTTGCTTTCAAAGAGGAGGACATGATGATGGTTGGCGACATCAGAGAGGGGTTCCTTGTGCCTCCTGGCAGGCAGTGTAGCAGTTCTCAGTGTGGCCCAGGCCAGTGACATGCCTGGGCGTCCCGGAGACCCTTTCAGGGTCCACTTAGGTAATTACCCCAAGACACTGCACTGTTCACTCTACCGTGAGTGCACAGCGGAGTCACGAGGCTGTGGGCGTGCGATCGCACAGGGATGGAGCGCAGAGCCCACCACTCATCTCTGACTTGTTTGTTTTAGAAAATATTATTTGCATTAAATGTATTAGTAAACATTTTTTTAAAGTCTCGGTTTAAATTTTTTTTTGTTTTAATCCTTAAGCCAACTATTTTTTTTAATTATTAAGTTATTTTTGGCTGTGTTGGGTCTTCGTTGCTGCACGTGGGCTTTCTCTAGTTGCGGTGAGCGGGGGCTACTCTTCGTTGTGGTGCGCGGGCTTCTCACTGCAGTGGCCTCTCTTGTTGCGGAGCAGGGGCTCTAGGTGTGCGGGCTTCAGTAGTTGTGGCTCGTGGGCTCTAGAGCGCAGGCTCAGTAGTTGTGGCTCACGAGCTTAGTTGCTCCGTGACATGTGGGATCTTCCCGGACCAGGGCCGTGTCCCCTGCATTGACAGGCGGATTCTCAACCACTGCGCCACCAGGGAAGCCCCTCGGTTTAAATTCTTAACAAGGTTAACATCAGTAGATAGAGGCCACAGAACAGAAGCTCTTTGGGTCCTGAGGGTGTAAAGGGGTCTTGAGACCCACTGGCGCTGAGTGGTGAGCGTGCTTTGGGCTCTCACTCCCTGGACGGGTATCACCCCCGCCATGCTGTGGGGCTACTTGGGTAAACCTTGGTTTCTTCATCTGTAAAATGCAAGTGTTACTGGTTCTTCTCTCATAAGACTCTCAAGAGGTTTCAATGCAGTAATCTAGATAAAGCGGATTATTATCTTAATGATGAGAAAAAAGAAAGACTAAAGCAAATAATATCTGAACAATTTCCTAAATGTTTTCTACTCGCGAAGGCTTTCACAGTAACAGACCAGTATCCCAAGGAGAAATGGAGGTGTTTTTCAGTTACTGGCCAAATCCTCTATGTCTCAGTAATAAAATAGGATTTTTAAAACTAGAATGAGCTTTCCATGTTTTAAAATTCAGATTTAGTTTTAGTTCTAGATGTTGGATCTAGAACATTTACTTCTCACTCCATTAAGTAAAATGCTTTCAGTCAAAATATAGAAATGGGAAGAGGTTGTAACTGGAAAAATAAGATTGATTTATTTTCCTCTTTGGAATTTTTCTGAACATTGAAGTATATGCCTTAGCAGAACCAAGAACCTAAAAAGTTAATGAGGAAAATGAAACATTTCTTGAAATAATGGCTAACTTCCTGGTATTATGGTGCGATCACTGGCTGTAATTTAATCAACTGGTAACTCCGTGGTGATGACCAGTTGATCACAACATGTCTGTGTGATAGAGAGCACACGTCCATTTTGGATGTATCTGTGGGGTCCCGATGTGAAGTGGGAGCATGTCTCCAGCCCTTATGTGCAGAGCGGGGTCACCACACCACAGCCTCCATAATTTTCAGTTCGGTTTCCATCCTGTGGACCAGTAATCCTCTATAATTTTACTTGGGCCTGGATATACTCTTCTTGCTATTTTATTTTAATGATTGAAATAGTTTCTGCATTTATATTACTCATCCTGGAAATACTTTAAAGGGTTGTTACAGTGAAAAGTCTTTGTCCATACACTGACTCTGCTACAATAGTAGGAGAAAACCTTACCATTAATTTCCAAACAGTGGAAAAGTATTGTCATTGTTTATTTGAAATTTGAAAATAGAATAAACATAATTTGAAAATTAAATATCATAAGTAAAAAATGTGGACAGTTCAAATACATATGTTTGATTTTTCCTTTCAAATTAACAAGTTTATTTGAAATAGTAAATTTCACATCCTTGAGGTGAAATGTAATCATCGTGTATTTTGGAGATCAACTCTTGTACTCTGGTGATCCCAGAAACGTGTTTGTGAAACTGATAAGCTTATGACAGTATTCTAGTGCTAAGTTTTACTATTTAATATATAAACGGTTTATCCCCAATGTTGTGTTCTGGGCTTGTTATGCAAAATCCTATGTAAATTATGAATTAAATTGTGCTATATTTCTTGACTAATCCCTTTTCCTTCTGAACCTAAGTTTGGCAATCTTCTTCTGGTGTGACTTGCCTTACTGGTAACTGTCACCGGCTAGCAACTCAACCAAACAGAATGTGTAAATAGATTCTTTAACAGCTAGCTGCTCGTGACAGCGCTGAGACCCGTGCTGTCTTCCCAGGCTCCCTCCCAGGCCCTTGCTGGGGTTTCTAGTCTCTAATTTTCGAGGGGCTGGAGGTTTCAGGTAGAAGAGGTCGCTGGCAGGGACCAGTAATGCTGTCATTTGGGTGCTTTAGCAGAGTCTGTGGGCCGGAGTCCCTTCAGAAATGCTAACTGCCCTGTGGCTCCTGGGACAGCAGACCACCTGCCACGAGGCACGGGAACTCCTCTTCCCCCACGGGTTGGGGGAACTCTGGGGCCTTCAGCGGGGAGCGGGCAGAGGAGTGCCCTTCCGACTCGGGCGGTGATGGGGGGCAGGCACTCAGCACTTACTCTCCTGCCTCAGAGGTCTGGCAGATTGTAGCCTCCCAAGTCCCCGAGCTTCTGGGCTGGGACAAGACATGGGGGGCACTGGGAGAATCCCAGTGACCAGTCTGGTCAGATGTGCTGGGCAAACTGAGGACTCTGACTTTCTCTTGGGGGAAAGTGCTCAGTCTCTGCTGGTGTGGGTGGTGGAGGCTACTTACCCTCATCACCCCTGCCCAAAGCCTGTCCTTCTCTTCGTTAGTGTGATGGCTCAGATGCGGCTCTGGAACCCCCTTGCTGGGACTGAGGCTCATCTCCATCCCATTGGAGCCATGTATTGTTGGGAGGTGTTTCCACACCTAAGCCCCCATTTTCTAGTAGATTGGAGATAGTCAGAGGGGTCAGGAGAGTGCCTGCCATGTAGCACGTCAGTCACATCCCTTAGCTGTTATGAGATGCCAATCCACACTCATCTCCGACCCTCACCCTTCAACTGTCATTACTTCTGAAGCAGCCTAAGAATTAGGAAATCGGAAGGAGAGAAACCCAGTTGCTGATACAGTTATAGCTTTTGAACTGCTGGGGTCCCTACTCAAATCGCTGGGCGTCCAGCTACCGCTGGGCTGTGCCTGCAGAAGTGGTACCATAGCCCCCTCCTCATCCTCCGGCCTCCAGTCCCCCCGTCTTCACTGGCTTCACCTCATCTCCTGCCCTCCACGCTCCCGGCAGGAGTGTCCACCTGCTGCCACGGCTAACATACCTAGTCCACACCCACCCAGAAATACCTGGAATAAAATGCATATGTGATTTGGGGACCTACGACACAGATATCTTATGACCTAAACCGTCTCAAACGTATTCACCCAGGGCTATGGGAGGAGACGGGTTGCCTTCAGGCCCTGGTGGGGAAGGGGAGAAGGTCCATGTCTGGAAGCTGTGTTTGCGTATTTTATGGAGAAGAGGTAAACGGGGTGGGGGGACTAGTTTTGAGGGTGCTGGTGGAGATGATGGGGCCTAAACCTACCCCCGCCCCCAGCCGTCATGAGAAATGTTTCTGGTCAGCTATCAGTTTCCTTCTTGCTGTGTCTGACCCAGTGGGGACACGTGAGAGTAGGCAGGGGGCAAAGTGACCAGTGCCCTTGTGGCCCCGTGCCAGGACAGGAGCGTTCAGAGAGCTGGGCGGGACCGCTGGGGCCGTTGGTCACAAACGAGTTTACCCACATTTGAATGCTCTTAGCTAAGCTGGGGCCATACCCCACACAGCCTACTTACGTTCCTGGGTTAGCCCAGAAGCGCATATCCTATGGGAAATGTTTTTTTGCGGATCTAAACAACCAACAGTTCTCCATAAGTAATGCAGGGACTGCTTGTATGAAACTTTGACTTTATGACATATTGCTCTGTAATTATTCACTGAATTATTCATGTATTCAAAAACGTTTGAATATCGGAGTGTTTTCATGTCTCTACCACTAGAATCGAAGTTGACAGTGAAGTTGTCTCATTCATTCTGAACCACTGTTGCGGCAATAAATACTCGCCTTTGCTCACAGGAATCACTCCTGAAAAGAGCTTAATGCCTGGTACTTCCTATATCATGATTTAACTGAAACTGGCCTATTTTGCCTATTCAAGGAAAACTAGGTTTTTAATTTTAAAATGACAGTCCTTCAGCAGTGGCATCAACATTATATAAAAACAAAAGCAGGAAGATTCCCTGAAACGCCTTTTCCCCACCTCTGAGCTCCAGCCAGCTTTCTCCTCCGACACCGGACTGCGAGGCCGGCCCGGCCAGAGGTACCACCCGCCGCCGCCGCCGCCGCCTGGCCCACCATCATAAAGGCACCGAGAGGCTGCTCAGGATTTTCTCTCCAACGTGCAAGGACTCCGCCTAGGGCTTAGGACACGCCCGGTTCTCCCCGCCTCTGGTGGATTAAAACTAGCCCCTGGCGGTGGAAGGCCAGCTGGGGAGCCTCGCCCGGTCCAGTCGCTCGTGACACCAGCCGGGCGCAGCGGCTCCTCGCCCCGCCGCGTCCTCGGCCACCGCGCTCGGCTCCTTCTCCCGCCGGCGCGTCTGGCTCGGCGTGGCCCGGGCGGCCGGTGCTGTGCCCGCCGTGCCGGGCGAGGAGACCCGAGTCGGGGCAGAGCCCCCGGCCCCGGAAGGGAGGGAGGAAGGAAGGAGGGAAGGAAGGAGGGAGGGGTGCCTTGGCGTGAAGCCCTGGGTGTGGACGCCGGGACGTGAGGAAGCCGGAGATGCTGCGGCCGGACCGAGGTGGGTGCGGAACGAGGACGAGGGCCCGACCCCGGCCACCCACGGGGAGGGCTCCGGGCCCCGCGCACCGGGACTAAAGCCGCCCCTCTCCTTCCAGGGCGCTGACGACCCGCCGGCCTGGCAGCACCATGCCGTTCCCGCCCCTGCCAACGCCGTCGCCCACCCCCGCCCCGGGGGTCCCGGCCGCGCGTCCGCCGCCCCGGAAGCCGGGCGCCCCCCGCAAAGCGGCCGTGCCCGCCTGCGCCCCGCCAGGGCCCTCGCCGCCCGCCGCGGCCGCGGAGAAGAAGAGGCGGCCCCCTGAGCGACCCCCGGTGCTGCTGTCCAGCTCCTGGCCCTCCGCCACCCTGAAGAGGCCGCCGGCCCGCCGCGCCCCGGGCCCGGGCTCCCCGCGCGCCCCGCCCCCGACCGCGCCCGGCCGCCCGCGCGCCCCGGCCCCGTGCGCGTCCCGGCCGGCCGGCTCCGGCGACGGCCCCGCGGAGACCGCCACCTCCGGGGCCGGGCCCGACGCCGCCCTGCGCTTCTCCCTGAGTCTCACGCCCGAGGCCGTGCTGGTCATCCAGCGGCGCCACCTGGAGAAGCAGCTGCTGGCGCGTGCCCGTCGGGCGGCGCCCGTGCCCTCGGCCGACGCCGGGCGCCCGCTTGCCCCCTGGCCCCGGGCCCGGGCCGCAGGCCTCGGCCGCCGCCCGCCCCTGCCCGGCGCCCCGCTGCTGCCCGGCGGCCTGCAGGACCCCGACCCCGGCCCGCGGCCCGCTGACCTGCGCCCGCTGCTCAAGGTGTCGCTGCTCAATGAGCGGCACAAGTACGACGACGTGGAGTACGAGGAGGAGGCCGCGGCCGCCGACGAGGGCCTGGTGCGCAAGTGCACCGAGTGGCTGCGCGGCGTGGAGTCGGCGGCTGCCGCGCGCGACCGGGCGGGGCCCCTGGACGCGCTGCCGCACCTGAGCTCGCTGTGACCGCGCCCCCGGGGAGACTCGGCCTCGCTGACGCCCCGCGCCCCTCCCGGGAGCCGAGGGGCCCACGCGGGACACGGCTCGCCTCTCCGACCCCGCGGCCCACCTCCCGCGGGGGGCGGACGGCCGCCGACCTCTCCCTGCCGCACGCCGGGGCCTGCGGGTCTGCCTTGTGCACCTGCGGGCCTCTTCCACGCCCACAGGTGTCCTCGGGGCTCGTGGTGGGGGGGGATGAGCGGGGGTGAAGGTGCCTCTCAGCTCCCACTCCTAAGGTTCGCGTAGGTCCCGGAGACCCTCTGCGGGGCGCGGGCCCCGGCGTGTGGGTGTCGCTCTGCGGGTGCGCGACGCCAGGTGCCCTGGTCCGAGCAGTGGGTGACAGCCACGTGTGGGTGCGGGGCGAACCAGGAGGGTGGCCGTCTGGTGCAGAGCTGGACACGGTGCTGCACTTAGGATTTTGTTTCTCCTGAGTAGAAACATGTCCCGGTGACTGGAAGGTCTGGGGGCTCAAGTGAACCGAACTTCCCAACGGGAAGGGGGAGGGTAGTGACCACCAGGAAGGTCCGCCTGGAGAGTGGGTGCTGTGACGGGCACAGTGCTCTGTGGTCACAACACTGACTCGTGGGGGCTTTCGAGCCCACATACACACTTACACACGCACTCACACATGCTTACCCTCACGCGCACTCAGCTCCCACACTCACTCGTGCTCTCATGCACACTTACACACCTCACACTCATGCTCCTGCAGGCACACGTGCTCACACATGCTCACACTCACACTGGTTCACATTTATGCTCTTGCAGTGCTCTCTCCACTCACAAAAGCTCACGCACGCGCGCACACACGACTTTCTGAAGCACGGCTGCGGGAATTGTTTTCAGCGTCTGGGGTAAGGTGTGAGCCGGAGCGAGGCTCAGCTTCTGGAAAATGCATCCTCTGTACTTGAAATGCTGCTCACAAATGTCTTTTGTGCTACAGAAGGGAAGGGTAGCCAGAGGGAGGGGGCAAAGTGCAGAGAGCTGGACCCACACGCAGGATGAGATGTGCCGAGCCAGAGAGCCACTTGTTTAGGGAGAAAAGGGGGGCGTGCAGAGCAGATGTGTGTTTTCAGTATTTTTCATCGCTGTGTGAAGATCAGTGACATGGTGGCTTTGTACAGTTGTATATAGTGATTTGAGAAAAGGAAATTTCTATTATTTGAACAAAGGGTAAGACTCCTCTGCCTTTCAGGAGTCACACTCTTCCCCACTAACTCCAGGCTGATTTCTAGATTTTTTTTTTCCATGCATCTGTTTCACTCGAAGGTTGAGAAGGGGGGAAAATGTTATAATCAGATAAAGCTCGTTATAGAAGAGTGTAATGTATTACCTCAATTTTGGACTTATTTTGTAAAAGTTAATAACTGGTTTAATGTTTATCTCATTAGACTTTAATGTGGCAAGTCTTGATTATATTTACATTGAAGCTTTACATTTTTAAAAACCAGTTTGTATTTTTCTTGTGGAGATCTTTGCTCTAATCTCGCTCTCTCGGGCCAGGCTAAGTCTAGGTAGACACGGAGCATCTAATTTTGTGGGAGCTAGATCAGCCGCCAGATGAGATGCAAAACCAAATACCCCGCCCACTGAATAGCTTGCCTCCTGTTTGAATGCACAGAGCTAGACTGTCTTTTATTTTAAATGAGTGTATTACTACCAGAGAGACAAAGTCAGCAATCGTTCGGAGGTGAAATTAAGACACGTGTCTCATGAATGCTCCGGGCACCCCCGGTGGCGTCTGCAGAGCTGGGTCCTGGGGGAGAAATGAAAGCTCGTTCTGGACGTCAATCAGCAGGTTGAGAGTGAACTGTGAGTTCAAAGTGGGCAGAGTCGTAACTTGGTCTCATTTGCACTTAGTGCAAATATCGGTGATTAAGAGGCCCAGGGTCCTGCCCATCGTGACAATTACAACATTTTAAAGACTTTCCTAAAGGAATTGACGTTTGCAGAGCGTCTTTCTGCGTCTGCCCATGTGTGTCTGGGTCCTGCTGCTGGTCATGCGTGGTCTTTGTGTCCCTGTGTTATCCTTTGTCTGTTTCCCTCTCCTCACCCTCCCCGCTTCTCTGGGCTCCTAGCCCCATCTCGCTCTTAACTGGCAGCAGTGAGACACCATGCACATTTTTCTCCCTTGCGACGTCGGGTAGAGTTGTGTGCCTTGTTCTTCACTTTAAATGCAGACGCGTGGAACATTTATATTACGCTGGTTGACGACCCTCAGTAAAAAGCGAGAAAGGTTCTACCCATGACACGTGATGTCTGTTCATGTTGTAACTGATGTTTTGAGGATGTTTTCTAAGTCACTGCGCTGCAGCTTCTTAATGCTTAAATAAAAGAGACATTTGATGACTGTATTTCTTTTTAGGAGGATATTAAACACTGGTCAGGAAGATATCACCGAGGTATTTAGAGATCTTCTGAGGGAATTCCCTGGCGGTGCAAGTGGTTAGGACTCGGCGCTTTCACTGCCGAGGGCGAAGGTTCAATCCCTGGTCAGGGAACTAAGATCCCACAAGCTGCGCAGTGAGGCCAAATGAATGAATGAATGAATGAATGAAGTTCATCTGAGATGGTCTCTGCGTGGCGCTGCCCCACCTGGGGCTCTGGACTTTCCAGGGGCTGGCAAAGGGTCATTGGCCTTAATTACTGCCAGCAGTGACCAGGATTTTAATCATTCTAACGCTAGTCAAAGAGCATTGTAATAAGGTTGGCAACGGTACTTAACCTCCTGTCGTGGCACAGACCCCTTGAAAGTTATATTCAAATATACTCCTAAGAATATGTTGCAGAGCGTCTTGCCGGAAAGCAGATGCGTCTTTTCCGGAAATAGCAGATGCCAGAAATCAGAAACTTCAGTTTTGTGGTTTCACGAGAAATGATACAATTCTGTGGAAGGTGGTGATCTGTGGGATCTGGTTATATTAAACTGACTCCGAAATTGTCATTTTTTTTTTTTTTTTTTTTTTCTGTACGCAGGCCTCCCACCGCTGTGGCCTCTCCCGTTGCGGAGCACAGGCTCCGGACGCGCAGGCTCAGCGGCCATGGCTCATGGCCCAGCCGCTCCGCGGCATGTGGGATCCTCCCGGACCGGGGCACGAACCCGTGTCCCCTGCATCGGCAGGCAGACTCTCAACCACTGCGCCACCAGGGAAGCCCTGAAATTGTAATTTTGTACCTTTGATGTTAGCATAGAGATTTCTGCCAACTGTGAAATGAGCAGTAAAAACACTTGCGTGTTACAGACCTGCACACAAACGCCTTGTCACCAGTGAGGTGCCCAGAGTGGCCTGGTTCAGACCAGCATTACCTTTGTCCAGATGCTGACCGGTGAAGAGGGCTGCTGTTCCCATGGCCTGGCATGGTGGCCCTGTGCTTAGCTTAGAGACTGAGCACCTCCCCAGTGTGGTCCAGGAGAATGTTCTTTTGGAGGTTAAAGGTGGCCCTTTGGAGCCTTCCAGCCTGCTGTTCTTTGTCAGCCATCTCTCATTAAATTTCTGAGTCTCGGGCCTCCCTGGTGGCGCAGTGGTTAAGAGTCCGCCTGCCGATGCAGGGGATACGGGTTCGTGCCCCGGTCTGGGAGGATCACATATGCCGCGGAGCGGCTGGGCCCGTGAGCCATGGCCGCTGGGGCTGCGCATCCGGAGCCTGTGCTCCGCAACGGGAGAGGCCACAACAGTGAGAGGCCCGCATACCGCAAAAAGAAAAAAAAAAAAAAAAAAAAATTTCTGAGTCTCCATCTCTTAAGTGTTATGGGGATAAGAGGACACAGTGGATCCTGGTAAGGATTATGCTGAGGTGTGTGTGAAGCATTTGGGACCACGTGGTGCATCCCCAGCTCAAGGTCAGCTGTAATTACTACTTCAAAGGATCTTTACTATCCAAAAACATGATTCTCTGGCACTTATGTGTGCAAAATCAAAACCCTCCCTGGCTACAGTATTCTGAGATTTTTCTCTCTAACCATTTAATGCACATGTGTGGCGAGGGCTAAAGATTTATTTTCCTGAGGAGTTTAAAATAAAAGCCTGTCTTGTGGTTCACCTCCCTATTTCAGACTTATTTCAAGCCGAACACAAAATTTATCTCTGAGCTTCCTGGTAGCAAAGGCAAAATTTAAAGTAGTGAGCTGTTAATTTCCATATCTAATAACAAGACACACTAACACATTACAAGAGACAAACCTTTTCTTAGAGAAAACTATTTCTGTGTTATGTATATATTTGTATTACATACAATATGGTAGACCGAATCCTTAAATGCAGTTCCAGAAGATGCATAAATGTTCTTCATATTACTCTTAGTTCTTTTTTTTTTTTTTTTTTTTTTTTGCGGTACACGGGCCTCTCACTGTTGTGGCCTCTCCTGTTGCAGAGCACAGGTTCCGGACGTGCAGGCTCAGCAGCCATGGCTCATGGGCCCAGCCGCTCCGCGGCATGTGGGATCCTCCCGGACCGGTGCATGAACCCGTGTCCCCTGCATCGGCAGGCGGACTCTCAACCACTGCACCACCAGGGAAGCCCTACTCTTAGTTCTTAATGAAAGCCAATGGGATAATTCAGTTGCATCCTCTCCCATGTTGGGCCGTCCCACCTGATGGAGGTGGATTATATGGAAACCTGCAAAAAAAATAATAGTCTTTAGGAAGTAGTTTTAGATCTGCTTAACTATTTAGCAACAACTAGCCTAAAACACCAGAAAATTGTCTGCAAATCAGTTCCCAAGCTTGTTGGTCTCAAGACCAAAACTTTTAAACATATTACGCTTAAAAGTTATTGAAGGAGGCCAAAGAGCTTAAATCCATGCAGATTATATTTCTATCAATACTTCTTGTATTAGAAATACAAACCAAGACCCTAGAAGAACCTGGGGACCCTCAGAAGCCCCTGGAGCCCGCTTTGAGAACCACTCGTTTCCACCGTGTATATCATCCGTTCCTGCTGCCTGTCATCTCTGCGCGGGGTGGAGGCCTACGTCTGAAATCCTGGGGAAGCACTTGAAGACACAGACCATCCAGACCCCATCTAGACGTCCTAATTCAGCAGACCTCAGGTGGGGCCGGCTCAGACATCAGGACCAGCTTCGGGGCAGCTCGGGGCCCAGCAGCCTCAGACGGCAGCTCTCGTGGGCTCTTGCTCCAGCAGAAGGGGACCCGGCAGCCGCGTGGCCTGCAGGGACCACCGTGGGCGACTCAGGCCGACTGCGTGGCGCCAGCACTGCTGCAGCCCTTCTGCGTTCGGAAACCCACGTGCGGCGTTAGATTCCCTCTGCCTGAAATGGCCGCAGTGCGCTCTACCTGGTGGAGACGCCCGGGAAAAGACAGAGACAGGGCTTGCAGCCTCTGCGGGATTCCCGGAGGGGCCTCCCCACGTGCCCCAGGTGGAGCCTCCGCAAGTAGGAGGCTCGGGATGCAGCGCCAGCTGCAAGGACACAGCAGCCTTCTCTCTATCTGCAGATGTAGAAAATGAGTCCTAGAGGGGAAAGCAACTCACACCAGCACCTGTACCACCACCCGGTCATAGAGCTGACCTCATACCCAGGTCTCCGGATTCAACTTCTTAACCTTCACACAGAGGGTCTAGTGAATGTGGAGGGCACGTGGGCGAGCGTGGGGAGGACCCTCACACGGTGCCCCTTCCAGGAACCTCCCTCAGTGGGTTTTGGGAATCTTGAATTTTCCGTGGAGCATAGATTAAAACCTTTTATAGACAAAGATCACACCAGAAATCAACAAAGTAGGACAGTTACAATAGAGAAAACTTACAAAGCCCTAAGTTGGTTCTTTTTAAAGATTAGATAAAATGAGGGACTTCCCTGGCAGTCCACTGGTTTAGACTCTGAGCTTCCACAACAGGGGACGCGGGTTCGAACCCTGGTCCAGGAACTAAGATCCTGCATGCTGTGCAGCGTGACCACAAAAAAAAAAAAAAAAAAAGCGTCTAGCGTGACTGATAAAGAGAGAAAAAAAACCCCACAAATTGCCAAGATCAGAAGTAAGAGGAGGGATTTAACTGCAATCTTACAGATTTTAAAAGGGCAGTTAACCCAGGAGACAGAGGAGGCCTGCCTCCCCACCCACCGCCAACAGGACTGGTCAGAGCAGGCGCTAGCCAACGTGTTCTCTTAGCGTTTATTAGTGTTCGGTGTTTATTTTAGAAAAAGTTCCTTTCCAAGGTCAATATCTAGTTGGCCAAACAGTAAAAACAGCTGATATTTGCATGTCTGAGGCATAAATGTTTATTTTGCATTGTGATTCAGTTGGATGCAAGGAGGATTTTGCTTGTCTCCTTAAGCAAAAGATTAAACAGAAAGCCTCCAACATACAGTCACAAATATGCTGGAAAAAATAACTTCCCTTTTGCAAGGAGAGCCTGGTTTGCGGGCCACGTCACTCACAGTGCGGGGCCTCTCCTGTGCCCTGGGCATCGCCCCTCTCCTCCCCGGGGCCGCTCGGGCTCACTCTTTCCCCACAGCGAGCTGTGCTCTGTCGAGCCACTGGCTTTAGTCTCTGCCCTGGTCCCTGGCGCTGTGCATCTGCCTGCCTGCAGCCCTGTTTTGCCTTTTTATTGCATCAATAATAACACTAGCCTTCATTTCAGAGCTCTTACATTCATCACCAATTTGGATGAAACTCTTTGGCCAATTTCATAGACAAAAGGGGCACCTGTGATGTGTCCCAAGCGCTCAGGTATGAGTGGCAACAACCAAACTGTGGCCAGTGCTCCACGGTGCTGGGGCGGCAGAGGGGGGTGTGCCGCCCCTCCCCCCGGCTGCTGTGTCCCATGCCCACAGGGAAGCATCCAGGGAAGTCTGCCCAGGATGCCTCCTGACCTGGACTCTGTAGTTTCACGAGTTAGTTTCACTCTGTAGTTTCACGAGTCGGGGGGGCCGCACCCTCCAGTTATGATGCTTGTGAGGTGTTACAGACAGTCACCTGAGACTCACGGGTGTGTCACACAGCAGAGGGGTTGGGATGGGGTGATGTGGTCTCCAGGCCAAAAACATGAAAACCTTATGCAGGGACTTGCTGAAAAGGTGCTCTTAGAAGAAATCAACTTTCTGGGTGAAAGAGAAAGCAGACCCTGAGGGAGACTCAGTGACCCTGAGGGTCTCTGTGTCCAGGTGTCACATGGTGATGCCGGTGGGCTGGCAGCACCGAGCCCAGTGCCTGGCCCATCCCTGGTCCCCATGTTCTCAGTGACCTCCTCGGTCATTGCCTTCCCGGCTTCCCCCTCTGGACCAGGGCGATGGGAGCTCCAGCCGGGGGTCCGGGCCTGGCACGTGGTGACGCGGTGATCGCCTTCATTGGGCACAGACCCCTGAACATGACCCCGCTGACTGCAGCGCCGCACCAACAGAGAAGGCCCAGCCAGAGAGTTCTGGAACAATCTCTTAGTGGTGGGGGCAGGCCTTCCAACAAAGGGCTCACTCATGACCAAGCACAGCCAGTACCCACTGCTGTGCTGTCCCGGGGCCCGCAGAGAAACACCACGGGTGATGGAAGGGCCAACGATAGACAATCAGATGATTTCATCCTTGTTATAAAGCACAGCTGTCCCGGGCAGACTGGCCGGCGGGCACCCACCGCCCCACGGTCGAAGCTACGTTAAGGAGATTGTTTCACCCACGTTCCTCACTTTCCGTCTCCACAGAAGGCATGTCTGAAAGTCAGGGGCACCTTTTCAAGGACGCTTGTCTGTTCTCAGAGCGTAGCAGCTCCTGGCAGAACTTACACCCGCTCTTCCACTAACAACAGAATATTTGACCAAATTTGAGAAAAAATGCCTTCAAAATGTTAAATATGCAGCACAAAGAGAAGGGACCCCTCATCGGTAGAAAGGAAAGACGAACAGACGTCCGGGCAAAAACGGAGTTGTGATTACATGAGTGAGTGATGCTTCGCCATTTGTGGTCTTCTAGCTGCACTGACCTTTGTTCTAGACTCACCAGTAGATCCTCGTTAGGAAAGTAAATGAGCTGGGAAATGGCCGGGGTCGGCCCGGTGTACGGATGCTCCGCACCGCCCCGTCGCTGAGCTAAGCGTGCATGCGCTTACTGTCAGTGGCCTGAAGATTCTAGTTCTGCCCTAAAACGCAGATAAGTCTACATACAGCTGTGCACGCAAGGCCGACAGGAGGTGGCCCGTTTGCTCCAGGACAAGCTGTGGGATGTTTTCTCCCGGGGGATGGAGTGGGGAGCATGATGCATCTGAGGAGGTGGAGGCTGGGCGGAGCGTCAGGGCCGGGAGAGTTGGGATGGAGGATCCGGACAGCGGCGTCCACTGTCGCCGTCGTCGTGTCTGCCAGCCCTGCAGGGGGGGGGGGGCAGGAGAAAGCCGGTGAGCAGGGAGGGGGCGGCCCACCGGGGGCGGGCTCTGTAACGTGCCCAGGGGTCCCCGTGGCCCACCCTCCTGGGCAGGGCACAGGCCAGGCCCCCTCCCAAACCTCCCTCATCCTCATCCCCCGGGTCCGAGCAAACTCTCCAAAGCTTTAGGCAGTTCTGATCCCTCTCTACGGAAAACACCCTGAGTCCGTTTTTCAGGAAACACACCCACATCAGTACCATGACATCACTGTTCAAACATATATTTGAGCGTAAGACATGTTTGGGGGCCCCATTCACGGGAGGGGCGTGAGCAGAAGCTCTGTGCACGCCTGCTGTCGGGGTGCCCGCCTTGGAGCGCAAACACCACATGCGTGTTCAGACGCTGGCCCGTTGGCCGGGGTGACGGGTATGTCCCGGGCGGCTCTTTCCTTCTACACAACAGCACAGTGAGGCTGGCTGTGCCTCAGAGCCCTGACTGTCCGTTAACTGTGAAGAACCATTAACATCCCACACTGAACCGCAGAGCATGAAGGGCTTGTTCGCTCAGCTGGGGCCGCAGAGCCCGCTGTCTCCAGAACGTGACTGCTGACTCTGGTCGGTATTGTTGCTCGTTCAAGAGATCAGGAGCCCCGGTGCTCAGTACCGTGGATGTCCACCCAGGGCACGTGCCACCGTGATGTGCTGGCGCTACCAGGGTCACACCCAGGGGTCTTTTCGGGGACCTTGAACAGGTCACGCAGGTTTACTCCTGGACATCGCTGAGCTATGAGCGGTGTGTTCTAGTGGGTTATGCTGTGCTGGCTCATGTTCATTTCCCGGTGGTGCTGGAAGGACCCAGAAGCTGTCCCACGTGCCCACGTACCGTCTGCAATCCCAGATACGTGATGGGGACAGCAGTTCCCCCACGTCAACTGAATAGCAGGCATTGCACAGGAGGATGATTCAGTCACAGCTTGCTTTATCAGATTTTTAAACATTATAAAATTACACGTGCTGATCGTGACCAAAGATACCAGATTTTTAAAGAAAGAGTTAGGAGTCCGTGTCCCCAGGATGAACCCAGACTGGGTTCCTTCCAGCTTTCTCCACTCGACCTCAGGTTTGCTGTTATCTCTGCTGCTGGGGTTACTACACTGTGCATTTTGCAAAATTAAAAAAACTGAAGACAGATGAAATTACGTATTTTTTTTAAAAGCTTATTAAAAATATTCATCTGATATTAGAAAAAAGGGCTCCCCCATTTGCCCACCAAAAGACTTTGATGGTTACAGGTGTGACTCAAAGGGGCCCCGGGCCCCAGCCATGTGTCACCAAAACCCTAGGCAAAAGTGCTGGTGGTTGTCAAGGTCTCAGCCACTGGGATGCAAACTGCCAGGACAGCGGGCTGTTTGAACAGCTGCCCAGGCCGTACCTCATCCGCACCTGTCGGGAGGAGATGGAGAGGAATGCAGTTGCACAATCACCACACCCACAAACTCCGGGCTTTCCAGGGACGTTCTGCTTCACTGAGATTCTTCCCCCACGTCGACTTTACCTCCTGTTGGGAGAAATCGAGGGCCACTGCCCAGGTCAGGCCTCTTTCCTTTTTCTCCCTCCTCTTGTCTCCTCTGCCGGCAGGAAGGATCCAGAAGGCCCCGATGTACTCCTCCGTAGTAGCCTCTTCCAGCTCATTGCAAATAAATAAGGGACGCTTCAGTGCACAATAAACACAAAGGGAGGATATGATCGCCTTTATTCAGAATTCTCTCTGTGTCTTGGTCAAATAATAATATCTTAAAATAACAAAACCACAATAAAGAATGAGCCCAGGGCAGAGTACATACCTGAGCTTGTGGATTAAAGCCACCATGGAAACGATCATCAACAGGAAAACCTCTCCCAAGGTCTCCAGGATCCCGACTTCTCAAGAAGTTGGTTTTATTTGTATATCAACTAATTTGACTGCAGGTCCCTCTTCATCTGGCTTTTCCTTTCTCAAAAAACTTAGTATCTTATAAAAGCTTACGATCAAGTACACAGTTTATAATTTACAGTGAACAGAAATACTAGATTTCCCCGCGTAGCTATGCAATAGTAAAATCAAAAAGATAAAAGATCAGCTGGGAGCAAAGCAGAAGGGGAGGCCCCCCGTGACCGCGTGATCTTGGTCAAAAAGATTAATTCTCTCTTGTCGACCCTTTTCTTATTTTCTTCAAGCAGGGAAAGAAATAAGATTTAAACAAAAGTATTTCATGCATTATGTGCTTGGAATTAAATATCAGTTCAAATTTGAACACTGCGGTGGTTCACATTTAAATTGGAGTTTAATTCTAAAGATGAAAGAGTTTGGATGAACCCTTCCCTAATCTTCCCGTTGCTTTGGAAGTCGGGAGGAACCACGTTTTCCCCTTAATTAAGATCTGAAGGCCCTCATTGGCCTTCTCAACTCCTATAAATGCATTTACTCATACTCTACTCATATTTAACTCCCACCTTAGGCGTGAGGGTCCGAGGAGATTTTAAAGGACGGGTGCTAACGTAGGGGCAGGGGCTGGGAGCTGCTCTGCGCAGGCGCCTGGCACTGCCCCTCAGGGCTGTCCTAGAGCGGGCAGTTCAACCCCTGGGGCCCCTTCAGGTCAGGGTCACCCCCAGCTCCTCTTGTGCAACCTCCAGCCCCCAGCGGCTCTCCCACTGGGCTCGTGCTAATGAAAGCAGACGTCACTGTCACACCTGACATCTCAGTGCCCCCTCCAAGCTGGAGCCGTCCCGGCACCCACAGCAGAGTTACCTCCCTTTCTGTCCCACTCTCCCCTGACGTGGGCCGTATCCTGCCTTGAGTTGGAGCTATTTTTGCACCGTTCTCTTCTCCCCTCTTAGACACCTCCCCGCCAAGGGCAGGGGCTGGGAGCTGTGACTCATCGCTACACACGATACCAGTCCTGTGACACTTGCTTGAACGTTGTGAGTGTGTAAAAATGCCTCTTGAATGGGTGAATAGTGAATGAGTGAGTGGATGCCTTTTGATTAAATGAGCAAAATCCATCTGGCTCAGTGCACTGATCAGACATCGTTCGTACAACACCCGTAAAAGGGGACTCGGATTCTCCTTTCTCAGCACGGGGAGAAATCTACAGGCAGATAGGACCACTGAGCAAACGCTTCCGGAGAATCAGGAATGAAACAGTGTTGCTCTGTTCACCCAGTTTTCTACCCACTAGTTCCGACCGTCCCTCTGATCTGTTAGAGTTTTAGGTGGGGTGGGACTACCATCTCCGATAGACGTTAGCTCTCCAGTTAGTACTTGAAAACTCACCACGTTCACTTTCAATTATCTTTCACATCCATCTTTACCTAAAGTATTAAGTAGCCAGATGAGATGGTGATCTGACGACTTCTCAACATGGCAGCAAGAAAGCTGGTAACTCATAAATCAGTTCACTGGGAGCCCCTGTCCCTGCCAGAGGTGGGCAAAGGAAGTGACGTGCTCTCTGCGAACAGGGTCGTAATGTGAGTGAGGGCTCTGGGCCCTGGGATGGACAGGAGAATTTTGACTTTATTTCTTTGGTATCGGATCCTGCTAGAATTAACACTAGAATTCCTAGTTCATGGATCCACTAGGCATAATCTGCAGCTTGCCCCTGAGCGGCTTCCACAGTCTGCAGAATGTGGGGTTGCTCTGTGGCTTTCCAGCTCTTGGAAGTGACCAGTCAAGGGTTATTTGGGCAGGAACTACACACTCAGTCCAGTTATTAAATAAAAACAAACAACTTTTTAACTTTGGTTTTCACCATCCATAAGAGCCTTTAAATAGGGATATGGAGAAAGCAAAATCTACTTCTAGCGTTCTTTGGTTTCTAAAAATAGAAGCTAACTTTGCTTCAACATGAACAAAAAGAGAGTTCTGAGAAGGTTATGGGATCTGAAAAGAACGGAAGGGGGAGGGGTGAGAGACATCTGTGATGGAGACTGACAGGTACAAACTTCCAACTTTAAAATAAACGGGGTTGGGGGGAGCTTCCCTGGTGACGCAGTGGTTGAGAGTTCGCCTGCTGATGCAGGGGACGTGGGTTCGTGCCCCGGTCCAGGAAGATCCCACATGCTGCAGAGTGGCTGGGCCCGTGAGCCATGGCCGCTGAGCCTGCGCATGCAAATAAATAAATAAATAAATAAATAAATAAATAAATAAATAAATAAATAAACGAGGGGGGACATAGGGAATATAGTCAGTGATATTGGAGCAACTTTGTGTGGTGACAGATGGTAACTAGACTTATCGTGGTGATCATTTTGTAATGCATAAAAATATAAAATCACTATGTTGTACACTTGCAACTAATACAATATTGTAGGATTGTAAGTCAATTATACTTCAATGTAAAAAAAAAAAAAGAAAGAATGGGAGGAAAAGCTGAGGAATCAGGCTTTGGAGAGGGCGGGACCAGAGCAGGCTCGGGGATCCGGGGCGCAGGCACTCATGGGGAGCCCGCCTTGGCTGACTCTGTGTCACTCCCTGCAGGATGCAGATTTTGGGGAGAAGACGGCTGTGGTTTGTCCTCACCCAGTGGGGGTGGGGAAGTGAGGATGTCTGCCCACAGAAGGGCAGGGTGGATGCCACCGGCCACTGCAACTCAGGGACACAGAGCACCTGCTCTGCACTGGGCACCTATGTGCATCGTCTCATGCGGTGACCATGGGCATTCACTCACCAGATCCAAACATGTGCCGGCGCTGGTCTGAGAGCTGGGAGTGCATCACTGTACCCCGGCTCTGAATCCCCGGCTGCCTTTGCTGTATCTGGAGTTGAGCCCAGTCTCTCTCCCTGTCGTGATAGTCTTGACCCTAATGCAATAGCCCCAGATAACATCTTCCTTACCGCTTTCACAAGTGCCAGAATAATTTTTTCTTTAACACCACACACGGTATGTATATGAACTCATTTACTTATCTCGACATCCTTGTGAGGTAGGGGCTATTTTGCAGACGTGAAGACTGAGGCCCAGCAAGGCTGCTCAGCTTGCCCACCATCACACAGCAGTCAGCGTGGGAGCGAAGATTCAGCCTTGGCCAGTCTGCTCCTAACTGCGGCTACACGTCCAGTCTCACAGGCTTTAAGGCTGGCGGGAAGGGGCTTGTAGACTTATAATCGGTAAAGAAATCCCCTTCCAAACGGTTCTGTTTTTCTTTGAGCTGTTAGATCAGCGCTGTGCCCTTAGAGCCCCGTGGCCGAGGTTTGTGTGGGGTAACAGGAAGCCTCCATCTGAGGGTAGCTGCTCACTCTTCCCAGCTGGAGTAAAGGAATTAAGTGCAAAAGGGAGGAACATCAGATGTGTTTCCTGCCACCAGAACCTCCGCCCCTCCGTGAATGGGGTCCACTCAGAGCTTCCCGGCTCCCAAATCTGCCCAAGCCACACTGCTCGCCCTCCTGATGCCAGGATTCATGAAAGCACCGGAAAGGATGGAAGGATGTGACTGAATAATAAACAGAAAGTGACTTCTATTCCCATGGGTATTTAGCCTGATGAGGTATTATCACACTATATATTTAGTATAATTCTCAGTATCACAAATGCAAGCAGCTTTTGAAAAGGCAAACACCTGGGGGTGTTCCCCAGTGCTTACTAGTTTCGAGGCAAGACCAAAGGTCCAAAAGCTCAAGGAGCTTTCTTGGGGGAAGGAATCTAAAAAGAGCAAGAAATTTATACAGCGAGAACAAACCAGCAGTAAATTCCCACATGAACCGGCAGCCGTTGATAGAACGGTACATGAGAACAAAGGATGCTGGAGCAGCGCCTGGGAGCACCGAGGTGTCACCAAGCACTGCTCGTGTGTTGTGACAGCCGGCTATGGAGACGCGCGGCCCGCGGG
This sequence comes from Mesoplodon densirostris, assembly GCF_025265405.1. Lineage (NCBI taxonomy): Eukaryota > Metazoa > Chordata > Mammalia > Artiodactyla > Ziphiidae > Mesoplodon > Mesoplodon densirostris. The sequence goes on from NC_082672.1 coordinate 3,409,856, forward strand.
GAGTCCCGGGCCTGGACGTGCCGGGACTGGGGCCGCGCGCACCGGGACCGGCTGGCTGGAGCTGCGCCCCAGAGCGCACAGAGGAGGGTGGGCGCGTGGGGCACCAGGAGGGCGTCTGGGGTTGGGGGGGGGCGTCGTCAAGATCAGGGCTGGAGCGAGGCGTGAGGAGAGTAAAAGGGAGCGGAGGAGAGGAGATGGGAAGGACACCGGCATGGGCGCCTCGACCCCTCCCGGGTGAGGCCACCTGGGCACCCTCTGTGCTGGCCCGGGAAAGAGTGCTGGCCTGTTTCTCTAGGGAATTAGGAGATTAACACCACGCATGAAAATGCTGCAGCAGGCCTGTAAGGCCTCTTTATTTAAAATAGCACCGTGGAAAAACAAACATCACCTTGTTTGGTAGCTTTTGGATTTGTTTTTGTTTTGCAAAAATAAATCGAGCAGTGGAGATTAGATTGTTATACTCCTCTAATTTTCATGAAAAAAGATTCAAGAAAAAAAAAAGAAATGTATTATATTCTTAAATACTCCTGGCAATAACATGGAGGGGTTTTTGGGTTTTTTTTTTTTTTTTTTGAGTCATTAAAATGACTTTTAAGTGGCAGTGCCATTAAACTCTCTTTTTCCTTCCCAGCTGAGTTAATGGCTGTTCTGTGTCATGGGCCAGTGATCTGTGTTCAACTCTGGCTGCCCCTGGGTAATTAGAAACAAAACAGAACAAAACAAGAGACAACGCCCAGTGATTCAGAATCCCAGGATGGCCTGGACATCAGGCTGAAACTGCCCAGGTGATTGTAATGGGAGGCCAGAGTTGGGAATCTCTGTCTAAAACTTTACTTCCCACACTAACCTCCCTGCCTCATGTAGTTATCTAAATACATCACACACACCAGCAACTTAAAACCCGGGCGTGTTTTATTTCCTTCCTCACCATCATTTGTAGAGGAGAAACCTTGGAAACGCAGGTCCCAGGAGAGCACCCTGTTCACGGTGTAATGGGGGTGGGAGGGGAATAGAAAGAGATGCAGGGAAATTTCAGTTCCCGATACAAAAACCCGGGGAAGCAGCGTTCTGGCTTTCAGTAATGTTGAAACTTGTCCAAGGCAATGGGGAGCAAAGCCACACATTTTACTGAACAAAACAGAGCCCAGTTGCCTCCAGCTGGTTAGGGGTATGGACAGGATTAGCCCCTTAGAGTCTGAAGCCACAAGGTCCCAAGATATTAACTGGGACTCGCGGCCTCCGGCAAGTAAAGGGTTCTTCCAACCCCATTTAGAAATCAGGTAACTGAATTTAACGGGAGGCCGAGCAGTCCCTAAAGGACCAGAGTGTTAATACACGTCGTAGTCGGGGTCAGAGTCCCGGGGGAGAGCCCCTATCTTCCCAGGTCTTGGTGACCTGAGCTTGGAGTTGAGTGGCCAAAGTCACAGTTAACGGCAGACCCTGGACACTGGTCCCAGGCCTCCCGCCTTGCAGGGCCCTTTCATCACTCCAGGAGCCCCTTGCCCCCAGGCCTTCTCTGTGATCCGGACAGACGACAGAGCCTTGAGGGACCCCTCACGTGCACCCGACTGCTGGAAGAGCTCCTGAGAAGCCCCTGGGTTTCCCTCCGCTCGAAGGTGCTTCCCTCATGGACCAGATCATCTTCTTCCTCATCATAGGAGCCCACATTATTATTGAATGTTTTTCTGCGGGTACCGAAGAGGAGCCACCAGTCAAAGGAAATGTCAGCCTTGACCTTCTGACCAGCCGACCACTCCCCCCCAGGGAGACTGCTCAGGAGTAAACCATGTCCTAGAGTAGCAGCCGCTGGCCCTTTTTTCATCCTCCCGTTGGCCATCGTCCCAACATGGTCTGCGGGGAGGACGGTGGAACTGGGGGTCCTTGGAGTGGCTGGGATACTGCTCTGGTGTGTCACACCTTGGCGAGTGTCCTCAGGAAAGCTGATCCGACTTTGCCCTCTGTCTTCACAGCAGGTGGTGGAGCCCCTTCTGGGTGATGGCACTGGCCCTCACCTTTACCAAGAAATCGCATTTCCCTCTCTCCCAGTGGCCCCTGCGGTGTCACTCTCGTGAACTGGTCATATACTGGATAACTGGCAACAGAGGAAGTACGTATATTCCAGTTATAGGAATGGAGCGCTGCCCCCCTGTCTTCCCCCTTCATTTGTTGGGGACTGTCTCCATGACGGGCCTCTAATAAGGTCAGATTTGGGATGGGAGAAAGTGTGTGGAAATCCAGGGCAAGGCGGCAGTCATGGAGAGCTGGCCACGTAGAGGGACACAGTGTTTGTGGAGAGACCCGGCACTCAACGACACATCGGATGGTCTCTGCTTCCCAAGCGGCTAGTGTTAATGAGATAAAATGTTGATGTTGATTTTAATGCAATGACAACTTGTTCCCAGCGACAGGTAATATTTTGTGTGTTTGTAAAATGCTGAGCTTCATTCCAAGGCCCCCTGAATATCCTGGTAAAACAGAAATCCCAAGTTCTGCAAAACTTTAGCGTTGACCCTCCCAGGTGGTGCTGAGTCCCAGGGCGTTAGCAGAAGGCATGTGAGTGAAGGTGGGCCTGGAAGGGGTGGTGTAAGAATCAGCAGGGCATCTTTGAATTGTATATGATGTTTTTGGAGCTCTGGATGTGGCCCTTCTCAGAAGATGTGGGCCCTGGAGACCAGAGTTTCTCTAACTGTGAACGTGTAATCTGTGAAGAGACCAGATGGTTCCAGGCTCCTTCCCGCATTCTCCCTGTGTGCCCGGACCTCATGGAGGTCATGGGTGCTCCTGAGGGTATGGGGCTCAAATCACCCATCCGTCCCTAAGCTGGGCCTCTTCCTCTGTCCTGAAATGTCTGCACGTAAGTAGGTGGAGACCCACAGGATCTGGGTGGTCCCTGGTCACATGGGTGGAGCTCTTGAGAAACCTGCAGCTTGGCCTGTGTGTCGGGCAAATGGAAACATCTTGACCGAGGTCCCTTGCGATGGTCCATATCCTACTCTGGAGGAGGACACTTTCCAAGAATACGGCTGAACCGTTTCCCTGTTCTTGGTCCCGTACCTAAGACGAAGGCTTGAGGTCACTGGGGGCCAGGAGGATTCATCTGGAGATGGTCGTTGGTGTTCTGTGGGTCCCGACATAGGAGTCACGGTGGCTGCGCTGGTGGAGAGAGACCCTGCCCCGCCCCGGCCATGTTGAAGCCCCCCTTAGGTGCCATCAGGTTCGGAAGTCAAGCTCGCTCCCACTTAGGAATCAAAGGCGCTGCAGTGGCTCCCGGGACACAGGAGCGGCTGCCCGTGGACCCCCCCTCACAGCTCACGACCCAGTTCTGCGGCGGCTCGTCCTGTCCAGTTTTACCACCATCAGCCTCAGAACAGGCAGCTCAGGTTTTCCTTTCTGTGCACCTGACGCCGGGTCACGGGCGCTGTCCTGTGACCTGCCAGGCTGTGCTTCACCGATGTTCAAACCTGAGTCCCCGCAGGAGACACCCTGTGCCTCCGGCCCGCACGCTGTGACCGCAGGCATGCCTCCCCTTTCTCCGCCTCCCTGCAGACAAAAGCCTCTGTTTCCCTCCCCGCTGCAGCACACGTTAGCTGAGGTGGATCACGCCGTGCTACCCTGGATGTATCCAAGTTCAGTGTGAATACATTTGCAAACAACCAGGAGGGCTAGAGCTTTGTTCCTGTGGTGAGAGTGTCCGCTGAGTGTGGTCGTTCTGGGATGTTCATCCCTACAGCGCGGTGGTGGCGTCTGGTGGTGGCGTCTGGGTCACATCAGCCGCAGGCCAGGCTGCCCCCTCCTCAACGTCTCCCTTCGAGGGGCCTGGGGCTGGCGGAGAAGCCTGGCAGGGACGGTGCTTAGGGCAGAGGAAAGAATTGTGGTGCAACTTGGTGACGGTCCCGCCGGGCACACGCTGGCCAAGGCCCAGTGCCCGACATCAGGGTTGGAGGCCGTTCCCCCAAAGTGCAGGCCCAGGAGGGACATACAGCAAATGTGAAACAAATAAGACCATCCACCATCCTCTTCCCTCCTTGTCACAAGGAATTGCTTCTCTTCTCTTCCACGGGCAAAATGCACTGCTCCCTCCCCAGGGGAGACCCTCCCCGGGCCCCTAGGCTCCGCGTCCAGGACTGAGGATTCTGAAATCCCAGGGGCAGTGCTGCCAGGGGCACAGGGATGGAATGTTCCCCGATTAGTTCCTGCTGCTTCTCTTCCTGGAAGTAGGCCCCAGGCCACGTTCTCTGGCTTTGGGTTCAGCCTTCTGGAAGGTTCTTCACTTTCCTGGTAGGGAAACCCGCGGGGGAAGAGTAACAGAATATCAAACAAAGAGTCCACTCTACCACATCAAGCTTTGCCCCATCTTAGTACTTTCATTCGATGCTTTTTCCCCTGAAGATTGTTCTATTAGAAGTGAAATACTGATCTGACCGATTTTCTACAAAATATTACTTCCATTGATCAGCCTATTATTTTATTATTATTATTTTTTTTTTGCGGTACGCGGGCCTCTCACTGTTGTGGCCTCTCCCGTTGCAGAGCACAGGCTCCGGACGGGTAGGCTCAGCGGCCACGGCTCACAGGCCCAGCCGCTCCACGGCATGTGGGATCTTCCCAGACCGGGGCACGAACCCGCATCCCCTGCATCGGCAGGCGGACTCTCAACCACTGCGCCACCAGGGAAGCCCAGTCCATTATTTTATATGGTTTCTTTGCTTCTCAAGTTGTCTGGGGTGAAGAATCAGGTTTTTTCTATTCTCAATTTCAATGAAATTTTAAAAGACCTACAAAATGCAAGGCAATATTTTCTCTTATTAATTTAACAGATGTAAAATATCTACATTCAATTTTCTAAACAGTTTCTCATTCCTTACTGTCAGTTTCTGTACTTGTCTCCCATGAACCACGTTTGAGCATCATTGTTCTGAAGAAAGACGTTTGCCTCTTTGTGTGTTTGCACATGTGCATAATGTTTAGAATCTTCTAGATGTGACTTTTTTTCATGATTAGGAGACTGAACTCAGCTCCTGACAAACTGAAGGAGAGAATTGATCCAGATTAGGAGACTTGCATGGCACACTTTTAATTGGACCTTTGCTTCAGGCTTCACTGTATCTCTGTCATTAAGCCCCACTCTATTTAATATTCTTCTTTATTGTTTTCAGTTAAATGATTAGGTTTACACAGTGCCCAGTCATTCTTTCTGCTTATTTCATGTGCACAACAAGTGTGGGCTTGTTGGATTTAACTGCAGAGGTGCGTGTGTCCACCACATCACCCATCCCTTTGCAGGGTCATTTTCCTTTTTTCTGACTCTGTTTTGGAAAATACTTCCTTAGCTTTGGGATGAGGCTATAATCTAATTCATCTTCTGTTTGCTCTGAAAAGCCAGCGTGGTAGTACAGAGGCCAACTGTATTTTTGGGCAATGACCGTCATGCCCCATCCACGATGCTATGACGTCCGCTGAAAGGGTGACTGCCGCCTTGCTGGTGGACTGGAACGTCCAGATTTCCCTGGTGTTATGTTACCATGCATTCTTTTCACTTTCCTTCTTAGTAATGACATTTATGGAACAAATATTTATTGAGTTCTTTCTAGTGCCAGACGCATTGAGTAACAAGGGCTGTACCAGTGAGACTCTTGGCTACAAACAGTAGAAAGTAATTCTGAGTAACTTTATAAAAAAGAGAATAGATTGGAGGGGCGGTAAGCAGCTCACAGAGCCGACAAGGGGTCTAGAAAGCGAGCGGGACAGGAGACCGGGTGTGGGCAAAGTCACAGACAGGGAGAGTCACCTAGTCCACCACTGTCCCTGCTCCACTGGGGCGCGGGCGCCCCACTGTATCCTGGCCACCACGCCCTCTGCGTCACCCCCTCGGGAGTCACATTCCAAGCCAAAGCTCTTGTTTGGGCAGGTGCAGGTCCCACGCTCGGCTGAAGCTGCCAGGACTGGGGATTTGGAAAGAAGGTGGCGGGGGCTTTGATGAGCACGGTGAGTGGGGACAGAGTCCAACCATGGGTCTTGTTGAGGGTCTTCCCTGGGGACAGCACTCAGGGTAGTCAGGGGGCCTCAAGTGTCCTGTGGAGGAGGGGACGGAGCCCCCCACCTCCACGTTGCTGATGCTTCATTTTATTTTTTTCAAAAGAGTAACCAGATGGCAGACTTTATTCTATTCTACAGAAAGGTTAACAAGAATCAGGTGGGAAATGTTGGCTAGTTTAAAGATTAGTACCAAAAAAAGATGCACTGTTGTTTTTAAAAAATTCCTTCCCTTAAACACAATTACATCACCAGCAAAACGGTCCAGCGAGTTGTTTGAAAGAGATAGGGAAGGGAAGAAGAGTATTGATTCAGCGTAACTTTGAGTCCAGGCACTGATGCCTTAGGCTGGAGAGCTCTCGGCGCTGGTGGGCGGGTGGACTGCCCTGCGTGCTGGGAGACGTTGACCAGCATCCAGCCTCTGTTCACTGGACGCCACAAGCACGCCCCCGTCCTCCTGCCTGCGGCCTCCCCACCCCCCTCGAGAGTTTTGTTAAAGTGTAGCTTCCCATGCCCGCGTCAGAGCTCCTGGAGCAGCGCCTCTGGGATGTGAGGTTAGACCCCGTCTTTTCAACAAGCTTCCCAGATGATTTTACACACGTCAGAGTTTGAGCGCCACAGAGATGGGAAGAGCTGGGAAAGGAAGCTTTGTAAGTGCGCGCCGGAGAGGGTGATTAGATTTCCCTTCTGGAAAGATCGCTCTGGCAGGCGGAGGAATTTAGGCAGGCCGCTTAGAGAGGGTGAGGGCCGAGACACAGGGCAGCGGTGACCTGGAGCAGGGGGACTGAATCTGAACGCTCCTTGTGGGGGGATTTCACAGGATGTGCTGGTTGATTACGGGAAGGGGGAGGTGTGTCCGAGCACCCCCAGTTTTCTGATTTGGTTGATAGTGTGATGTTGCCCAAGACAGGGAATGTTGGTGTGCGGGGGACCCTCAGGAGAAGAGAAGGAGCTCAGATGTGGACGCGTGGGGCTCTGGGGGCTGACGGGACCTCCCGATGGATGTGAATGTGGAGTCGGGGTGTGGCCCCATCAGCATCCTGGGGATCACGGCAGAAGGGCCAAGAGGGCAGAACAGAGTCCTGACTAACCAACTGCACGTGGGCAAGTGGGAGGACCCACGAGATAGACGGAGGTGAGAGGCCACGGAGACAGGAGGGGAACCAAAGGACCAGCGGCTGAGGGAGAAAACAAGAGAGGGCCAAGGGGTCGGGTGCCACAACGAGCTGGTGGGAGAAGGGCCAGTGGGTCTCACACTCCACGGATAATTAGTGGCCTTTGAGAGAGTGGTTTCGGTAGAGCTGCGAGGGTAGAAATCAGATCACAGTGGCAATAAATAAGCGGCGAGCTGGTGAAGGAGGTGATGTCATCTTTAGAGGGAATAAGACGGTTGACAGAGTAAGAGGGGCCTGAGAGGCAAAGGAGGGTTTTTGTTTTATAGCTTTTTGCTGTGGACATACAATCCACTGCACTTATGTAAACCCATATACTTCGGTTAGTTTTGACATGTGTATGCACCTGCGAAACCATCACCATATTCAAAACAGTAGATATGTCATCACCCCCTAAATCTCCTTGTGTCCCTTTGGAAGTCCTCCCCCTTATCCTCCACTGATTAGCTTTTTGTCACAATAGATTAGTGTGCATTTTCTAGAATTCTATCCGAGAAGTATCTTCCCATGTGCACTCTTTACTTTTTTTGTCATTTTTTTTTTTTTTTTTTTTTTTTGCTCTTGGAGAATCAGTCTTGTTTCAGGGTGCCAGGTGTATCAATGACTTACCCCTTTTCACTGCTGGGTAGCTTTCCATTCCGTCGTGTGGCCTACGAGCTCTGCTATCTACGTGCCTCTTTTTTTTTTTTTTTTTTTTTTTTTTGCAGTACACGGGCCTCTCACTGCTGTGGCCTCTCCCGTTGCAGAGCACAGGCTCCGGACACGCAGGCTCAGTGGCCATGGCTCACGGGCCCAGCCGCTCTGCGGCATGTGGGATCCTCCCGGACCGGGGCACGAACCCGTGTCCCCTGCATCGGCATGAGGACTCTCAACCACTGCGCCACCAGGGAAGCCCTCTACGTGCCTCTTGATGGGCACTGGGTCATTTCCAGTTGCTGGCTGTGACATGTAAGGTTGCTATAAACACACATGTACACATAGGCACATACACTTTCTCCTGGGTAAATACCTAGAAGTAGAAAAGGGCTTCAAATGGTAAATGTACATTTAACTTTTTAAGAAACTGAAGCTGGTTTCCAAAGTGGCTGCACGTTTCACATCCTCACCATCCAGAGGCAGAATTCCACGCCCTGGCCCACACTTGGTGTGGCCGCCTTTTGAAGTTCAGCTGTTCTCTTAAGCCTGTGGTAGCATCTCACCTTGGTTTTGATTTGAACACCGTCTTTATTTGCCAGCCCTTGATCTTCTCCGGTGGAGTGTCTATTCACATCTTTTGCCCATTTAAAAAACTGGTTGTTTTTCTGATGATTAGCCTCATTCTAATCTTAAAGAGTCCCTGAACTCACTGAAAAGGCATCAAATATTTGGTGAGGAGAAATTAGATTTAGAACATACTAGGCTTACACAGATACAGTTGTTGGATGCGGTTTTCTTAAACAATTTCCTTTGTCTCTGGTATTTTTGTCCTTATGAAGGTGTCTTCTTTCCTCAATGACTGAGAGATGAAAATGCAGATACTAGATAGTGAAGATGAAGCAGGCTCTGAATAGAAATACTGAATCTACTTCTCGATGAGACCACTTTACAGTGCCAGCGTCCCCAGGGGCTGCTTTTGTGGCCTTTCTCCTCTCTGGAGCGGGAGGCATGGCACTCAGTGCCCTCTCCTTTCATCTTGTTTCCTCACCAGCGAGGCTGGGGGGCCCCGGCCCGAGGCTGCTGTCCAATCCTGCGCCGCAGGTTCAGGCCGTCACCAGGGAAACAGGGGCCGTCCTTCTGTTCTTTCCACTCCACCCGCTCCGAGCCCTGCAAACGCATTTCTCATGTAACAGGAAAAAACACACGACAGTAGAGCTTTGCCTGCTGATGAGAACAAATCCCTGGGCCTCGGGGCGGGTCTCCTATGCTGGCTTCGGCCCGGGGGCTTCCCATCGGGCTCCCTCCTCCCCGGGGTCTGTGGGTGTCAGGGGCCGGGGATGCGTGGAGCCCCCGGACAGCGGGTTCTCACAGGTCCATCCGGCAGAAAGACGGGATCCTGCAAATGTGGAGACTGAGGGAGCAGTTTGCCATGGCAACCCAGGGAAAGGCCAAGTCTGCACACGCACAGCCTGATTTCTGTCTGCTTGGTGGGTAAGAGCGTCCTCTTGTGGTTAGAGGGTCGCGGGAGGCTCTCCCGGCCCCCTCACACCTTCACTGTGACCTGCAGAGGAAATGTGCTCTACACTGGGACTGTGTGTGTCTGAAACAACCCAAATGTAATGATACCACCCTCACCCTTACTATGTGAAATGCAGTCTCTTCTGCTCTGTTACATTTACGTATATAGAATATGTTACATTATTTTCTCTTCTATTACATTGTAAAATGCAGGCCAGATCTCCTAAATTGGATACGTGGCGCGAGGGGTTGCAGACTTGAGGTCTGGAAAACTGCCGGAATGGATGTACCTGCGCCGGGCGGGGTGGGCGCAGGCTTGCCTTCTCTCCGCGTCCTGTTTGGCTCTCCCGTCCTCAGCTTCGAGGCTGAGCAGGTTGGTTCACAGACTTCCAGGGGGTCAGAGGCTCGCTTTCTTTCTTTCGTCTTTCAGGCAGGAGGAAAATGAGGCACAGACTCACGGCGTGGCCTCCTGTGGTCCCGGCTGAGGCGACAGGGCCTGGGCAGCCAGGCCGGGGGCTTCCGCTACGTCCACTGCTTCCCCTCTCAGGCAGGGAAGGAGCATCCAACTGCCAACGAAAAACTTGCTTTCTAACCCTGAAGTGTTAGTCAAGTTAAGGCTGAAATATATCAGCCTTTACTGGAGAGCTCTAACTGGTCCGCAAAGGCAGCAGAACGTCATTTCTTTCTTTCTTTTGCTTTTCTTGAAAAACATTTTGTTTTCAGGGATAAGAGTTAATATTTTTAGGATTTCCAAGTCTCCCAAAGCAGTTCACCTCAAAGTTTAGAAAGTTTTCCGGGGAGATTTCCTCCAGTTTAGAACATTTATGTACATTGTCAAAACATTTTTGTCTAGAAACGCATTTCAATTTCTCTTTATTTTTGTTTTCAAAATTGAGTTCATTCAATTTAAATTCTTCTGCTTTCTTTTTAGAATTTAGTGCTACAAGCTTCTAGGTTGTAGGTAATCTACATGGTAAATCAGGAGGGGCCCAGAGCCATTGTAAATGGTAAGTCAGGAGGGGCCCAGAGCCATTAGTATAATTACTTACTGAAAAAATAAAACTCTACAAAGAAGCACAAAATTATGAGAATTCTCACAGGAGTGTAATATTTATTTCAAATGGCAAAAGCTGGCTCTGTGCTTTCCTCTATTTTTTTCTACCCTTTTTTTTCCTTTCCTTTCCTTCCTCCCTTCCTCTCTCCCTCTCTCTCTCTTTCCTTTTCTTTCTTTTTCTTCCTTCCTTCCTTCCTTCCTTCCTTCCTTCCTTCCTTCCTTCCTTCCTTCCTTTCTTTCTTTCTTTCTTTCTTTCTTTCTTTCTTTCTTTCTTTCCCCACTTAATCTCTTTCCTTCCCATCCATCCTTGAGGCTGAGTATGACTGTCTGTTTTGAAATGGCAGCAATACTTCCCTTTAGTCATTTGTATTATAGTCCAGTCAAACATCCAAGCCCTTCACCTTTCTGTCTGTTCCTTTTCCACCTTCATCACCTTCACAGCGATGAGGTCTGAGCTGTCCAGAGACCCAGCACAGGCAGGAATTCTGATGAAATACGGGGAAACGGAGAGCACCATTTACAAAGACTCCCTCTAAAGTGCAGATATAAAAGGTCCTGGAGTTGAGCAAGGGAATGCGGAGCTTGGATGTGACCAGCACAGTCGATAATAATGCCATCTTTCTTTGGGGAAACAAGGCTTCCCTAGGGGTGTGTGGGAACAGCTGCAGTCGGCAATGACCTCACTTCTTGTGGGAGGGGACAGGGGAGGTGACTGTCTCCCGGCCCATCCACCAGCCTTGCTCCCCTGCCACCAGGCTGTGCTGACCACCATCAGGAAGATGACATAGTACCTGCCTGAAACAGAGCTAAGGAGCAATCCCACGATGAGTCATCAGCTTTTTTTTTTTTTTATACTAACAAATGTTTTTTGTCAGTTTTACTTTTTAGTTTCCAATTTCTTTTTTCTTTTTTAATATCTTTATTGGAGTATAATTGCTTTACAATGGTCTGTTAGTTTCTGTGGTATAACAAAGTGAATCAGTTATACATATACATATGTTCCTATATCTCTTCCCACTTGCATCTCCCTCCCTCCCACCCTCCCTATCCCACCCCTCTAGGTGGTCACAAAGCACCGAGCTGATCTCCCTGTGCTATGCGGCTGCTTCCCACTAGCTATCTATTTTACGTCTGGTAGTTTATAGATGTCCATGCCACTCTCTCACTTTGTCACAGCCCACCCTTCCCCCTCCCCGTGTCCTCAAGTCCATTCTCTAGTAGGTCTGTGTCTTTATTCCCATCTTACCCCTAGGTTCTTCATGAGTAATCAGATTTTTTTTTTTTTTTTTTTTTTTTTTGCGGTACATGGGCCTCTCACTGCTGTGGCCTCTCCCGTTGCGGAGCACAGGTTCCGGACGCACAGGCTCAGCGGCCATGGCTCACGGGCCCAGCTGCTCCGCGACATGTGGGATCTTCCTGGACCAGGGCACGAACCCGTGTCCCCTGCGTCGGCAGGCGGACTCTCAACCACTGCGCCACCAGGGAAGCCCCGAGTCATCAGCTTTTAATGTAGAATCCACCAACCTGTCGTGAAAGGCCAGCTCATAACAGTCCCTTAGAAGCAGAGGCCAAGGTACCTAAGTGCTAAGTGCTTAGAAGCAAGTGATGCACCCCCACGAGTCGCTCTGACCCCCTCTCCACACAGGACTCAAAGTCCCCCCAACTCTCTTGCACACAGACAGCTGCCACTTCCCTCCCCGAGTTTCAAGAACAGGTTGTGGGGCAGAAACGGGATCTGCAGTTTGGGGTGGATTCCTTGTCCTTCATGACGCGAAGTGACCTTGGCCGCACGGTTCCCTCTGCTGGGAGCACCGTGTCCCCATGCAGTGACCCCGTGCAGGAAACTGGCTTTGCAAATGTTTTGGAAAGCGGGATATTGGCATTTATAGGTGCATAAACTCTCTTTCAAAGCAACAGTTCAGTTTGTCAGACTCTCACCAGACAGGGAAATGGGTCTTGGAGCTCGTGCTACCACGGAAACCTCCACGAAAGTTTGAGTCAGGGGCATCCCATTCACGCAGAATCAGTATCTGATGCCGAAAAGAAGAAAAGGATCGACGTGAGAGCTGAAATCCTCTTAGGTTACAGCGTTTAAGTGTCACAAACATATTCATGCATGTTATGTAATCACTACTGTTAAAGATAACCATATTACTTTAGGAATTTAGCTCCAACACCTTAAAATTTACAAATTATGTACTCAGATAAATTTTTTTCAAGAAAGTTAACTACAGATAAAGGAGTATTTAATACTCTGTCACACAGAAAACAGCATAATAATTATAATGCTTTTAATAGCCATGCCTTCAATTAAGAATATTTTCTTCTACGAAATACAGTTGGTATGAAAATCTGAATGTTTTAGTTGGTAGGGGACGAAATAGAAATACTGAAAAGTTGAAAGCTGGTTTCCTGGCAGTGAAATGAAGTTGCCAAAATCCAAGGAATCTGGACTCGAGGGGCGTGTGGACAGTCGCCAGCGGGAGGGGCATCCCGTCTGCTGTCTGCGTGTGGTTCTCGTTTCAGGGATGGCGCCTGTCCTGTACATCCTGCGCTCCGGCTACATTCATGGGTTGGGGTGAGAACCTTGATTGCAGGGAAGGGACTGACAGGCACCTGGTGGAAACAAAGCCACCAGAACCACAGACAGAGGATATGTGCAAACAAACCACCAGAACCACAGACAGAGGATACGTTCTCTCTCTGGGGTCAGGTGGCAGGTTAGGAAGTGGGGGCGGGGGAGGGTGATAAAGGGTTAAAGATGGAGGGATAAGGCTGCATCCTGAAGCCAGTTGGGAACAGCTCCCTTTCTTGGGCTTCTGCAGGGAACAGAGCTGCCATCACAGAATGTAAACGAAACCAGGGAAGGGTCTGACCACCCCTTGGCCAGGGCACACGTGCACGCGCGTGCACACACACACACATCCTCACAGAGGGGAAACTCGGCAGCATAACTGAGGCTGTGTGATCCAGAAGGAGATTCTCCTCCGGCATGAGACAGGGTGTCAGGTTGCTCACAAGGACCTTGCGTTTAGCGCAAGAGGACCGCTGCACGCTTTGGGGTCGGGTGTGACGCTGCATAGCTGCGCGCGGGGGGTGCACACAGAGCCGGGGGCTCAGGGCCTGGAGCACGTCAGGAAGGCCAGTCCGCCGGGACGGAGAGGACAACGAAGGCTTCCCTGAGGAAGAGGAGGATGAGCAGGAGAAGCCCGATGATCTTCCCTCCCGGGCACAGAGAAGGGCGGGTTGAAAACACATAAGAGAGGGCTGCGCACAGGGGTGGGGGGAGGGGGGCGGGATGGGAGCTGCTAAATGATTAAGGACCACATTAGGTCACACTAAAGCATTTGGGAGCAGCAGGCCACGGGATTTTGTTTTTTTGCGGTAAGCGGGCCTCTCACTGTTGTGGCCTCTCCCGTTGCGGAGCACAGGCTCCGGACGCAGAGGCTCAGTGGCCATGGCTCACGGGCCCAGCTGCTCCGCGGCATGTGGGATCTTCCCGGACCAGGGCACGAACCTGTGTCCCCTGCATCGGCAGGTGGACTCTCAACCAATGCGCCACCAGGAAAGCCCGGGATATTTTTTAAATGGGGCGCTGATGTGATGGGGCCATCGTCCTGGAGACACTGCTCTGAGGCCAGGAGTGGGCACTGGTTTGGAGATCAAGGGCCCTAAGTCCAGGTGGTGGGATTTGCCCAGGTGAGAAAGGCCTGAACTGAGGTGGTGTCGTGGGGTTGCAGAGGGGATAATGGGTCTCAGAGCTCGCCGGGGCCGGTGTGTGCCTGTGAGTCAGTTTGGGCCGTGTTGCCTTCCAGATGTGTCTGAGACGTTCAAGTATTTCCACCCAGTGACTGTTACATATTGAAGAGAGAGGTGAGACAGTGCCTGGAGGGCGGGGTGTCTGGAGAATTCCAGAGACAGTGACAGGATGGGGGAGGGCTGGGGGGGGTTCCTGGTGGGGGGGTGGGGCCGGTGAGAGGATGCAGTGAGACAGAAGTCACTGGGTGAGAGTTGGGTGTTTGGGTAACAGCATCAGGTGTGAGATGGGGACCAAGAAGCATCCACAGATTTAACTACCTGCAGATCACCATCATCCTTGCAAGAGCCATGTCCGTGCACTGGGGGAAGGAAGACGAGAGTGGGGAGGGCGGACAGATGGACAATAGACGTGGGGCTGGAAGCAGCTGCCGGGCCGTGCTCTCAGCTTCCACTCTGCAGGGAAGGGAGCAGCTGCCGGTGTCCCGGCGCGGGGTGTGCTGGCTTTCTTTCTCTCTTTCTTTCTTTTTTTAATCATGGAAGAGGTTTGAGCATGTTTAAATCATGATGAAGAGAAACACAGACAAAGAGAGGCCCCGGGGCGGTGGGAAGATGCAGGGACGCCCGTGAGGAGGGGAAATAACGGGAGGGAAGCGGAGGCTGGAGGCGGGGCCGGGTCAAGGCGGGCGCGGCCATGGGACGGGGAGTGGAGGACTCTGCTGGGGGGGCTCGGCTTCTCCCTGTGAAGTAGAAACCGAGGTCTCATCATGCAGCCGGGGGGCGGGGGTGCGCAGCCAGCAGTGCAGGGAGGAGAGAGGCCGCAGGAAGTGGACTTGGGAGCCGGAGACCTCGCTGGGCGGTGGGATCACGGGCCCCTGCTGCGCTGCAGGCTGGCCGCGGGGAAGGTGGTCGGCGGGGTCCGCACATGCAGATGCGAGCAAGAGGACGGCGGCGGGCTGCCTCAGGGGTTCAGACTGGCCACCGAAGGTGCGGACAGCGGCCATGGCGCGGGCGAGCGTGGAGGGCACAGGGCCAAAGGGCCGAGGACGGAGGCAAAGCAGGGTGCGTGGCCCGAGGCGCTGCTTCTGATGGAGGCGCTCCAGGTGACAGCGGAGGAGGGGGAGGCGGGCGAGGTGCAGGGGGACAGGGCGGGCCTTGCCCAGGCAGACATGGACGTCCCCCGGATCCCCGTGTGGGACGGGCTGGCCAGGAGGCCGCAGGTGACGCGAGCCCGCCCGCAACGCTCACACTGACCCGCTGGCCTCTCTCTGCCTCGGTGACCAACGATGGTGCCAAGCGGGGCCCAGGGACACCAGCCGTCCACGTGCTTCTGGGGGATGTCACCCACGATGGACTCTCTGTCTTTTTCAGTCAATTCGTTAATTTATTTTGAGGCAGCAATAAAGCCATTGCGCATCAACATAATTTTTTTTTACGAAAAAAAACCCGCTATACTTTCCAAACCAAAGAAAAATGGCGTTGGTTTATGTTTCTGCAAATTTCTTTAAATGTCTGGTTTAATAGAAAACAGCCAGATTCTCATACCTGCTTCTTCATTTGATCTGTTAGAAAATCATATGTCATAAAGCCCCTGGAAAACTCTAATGTACACTCACGACGGGATGAGAGTGAAAGAAAGAAAAATTTCTGACTATGGAGAGCATTGGTTTGCTCTCCTGGACTGCTCAGAGGGTCTTGGGGACTCTGGCGACACTGGACCGCATCCTGAGGGCTGCTGGTTCACAGTCCACCACTCTCTGTGCACTGGACTCTCTTAACGACTGAAATGCGGGGAGAGAAGACAGGTGCAGCCTCTAGAACTAAGGGGATCCTCAAAGGAAAGGCAAGTTGAAGATAAAAATGGATTGGGAACTGCTTTACCCAGCAAGTGGGAAACTTCCACATCTTATCCCAAGACTAGCAGGCTACAAACAAACAACAAACAAAACAAACAGAAGCCTTAAGAAGCTTTTATTAATTTAACAGGGGACGATTCTGTGATAAACTAACATCTCCGAGACATTCCTGACGTCCTTGGTTGGACTGTTAGAGGACGTCCCTGTCCCCCTCATCACGGTCCCTCTGAGCCATGGCCAGGGCTGCACTTCTGCACTGGACGGATGCAGGATGGGGATCCTTTTGTTCTGAGCCCGTGGCCGCCCCTATAGAAGAGCCAGCCAGTGTCTCGAGGACGTTCCGTGAAGCAGGTGTGGCTTTCCCAGAAGCAGCCTCCATGTGTCTCTGGCCTTTCAGGTCTCCTGTCTCCAAGGTGACAGTGCGGCCACACAAATGGAATTGCAGTTTCCTTGATTTGGGATCTCAGTACTAATTTTTTTTCTCAGAATTTAACAGTTTAGGTTTCTCCTTCCTTAAATTAGTGGCATTCATAGCACCAACCCTCAGGTCAAAATTTGACACAGAATATTCTATGATTTTAAAAATAGCTTCCCCCAGCCAAATAGACAAAAATACCTGAATTTCAGATATGGGTATTATATTAGTTTGCTGTAACAAAGTGACACAAATTGGGTGTCTTAAACAGCAGAACTTTATCGTCTCATAATACCGGAAATCGAGGTGTGGGCAGGGCTGGTTCCCACTGAGGCTGTGAAGGAGAATCTGCCGCAGGCCTTGCCCCCGGCCCCTGGCGGTGGATGGCGATCCTCAGTGACCCTGAGCTGTAGATGCATCACCCCAAGTCCGCCTTCATGTTCATGGCACTCTCCTGCGTGTGTGTGTCTGTGGCCAAGTTGCTGCTGTTTATAAGGACACCAGTCATATGTGATCAGGCCCCAACATGCTCCAGTATGGCCTCATCCTACCTACTTACATCTCCAGCCACCCTATTCCAGGTGAGGTCGCCTTCTAGGTTCTGGGGTTTAAGATGTCAACATCGGAATTTTTAGTGAAGGCAAGTCAACTCGTCAGAGTTGCAGTCAAATTACTGTTGCCATCTTTCCTTTATGAACTGCAGCTTGTTTTTAGCGTAATGTATACCCGGACCTCAGATTTTCAGAGGTTAATTCTGTCATCAGCAGCGGGCTCTGTGAGAGTTCCGAAGTTAAAAAATAGATTCCAGAATGCCTTGGTTGTGCTGGCTTTAGTCCTGTTTTGACCAGACCACCGTGTTCTGATGCAACACTAGGAAAGAAACGTTTAGGTTTAATGTGATGGTGATTTCTTTTTGTAAACCTCTGTGACTTCATTTGGAACATCGCTGCTTGTGAAATAGAAGGTCTGGGTATATTTGTACTTTAATCATGTGTGACATTTCCCACCTGTTGTGTCTTAAGATTTTCTTCCTCTGAAGCCCTCCCATTTCTGTTACCAGGGCAAAGCCCAACACTTGTCAGGAAGAAGTTTACGGAGATCTCAAGGACTATAAATAATTACTTTAAAAGCACAGATTCAAGTTTGACATGAAGATATTTCAATTATATTATGGTATTTCATTATCAAAGTTTAAACACTTTCCTTTAAGATGATCAAAGTCGCTGGGTTACTTGAACTTGAAGCCACTGCCTCTCATTTTCTCCTCTGACGGGATTAGGGTTATCACGAGAGTGACCAGGGTTTTCATCAGCTTGTTGGGTTTTCTTTCTTCCTCTGAGCTGTGTAACACACGTTTAGCTCAGGGAACACCATGGCGCCCCTTCTGTGTGCCAGGCTGTGTTCTGGTGGCAGAGATGCAACAGGTGAACAAAACGCAAATCCCAGGTCTGGTGGGCATTGATTCTGGTAGAGGGAGACAGCCAGGAAGCCAGAAAAGTAAAACATTTATGAAACGACATAAAATCTCGCACAAGTAAATTATATATATATAAATAGTTTGCTAATTTGTAATAAGCAGTATGGAGGAAAACGAAGCAGGGATACAGATGAGGACCAGGGGTGGGGAAGGCCCAGAAAGGCGCATGCTGAGAAGGGGGCTGGAGGGGCCCACGGAGCAGACGCCGCTGCAAGAGCAGTGGACGGCCGGGCTCCGCAGCCTGAGCCTGAGCTGGGGAGGTGTAGGGGCACAGGTCACAGGGGCAGAGGAACTTCCATGGCAGCAAGCCTCAGGGAGTAAAGGGGCGACAGAGCTGTGTTCTGGAAGAGCGGTGGGAGGGGCAGCCTGGGGACCGTCACGGTGGGAGTGGGTTCTCAGAGCCTCTCTGGAAGAGCCCATCCCAGAAGCTCCCAGTGTTTGTCAAGCAGCAGCTGAGTTTGCAGCCTTGTATGGGGAGGATGGTCCAGGGAACCGACAAAGTCACTCTGAGCAGGAGATGATCTCTTCCCATGGGAGGAGGACACACATGTACATGTCTATGCATGCACACACACACCTCACGCACACACACACACGTGTGCACACGCACACTTAGACAAGGTCAACACTGCCAACCTGGATGAGCTACAAAACCATCACATAAGATTCGATAATGGGCCTCACGACCGTTGACTATGTTTCTGATGTTTGTGAAAAGTACAAACATTGGAAAGGGAGGCACAGAGAAGGAAACTATGTTATGTTCACCATTCTCGACCCAAAAGAACACTGTACCCACAACCAGCTGTCTCACTAACAAGAGTGGCTTAATAAAAGAGACAGACAGTAACAAGCCTTAGTGAGGATGTGGAGAAATCGGAGCCCTTGTACGTTACCGGTGGGAATGTACAATGATGCAGCCGCTTTGGAAAGCAGCTGACAGTTCCTTAAAAAGTTAAACATTGAATCACCATGTGACCCAGAAATTCCACTTCTAAGTATATACCCAAGATAATTGAAAATATATGTTCACGCAAAAACTCGTACATGATTTTCATAACAGCATTATTCTTAATAGTGAAACAGTGAAAACAACCCAAATGTCCATCTAGTGATAAATGGATAATCAAAATGTGGTCTATCCATACAATGGAATACTAGTTAGCCATAAAAAGGAATTAAGTTCTTATACATCTGCTACAACACGGATGAACCTTGGAAAAGTTTCACCTTTTGCTAAGTGAAAAACTATATCTGATTCTATTTGTATGAACTGATTCTATTCGTATGAAACATCCAGAATAGGAAAGGCTATTGTATTAGTCTGCTGGGGATGCTCTAACAAAAGACCAGACTGGGGGGCTTAGACATTTATTTTCTCACAGGTCTGGAGGCTGGCACTCCAAGATCAAGGTGTCAGCAGGTTTGGTTTCTCCTGAGGCTTCTCTCCTTGGCTTGCAGACGGCCGTCTCCCCGCTGTGTTCTCACCTGGACTTTTCTCTGTGCACCTGCATCCTTGGGTCTCTCTGTGTCCGAATCTCTACTTCTTATAAGGGCAGCAGTCAGATTGGATTAGCGCCCACTCTAAGAGCCTCATTTCAATGATCCTCTCTTTAAAGGCCCATCTCCAAATACAGTCACGTTCTGAGGTCCTGAGGTTAGGACCCCAACGTATGAATTTGGCAGGAAGGAGAAGTGCACAGTTCAGCCCCTAATATCCTTAGAGACAGGAGAGGATCAGTGGTTGCCAGGGGCGAGGGGGGAGGGGGAACAGGAGTGACTGCTAATGGGGAGGGGCTTCTTTTGGGGGCAATGAAAATGGTCTAAAACTGATCCTGGTGACGGTTGCACAGCCTTGTGAATTTAAAAGGGTGAGTTTTATGATATGTGAATTATATTTCTCAATTAAAAAAAATATTCTGCTAACCTCCAGAAGAGGTTAATATAGGTGCCAGTGGGAGAAAAACAGGAGAAATAAGGACAAAATCATGAAGAAAGTGTTTCCTGTAGCTCTCCTGGACCTCCTGACTGTTTCCCGGTGACTTTGCTAAGCCACCTGCTAAGGACTCCATGCTGTTGCCAGGCTCCGAATTCCAGGAAGGAAAAAAGGCAAGAAATAGAACAAAGGCTCCGTGGTGGCTGAGCTCCCCAGGCCCAGCCCTGGTGACAGCTTCTGCGGGCAGAGCGGGTCTGGACTGCGTACTGCTGTGCTTGGGAAGACATTCCCTCTGCGGCGTCCCATACGCCTGGGTCTCCGCTCCTCTCCCTGTCCACAGCCTTCCTCTTTCGTAAGAATCATCATTCCTGTTCTGAGCCCATTCTGTGCCCCAAAGGAGCCCGGAAGGGGGTGGTTTGCGGAGCCCTCTTCTGCTTGATAGATCCCCGGGCCTTGGGGCAGGAGGGCCTCCCACTGGCGCTGGCGGCTGCCTCTGTCATCGGCCCGCTCATACTTCTGGCTGTGAGTTTGCACAGACGGAGCATCCCAACGTTCTCCCAACATTGTAGGGACCACACTTGTTAAGTGTGGGGAAAAACACAACGTGAGCCATGTCTTAGAATAGAAATTATCCTGATCCAAAATTTGATACATTTTTCTAAAATGTGTGACTTAATACGTCACGAATCTTGAAAGATCTAAACTAGCGAAGGGAAAGAATGTCAGCAACAGGCATTTTCGTGCTGCCGAAGACAAAGAAATACAGCAGGTCCTGCCGGAGCAGGTAGTAACCATTTATTTGTGTCACAAGTTGAACTTGTGGTCTTTAATATTTGTCTATTTAATTTATTTATTTTTATGTTTGGCTGTGTTGCTGCACGCAGGCTTTCTCTAGTTGTGGTGAGCAGGGGCCACTCTTCATCGCGATGCGCGGGCCTCTCACTATCTCGGCCTCTCGTTGCGGAGCACAGGCACCGGACGCGCAGGCTCAGTAGTTGAGGGGCACGGGCTTAGCTGCTCCGCGGCATGTGGGATCTTCCCGGACCAGGACTCGAACCCGCGTCCCCTGCCATGGCAGGCGGACTCCTAACCACTGCACCACCAGGGAAGCCTATTTGTCTATTTAATGTCCTCAGTCCATATGTGACAACACGGCCATGATTAGTGGCGGAAAATAGCCCTGTGCCTTTATACTAAAAGCCGATAGTTCTGGAAAAATTAAAACTTTCTCTGAGAGTATAAATTTGCACCTTCTAACAAACCTTTCAGAAAAAGATCACTTTACATGAATGCATGTGAAAAATTCACACAGCTCTTGGTCATCCACAGTCACAAAAGAGAACATGAGTTGAAGTCAACCAATAATGTGGAAAATCCAAAGACGTCGCGTGTTTTAAATTCTTTCGCTGCTGCGTCAAGATTTGCACCAAGTAGCAGAGGGAGCGGCGGCTCCTTGGTCCATGGCGCCCTCTGGAGGAGGAAAGGGGAAGCGACGCGAGGCGGGCGGGACGTCGAGGTGCAGCAGATGTGAGCAGGTGCGCTCCTGGGAAAGCCAGCTGTGTCCGCAGGCTGGATTTCAGGCTGTACCACCGCTCGGGGGTCCTCTCAATTTCAAGTGGAGAAACTCGCATCCAGAGAAGAGAGGCTGTGTCCACCGTGGCTCTCTGAGTCCAGGACCCTGGAGGGGGGAGACCCAGTCCCTCCCTCCGTCACCACCGGCGCTCTAGCAGGACTTCAGGGCGCGACAGGCAGGGCGTGACAGGCAGGTCCCAGGATTGGATGGAGCGAGCCTGAGGTCACCCCGGAGCTTTCTGTGTTCTTTATGAGCGACCGCCGGGATTTGCAGCCCACGTGTGTGGGTAGTTTGGGAACACTGGAAGATATTCCAGAACATTGCACAGAGTGAGCCAGCAAAGGCCAGAGCGGGGCCCGGGTGAGGTTGGGGGGTGTGACTGGACGGCAGAGGTTGGAAGCTTGTTGGAGCAGGTGGTAACTGTTCGTGTTAACAAATGGAATTCGTGGTCGTTAATATTTCTCTACTTGATTCCTCAGCTCACATTCTGCCCTGTGTGGCTTGGGCAGCGTTGCTTAACCCCTCTGTGCTGAGGTTTGCATGACGGGAATTTAGGCTAATACCCACACCTATTATACATCTTGGGTTGCCCGGAGGGTTTAACGGGTTCATTTGTATAAAACACTTGAAACTGTGCCTGCGCTCGGCTACCACGCGGAAGCTAAGGTCCGTGAAGGTGGTGTTGATGACAGTGCTTGAGCCAGTCTAGTGGGGGTTCTGGGGGCACAAAGGCCATCCTGTCACACACCGCGGGATTCAGTGAGGACCTCCACCTCCGTCCTCACTCGGGGCTGCAGAAACGAAACCCGGGTAAAGCTGCTAGCTGCTTTGCCGTGTCTTTACCTCCAGGTGGCTAGATTAAGCAACATAAATAACTTTTCCCCTTATTTTGTTGGTAGATTAAAAGATACGAACGGGGGCTTCCCTGGTGGCGCAGTGGTTGAGAGTCCGCCTGCCGATGCAGGGGATACGGGTTCGTGCCCCGGTCTGGGAAGATCCCACATGCCGCGGAGCGGCTGGGCCCGTGAGCCATGGCCGCTGGGCCTGTGCGTCCGGAGCCTGTGCTCCGCAATGGGGGAGGCCACAGCAGTGAGAGGCCCGCGTACAGCAAAAAAAAAAAAAAAAAAAAAAAAAAAAGAGATACGAACGGGAGACCCACAAATTTCGGAAAAAGTTAAAAACGCAAAGTATCAATACTGAAAAAAGCATAGGCCTGTGACCCCAAAGCACCACCTCCCGTGCCTGAAATTAATGAACTTACAAATGCACACGAACAGGGGCATATACACACAAACACATATGTGAGCATACAAGAGCATACACACAGACCCACACAGAGACACACACACATGAGCATACACACACAGACCCACACAGAGACACACACACATGAGCATGCACACCCAGACACACATACATGAGCATACACACACAGACCCACACAGAGACACACACACATGAGCATGCACACCCAGACACACATACATGAGCATACACACACAGACCCACACAGAGACACACACACATGAGCATGCACACACAGACACACATACAAGAGCATACACACAGACCCACACAGAGACACACACACATGAGCATGCACACACAGACACACATACAAGAGCATACACACAGACCCACACACAGACACACATACATGAGCATACACACACAGACACACACGCACAGACACACTTGAAAAATAAGAAGACAGTGAAAACAAATGACCAGACACAGAAAAGACTCAAAGGTATAGGACAGGGGAATCATTTTGAGGCTTCAGAGTAATTAGTATCATACAAAACAAATTTACTTTTTAATACAGGGGAAAAAAACTAAAGGCCTAATCCTGTTTGAGACATTACTTCATCTAACAGAGGTGAGATCAGCAAAGATTGCTTTCAGATTAAAAACACTATTTTATTTTTTAAAGCAATACAAACAAAATAATAGCTGCATTTACCCTTCAACCTGGCAAGCCCACTTCTGGTAATCTATCATGAAGGTATACCTGCACAAGGACAAAGTTATTAATTGCAGAGTTATTTGTGATAGTACAAGGCTAGAAACAACCGAAATATCCATGAATAAAGGGCTGGATTTGAAGCTACACAAGAAAGAGGAAGGTCTCTGTATACTGAAACATTAAGACCTCCAAGGTCTTGTATCAGGTGAAAAAAAGCAAGAGTCAGAACAGAATAAACAGAATCTACACCTTGTGCACTCTGGGTGGGAAATAAGGGTATAGGTATGTATACATATACCCAAAAAGAAACAGATGAACCAGCAGCTCGTCGTTCCATGGTTACCTATGGGGACAATTCAGGGAGAACAGCGATGGAATGAAAGTGAGACTTCAATCATTAATTCTCGAATCCTCCTTGATTTTCGAATCATGTAAATGTTTCATGTAAATTAACTGAAAAAAGCAAACCCTAAAATTGAAAGCCATAACTAGTAAGGCTAATTGTAAATATATCAAATTGATAATGTAACCACATAGAGAAAGTAATTATTTCATGGGTCCGTAAAGCATAGTATTTTTACGATTTATATTTTTGTGCATGCTTAGAGGAATACAGTCAAAGTACAAAGGGAGTTACAAAGAAATCTTAAACATCATATAGTCATTTTGTTCTTAGTCATAACATTAAAATTATTATTTTGAAACTATCTTATAAATGTTATTTAAAAGAACTAACATGTTAACATAGTGGATTAAATAGATTGATTTTAGAATACCAAGGAGTCTTATATACCTGAAATAAAACTTAGTTGGTTGTGGTGCATTTTAAAAAATGTATTGCTAAATTTTATTTGCTAATATTTTGTTACAGATTTTTGTGTCTACAGTTGACCCTTGGACAACATGGCTTTGACCTGTGTAGGTCCTTCAGTGGGTGAATAGTTAAACAACCTACTGGAATATTATTCAGCAATAAAATGGAATGAACTATGAAGACACTCAGTAATTTGGGTGAATCTCCAGAGAGTTACGCCAAGTATGAAAAACAAGCCCCCAAATGTTACATACTCTATGATTCCATTTCTATAACTTTCTTCAAATGACAAAATTATAGAAATGGAGAACAGATTTGTGGTGGCCAGGGGTTATGGCGGGAGTGGTGGCAGGGAGAGACATAGATGTGGCTACAAAAGGGAAACACGAGTGATCCTTGTGGGAATGGAAACCTTCTGTATCTTAAGTATATCTATGTCTGTATCCTGGTTGCGATCGCGAACCATAGTTTTGAAAGACGCTATCATGGGGTGAAACTGGGTAAAGGGTACACAGATCTTGCATCATGTGACTCTACAAATATCTCAAAATGGAAAGTTTAATTAGAAAACAAATTATATATATACAAATGTATAAAATATATATAAATTATGTAAGATATATATTTACATATGAAATGCTTTAAAACACTCCTGAAACACACACAGTTAGATCTGAACAAATTGGAAGACATACAATATTCTAGTATAGGAAGACTCAGCAATATAAAGTTGTCAGTTCTCCCAATTTTCAAAATATTATGTAATTCCAAATAAAAACCAACAATTTTTCCCCCTGAAGGTAGATAAATTGATTATAAAGTCTACATGAAAAATAAACAAGTAAGAATAAACAGGAAAACCTTGAAAAAGAAGAATTTAGTTTGGGGGACAGGGCTAGCCCTTCCAGACATTAAAATACACTATAAAGTCTCTATAAATAGAGCAAGGTAGTATTAGCACATCAGTGGAACAGAACAGAAAATCAAGAAGTTGACCCCTGTGCATATGGAAATTTAGGGTGATAAATGCATCATCTTAGATCTTAGTGGGAGAAAAGATGGGCTTTTACTAAATGATGTTCAGACACATGGATAGCCTTTGGAAAAATGTAAATTGCATCCATATTATCCCATACTATACTCAGGATAAATTCCAATGCTTCAGAGATTTGAACGTCAAAAGTGAAACCACTAGTACCTGAAGAAGTGATTGGTGGTATGTCATGTTATCCTAGACCTATATGTGTGTAGTGCTAAATTTTGAGGCTGATCGTACCACGGAACCTGTG
The DNA here is from genome assembly GCF_025265405.1 of Mesoplodon densirostris. Taxonomy (NCBI): domain Eukaryota; kingdom Metazoa; phylum Chordata; class Mammalia; order Artiodactyla; family Ziphiidae; genus Mesoplodon; species Mesoplodon densirostris. The sequence goes on from NC_082672.1 coordinate 3,435,351, forward strand.
TGGCGTTCCCATCATTAAGAGCTGTGGATTTGAGAGTCGGTTATGTGTTAACTGCATGGACTCAGCACATTTCCGTTCGCTGGTGCCCAGGCAATGAGCGTTCTCACTGTGGTTCATGGCACTGGGTATCCAACATCCTAACTCTTCAAAGAGGAAGAGACTTCACTGAGGCGAACTTCCTCAAAAGTGAAAGGATTAAAAAGGACAAAAGCACCAAGAAGTTAAAGTGCAGTTACACCTTTGATTTAAATAACATAGCTACTCCCCAACTCTGAAAGAGATAAAAAAGGTCTTGATCTGAGACGAGTACCGCTTTTCTGGGTTGGAGTGTTCCCGAGCCTGGTGGATGACAGCCCACCGACCACCAGGAAAAAGTGTGTCTCCGTTTTGGAGAGTGAACGTTTCTTCAAGTCCCTCCTCCTATTTTTCCCTGAGTGAGGGGAGAGAGCGATCAGGGAGGTCTTTGCACCCTCCTGCTTTCTTTCTATCTTCTCCCTGGGCCCAAACGTGTCGTTTTTTGAGGTTAAGTCAAAGGGATAAATGTGATTCTCAAAGACGACTGTAAATTACCCATGGCAATAGATTGTGTCCTATATTACATTCTTTCTTTTTTTGATGATTTGATTATAAAATAATAAGACTGATGTTCATGCCAGCTTAAGGGTATTAACCTTATTTCTTTATACTTTAAGCTTGTTTATATAGAACTTTTCTTACCAGAAGAATCATCTATGATGTAAAATAAGAGGGTAGAGACAAATTTTATTTTATTTTATTTAAAAATCGTATAATTAATCAACCTTATTGAGGTGTAATGTACACACAACAAAAATTCACCCATCTTAAGTGTACCAATGGATGACTTTTGACAACTGTGTATCTCTGTGGACCTTCATCCTAATCAGGATATAGAATACCTTATCCCTAGTAAGTCCCCTGTGCTGTGGGCATTGTTTTAATGATTAATTCCTAATTCCATAACAGGATATTTCTTTTAGCACGACCTTGAGTGCCGCAAGGACAAGCACAGACTAAGAAACGCTGTGTGTGAAGATGCTCCATGAGAAAATGAAGAGGTAATGGGTGCAGTTGAAAACACCTGACCTTGAATTTCAACAGGACCTTGAGAATCAAAAGAGAAAGGTATTCTGTTTTCTATCGTGCTTTCAGGCCGGATTTATTTGCTGCCTTTAACGTGCTTTGGGAAGCGACTTTCAGGCTGTCCATCCTTAGCACGTGCCTGGTTACATTTCATCTATTTTGTTAACATGCAAGCCCTTCCAGTTGGTTTTTATTTAGACCCATTTCCCAGATGAGAACTTGGCTGGGAGAGGTTAGAGAACCGACCAGGGGCTCAGCTGGCCGGTGGCAGAGCCCGGCTTTGCTCCAGGCCTGTTACTATTCCTCACTGCCTTTGGCAACGGGGTCTCAGCGGCTGCCATCCACCCCGCCCACTCCCTTGTTGTCCAGGCCCGGCATCCCTGTGCCCATTTTGAGTCGAGGCTGGCCAGGAGCAGCTCCTTCCCGTGTCCGTCTCTGAATCCCTTCTCTGTCTGAGTTTCCTTCTCAAGGCTCCCCAGACAGGCTGCCTGAACATCTCAAACATGTTCAAGCTCTAACATTTATTCCTCCCTAACCCAAGGTTCTTCTCAGCGGACTGTGCGCCCGATGGCGGGAGGCCTGGGCCTACCTGCCATCCCTCCGGTTCAGGGAGCTTTCGCCTACTTCCAGCAGCACCACACACACAGAACCACTTGTGAAGTTTGCCGGCCTCGGGCCGCTTGCTCATCACCAGCCCCCAAGCCCCCAAGTTCCGAGCACATGGGGGCCTTCTCTAGAGGACGTGACGAATGCACTTTGAGACTTCGTGGAGTTTACTTGGTGCAGATGAGGGACAAATCATGTAAAAATTTAAAGCAAAGATAAAAAATAAATTAGATACTATGATGGGAGAGGATACATGCTGTGAAAAAATACAGGGCAGGTTAAAGGCTATTTGGGGTGCTGGGAGGGGCTGGCCAGGAGCAGCTCCTTCCCGTGTCCCCTGTGGGTATCTGGGTCCGACCACCCCAGGAGAGGAGCGGCGGGTGCGAAGGCCCTGGGGTATGTGTGGTGTGCAGGGAACAGTGAGGACAACAAAGCGTTTGGAGAGTAGAGACGCCACGGTCAGGGGATGGGGTACCGATCACGTGCCTCCAGGGCCCAGAAGGGACTCCGGCTTTGTTCCGGGTCAGACGAGGCGCCACTGCAGGGTTTCCGCAGACAATGGTGCAGACCATTAAGAAGCTCACAGTTTATTCCCAAGTTTCAGAATCCAGTCTGATGCTTCCGAGTGTTTTTGCCTCTTGCTGTTTGGGTGTCCTCAGGTGTATTTATCTGTGCTGTGTTTCCTTTGAATGCAGCACACTGAGGGATGGAGTGTGTCTCGAAGGCGCCCATCTCCTAAGATGTGATGGCACTTTTTTTTTTTTTTGCTGTGCCTTGAGGCTTCTGGAATCTTAGTTCCCCGACCAGGAATCAACCCTGGGTCCTCGGCAGTGAAAGTACCAAGTCCTAACCACTGGACCGCCAGGGGAAGTCCCTGGCCATGCACCTTTGTGAGGTTGTAGGGAGACATCACGTCTCAAGAGAATCCAGTGCGCGTCCCAGGCCACAAAATCCACATTTATTAACTGTGCTGGGCAGGTGGATCTTGGGAACCGGACCCCACCCAGGGCAGTTGACAGGCCTTGGTAAACGGTGGAGGGAGAAGGGCCCACAAAGAAACAAGTGTGTCATGAATGAGTTGTCTGTCACAGGTTGTATTGGGTCCCCTCAAAAAAAGGTGCTGAAGGCTTACACCCAGTAAGCCAGATATAGGGTCAGGGAAGGTGTGATTAGTTAGGATGAGGTCGTCCTGGAGGGGGCCCCTAACCCAATGTGATTGGTGTCCTAATACAAGGGGAAATCTGGACACAGGCAGGGGGAGGCCTGTGAGGACAGAGGCCGAGAGGGGAGGTGGCTCCAGGGCCTGGAGTCCCTGCTGAAGACTGCACCACCGAAAGCTGCAGGGGCCGGAAGCACCCTCCTCTGGGGCCTTGGTCTCAGACTTCTGGCCTCCAGGACCACGAGAGAAGCCGTTTCTGTTGTTCTAAGCCACCGTCTCTGCTGCCCTGTCAGGCTGTGCTCAGAACTAGTGCTCTCTTGAGTGGAGCGTGGATGGCCTCCTGGGGCATGTGTGTGTTTGCTGGGAAATCACACAGAACTCGGATCCGCCCGGCAACCCCTTCTCTCTCTCTGTATCCAAACCTCATGGCTCTTCGCCGTATGCGGAAACGGTCCCTGGGGTCACCTACCCACGGCCCCGGTCCAGGCCACGACCCCCCGACGATGGTGGCACCTCATTACCGGCCCTGTTTCACCTTCTGCCGCTGCAGTCCCATCTCTGTCGGGCAGCCACACTCAGCCTGGGCCGGGCCGCGTGCCCTTCTGGCGTCCTTGCTACCTCCTGGGTCTGCAGGTGGATCCCAGGGTGGGAACTTGGCGCAGACAGCCGGCTTCCTTCCCCCTCCCCTCCTTCCCATCTTCATTCTCCTTGCTGTGCCTGCTCGGCTGCCCTCCCCAGGCCCCCGTTCCTCTGCTTCTCCTTCTGCCCGAAGCACCGGCCACCTTCCCAGGCCGTGTAGCTGACTTAGTGTGTTCTCACCGGTTGCCCCCCTCAGCTCCACGGGGGAGCAAAGGGTTTATCTCTTTGATCTCTCTTGTTTGTCACTGTCGCCCAAAAGCCCGGAACAGTGCCTGCCACGGAGGAGGCATTTAAGAAATGTTTGTGGGGGCTTCCCTGGTGGCGCAGTGGTTGAGAGTCCGCCTGCCGATGCAGGGGACACGGGTTCGTGCCCCGGTCCGGGAAGATCCCACATGCCGCGGAGCGGCTGGGCCCGTGAGCCATGGCCGCTGAGCCTGTGCGTCCGGAGCCTGTGCTCCGCAACGGGAGAGTCCACGGCGGTGAGAGGCCCGCGTACCGCAAAAAAAAAAAAAAAAAAGAAATGTTTGTGAAGGAACGAACAGCTGCCTGAATAAAACGCAGCTAGTGTTTCTCCTGTGTCTACAGCTTAGAGCACAGTGTAACCTGTAGTTAAATGGCTTTTATATCCCTACCAGGGAGCAATTCTGTACAAAGACAACTGCAAAAAAAAAAAAAAAAAAGACACAACTGCACGACCTGAAAGCGTGGGTTTCCTTCACCTCCTCACCCACGACCTGGCCAGGCTTCCTACTGGCACCGATGAGCATAACTTCCTCATCCCGTGTGTAGTGCAAACTCCAGTTTTCTTCCCCCTTTTTAGAAACAATGCGAGCTTCTGGGGGGTCTGAGGATCTAATGGATGCTGAGAGCCCTGTGTCTCCCAGTTTGGTCCTTGGACCAGCGGCATGGGCGTCAGTGGGAAACGCCCGCCCTGACCTGCAGAATCACAGCCTGGGGGCGAGGCGGGGACGGCAAAGGGTGGGCGGAAGCTCCAGGCGATTCTGGTGAGGCCCCTGGTTCAGAGCCCTGCTCTCGGCGAGTGGAGTGGGGCTAAATAAACACCAGCACCTGGGGACTCTGAAGGAATGCTCACACCTTCAGAAACCCCCTTGATGTGGAGGTCATACTGCAAAGCTCTTTGCTCGCCACCCAACTGGAAGGCAAACCCGGAATTCGTTCCCAGGAGCCCCCAATACTGTGCCCACCCCACCCCCCACAACAGGCACCTTGATGGGATTAAAAAAATACACCCAAACCCTTTCTGTTGACAATACTTCGTGTCAAATACCACTGTCCTTTCGGGAGGCTCATTTGCATTCTATTAATATGTGCATAAAATGTTGTCTGGTCTGAGCCCAAATACACAGACTGGGAAATCAAAGGCAACCTCTTCCCACCTTTTGCTGGCTTCCTCCTGAACAGTTATTTGTTCTAAAACAACTTCCTTAGGGAATTTCCTTTCCAAAAGAAACTCCTCTCCATTTTAAAGGAAAATTACCCCTTATTCCCGGCTCCTTAGCCAATTTCTGACAGGGAGCCCTAATGAGAGCGGGAGTTTGCAACTGGCGTTTTTCCTGCCCTCCTTTTTAAAGCCGTAGGTGAGACCCTTTAGAAAATATTCTGAGGAACTTTAGTGACTACAAAGGACTTGCATTTTGTGTGGAATTTATACGAACACCTAACTAATGCTTTTATTTTGGGGCGGGGCAAACAATTACTGAAATGCGGTAGACTTTGAACCATGTTCCTATGAGGAAGTTATAAAAAGATCTCTAACCAAATATTTATGGACATTAAAGAATAGATTTCCTACTCAAAATAACACGCCATAGTTAAAGTAGATAAAAAATGGTTCCGGAGAGTAAAAATAGGAAAAAACATCAACTTTTAATGCAAAGGTTTAAAGTGTTTAATAATGTTCAGCAAATATTGTCGGTAAATATTCGATGCTTCCAAGAAGTTAAAATAGGGGTTTTTTTTGGACAAAATCTTCCTGTCTCTGAGACTGATTTATTGAAGATCTTAAAGACGTTAGTGGACTTGTTTAGTTATGTCATTTTTCTCATGACTGAGGATGTGAAGCTCTTAAAATTTGTACAACTGCAGAGTTAGATGGAGCTTAGAAATCATTTGGTCCAGCACTTTATTTTCCCAGTAGGAGACTGCGGAGGGGGGTCCCTCCCACACTTCTTTCCACTCTCAGCCCTCCCTCTGATCCAGATGCTTCAGAAATAATTCCTATTTTGTTACAATGTTTAACAAGTTTTTAATCAGTGAAGGAATCATTTTCTTACTGGTTGGAAGTGAATGGGGTGCACATTTACTGTATCAATATCTGCAATTCACCAGGATTTGGGAGAAGTGATGCCGCCCTGCTTTGCATCAATTTCATTAAGGCTCAACCCCATGAAAAGTGCCTGCACTTACTTGTAAAACCATCCCTTGGACTCTAAAGTGTGTGTTAAATGGGCTCTGGAGAGGGGATCTGAATTGCAGTATCCCAAGTTCTAGGCTTTCAGCCCCGGTTTCCTGCTCTGTAAAGCGGGATGTGACTGGGGGGGCAGGCCTGGAGGGCTGGATCAGATGATGTCTGGGCTCCTTTGCTCCACTTTCTGAGATTCTCTTCCTATACTAAACCTTCTTGTAGCACGACTTTCCTTTGGTCACATTGTCCTTACCTGATTTTCATGGAATTTCCTCAGGCACAAAAACTCTGCTTTAAAACACAATTTTGTAATTGACTTTTGAGGGATTGGACAGATTTTGCACCAAGAAACATAATTAGAGTGAATTTCCAACTTGGAAAATGACTCCCCGTTGTTGCCTTGTTTGTGTATTTAAGATATGATTTACATCTTACCTCGAATTTCCAGACTATATGTCTTTGGTACAGTGAGTCATGTCTACGATACAAACCTATCTGAGAGGGATGTGGTGTCATTTGGCAAAAGGCAAAACAACTGTTTTTGTTTTATTTTCTGTGGATAAGCTAAATATCTTGGGCTGAAATACAAAAAGGTATACTTCGTAGCACAGTGAAGTCCACAGTCATTTTCATCATCACTGCATACATAGCACCTTATTGATGCTGGAGGAATGAACAGAAAGATGAACAGGGGAAAGTAATGGGTTGGTTCATAGGGCTTTGTAAGGAAGGAGGAAAGAGGAGGACTTTTTCAATCAGTTCAGGGAAGGACTTGTATTTTCCAGTGAGAAGAACTAACACCCAGAGCCTCGAGTGACTTGCTCGGGACCATCTGGTCTCCCCGCCAGGGGCTCACAGACTCACTGGGGAGTTAGTACATGGCACACGGACAACAACAGCAAGCCATGTGTTTATTTCATTATCTACTTAATTACACTTACGCCATGAATATATTCTAAGCTTTTAATGAATGTATGTTGGTTTGAATTAGTTAAACATAAAAATGGGTAAGTTCCTCCATAGTATATGTTATTGATTTCTTCTTTCAGCATTTCCATTTTGAAGATCTTCTGCCTAATTTCATTAGGATGTAATGACACCTTTTAAGGACATGTGATTTGGAGTTTTATTGTGCTACATTTGCTAAATGGCTAAATTTGAATTTGTTTGTACTTTTCGATGATTTTGATTTTTTCCTTCATTGGAAAGATCTAGACTTCCACATTTAACCAAATGAATAGATATTAACATCAAGCAGACTGTTGAAATAGAATTAGTGGGAACTAGGCCACACCTAGCTACCCACGGCCTCCCCCACCCTCCTCCGGCCCCTCACATGTAGATTCTCTTACCATGTGTTTCAAGAGGGGCCCACAAAGGGGTTTCCTGGCGCCACCATCTTTGCTGGGAAAACTCAGTGCCCATTTTTTTTCTTTTCAAGTAGCTGTGAGCATGTATGCCACTTATTTGTCTCAAGCATAGCGTAGCGGTGATGGCATTTGTTGTTAGGAGGATTAAGTTTCTAGAGGAGAGAGCTGGACAAATGTAGAGCAAGATATTTTGGGAAGAGTTGGCAACAGGCATCAGCCCGTTGATTCTCCAGGGACTGTGATGTCAGGGTTCCTTTCAATGAGCTGGACAGTCGTTCCATACACACGGCCAGTGTTTTTTTTTTTTTAATTAAAAAAAATTTTTTTTAATGTTTTTTGGCCATGCTGCTTGCAGCTTGCGGGATCTTAGTTCCCCAGCCAGGGATCGAACCCATGCCCCCTGCAATGGAATTGTGAGCCCTAAATACTGGACCGCCAGGGAATTCCCATGGCCAGTGCTTTGAAGCCTGAATGAAAGATACCAGCCCTGCCCTAACCCAGTCCATAGAAGAGGAGGTTCCTCAACCTCCGCTCCCAGAAAAGGAGAACCTGATATAAGCTTGTCCTCTCAGAGAGTCAGTAATTCCCAAGATGAAATCGATAACTTAAAGCATATTAATATAATAAATGTGAATAATTTAGCAGGAACTGAGACTTATGTGAAAGTGCTAGCATTTGGCAGATTTTGATGGGTTAGAAATAGCATAACATTCATTATTTTCAGCAAACATTTTTCAGGTGGGCATTGTTCTATTAATAATTGTACTTGAAGACATATCAAATAGATAATAAAAATATATGTATCAGTAATGGAAAAAGGATTATAATTAAATTATTTCTGGTACCAGAAATAATTGAATGGTTTTCAAAATAATAGAAAATTCTATTTCTTTTGCTACTTTGCATACATTAGGTGAACAACGAATATTTGTTTTATGGGCTTTGCTTACAAAACACTGAAAAAATTGATTTTATTTTTTTAATCGAAACGATGCTTTGTGTCAGGGAATCTACAATTTCCTGTGGCCTTGAACTCAGTGGAGAAGACTATGCCATGAAAAAGTACATTGTAACCCAAAAAGAAAGTAATCAGAATTAAATCGAGACAATCCATTTCAATACAGTAGCATTATTATTTTCATTACTCTCAGGAGAGTGCATTTTGCTAGTCATGATGACATTAAATCTGCCTTTACTGTTTTGCACAAATGAATGCCTGAGATGTGTGCATATGTATATGTATGTGTGTCAATACATGTGTGTAACTTTTTTTTTTTTTCCGAGGGCTTCCCCTAGTTGTGGCAAGCAGGGACCACTCTTCATCGCGGTGCGCGGGCCTCTCACTATCGCGGCCTCTCCTGTTGCGGAGCACAGGCTCCAGACGCGCAGGCTCAGTAGTTGTGGCTCACGGGCCTAGTTGCTCTGCGGCATGTGGGATCTTCCCAGACCAGGGCTCGAACCTGTGTCCCCTGCATTGGCAGGCAGATTCTCAACCACTGCGCCACCAGGGAAGCCCCATGTGTGTAACTTTTATTTTTTTATTTTATTTTATTTTATTTTATTTTTTTTTGCGGTATGCGGGCCTCTCACTGTTGTGGCCTCCCCCGTTGCGGAGCACAGGCTCCGGACGCGCAGGTTCCGGACGCGCAGGCTCAGCGGCCATGGCCCACGGGCCCAGCCGCTTCGCGGCATATGGGATCCTCCCAGACCGGGGCACGAACCCGTATCCCCTGCATCGGCAGGCGGACTCTCAACCACTTGCGCCACCAGGGAGGCCCCCATGTGTGTAACTTTTAAAATCATACTGCGAAGACAGAACAAGATCAACCCTCTCTATCACATCGTTAATCCATCCCTGGAGCATGTGATCTCTCTCCCACGCAGGATTAACTATCCAGCACCCTGAGCCCTTCCGAACTTTACTGATCATAGGAAATAAGCTCAACGACCTTAAATAAACAAAACGGATGTCATAGAGCCCACGTACTATGTAAATTGATATTGATAAAATTGATAAAACTATAGTAACAGCAAGCACTTCTACAGGCCAGATCACCTCTAAGTGCTTCTAGGTATCAACTAACTTGGCTCTTACAAAAACCATGTCAGCTAGACACTGTTATTTTCAACTCCATTTTACAGATGAGGAAAATCGAGGTACCATGAAGTGAAGTAACTTGTTAAAGTGATGTAGCTTGTAAGTGGCAGAGCTGGGATTTGAACCCAGGCAGGATGCTCTAGATTTTAAGCTCCTAAACACTATTTTAGCTGACCTTCCAGCCTTTCAAATGGCCTTTTGTATAAAGGCATTCATGTAAGCTCATACATTTTCCTGGTAGGCAGGATAAATATTCATCAGGACTTTATGGCGACTTTTTATTGTCTGTGCAGTTGGCCAACCAAGTATCTGATTTTGTTGTTGTTGTTTATAAATATGGTCATGATACTGATAGGCTTTTAAAAACTCATTTCTATCCAATTCTAACAGATATGTATCTGTTTTCCAAGCCCATGACAGATTAGAAGTAGAGAATTAACATGGTAAGAAGATGCAATAAAACAGTAAGAATAACAGTCTCAGGGTAAAAAAATCGAGAGAGGAAAAGGCAAGCAGGATGTTTGCGTAGCTCCTGAGATTGTCAGCACAGTAAGGCACAGAAGAGTTATTTGTGGACCTAGGCACGTGGCTGAGTTGTGAGAAAGGTTTCTAAATGTTTCAAATGTTTGAAATCTAGCGAGGCCCTGGGAAGGCCCGGCCTGGGCCCTCACCCACCCCTCACAGGCCTTTGAGAGGATGAGGATGCAGGGACCTGAGACGCTGGGGCCCACAGGACGGTAGGGGCACCTCAAGACGAGCCCTAGACTTGAAGGATTGAGGCGCTGACTGATAGACAGCAGGAAAGAACAATCGGATGTTTCAGTCATTAAAATACCTTCCACCTTCCCTTCTCGGAACTTAGGGACAGAGCTGCCCTTTAGTTGGAGATGGCAGAGTTGTGAGCACGTATGGGGGCAACCCTGCCCCTCCCCCTCATCCCAGTGGGGACGAGACCTGGGGAGGGACACAGTGGGCACCACAGAGAGGGCAGCGGCCCCAGACGGGGCAGCTGGGTGGACAAAGAGCAGCACCTCTGTCCCCAAAGCAGGAAAAGAGGCCTCTAGGGACCTGGCCGGCCGTGGCAAACCAGCCACCGGAGGGGGTGCTGGAGGAAGCGGGGTGGCAGCACACAGACAGCGGGCAGGGCTTCGGGGCCGCCACGGGGAGAGGTTCGTGGCTTCGGAGAAAGTGGAGAGGGTCCAGGGCCCGAGCGTCTGCGTGTCCTTGAGTGGCTCCCGCGCCCCGCCTTCTCCACTCTCTGGACCGGGTTAGAAGGCGAACCTTCTACTCCCCAGTGAAGTAACGAGACGGAAATGGCCATTATACGGTGCTAATTATCCGTATGGAATTGTGAAACAGGCCGCAGGAATCCACCGCAGAAAGAAATCCACAGTGACATAGGCCGAATCTGTAACAAACTGGAGTAATAAACCAGAGGAGGAGGGAAGAGCTACAGAATAAATGCCTTGCCTTAGGTTACTCTTCACACACCCCAATTTCAAGCCAGGTGAACAGTGAATAGCACATTTTTTTTTTTTTTTTAGTGGATCAATTTGTTCATCTCAATGATGGAGAAGTTAATTTTTGCCTATTGGATATAAATAATAGAGTCAGAGACACAGCTGTTAGATTTAACCCAATAACATTATAAAGACCTTTATACACAATGAAAAGAAACTTCATATAATAAGAAAGACACTGAAATCTAAAAATAATAATGTGAAAACACGATAAAAGTTTACATCCAAAATGTATATGGATTGATATTGATAAACATATAACACACTTGGCTAATCAGATATTCAATGGATATTAGCAGTTCCACCTCGACAGCAACAACGTGTGTTTACAGATTATATGAAGCCTCATGACCCCACAGTGAGGGACTGAGGGCACATGGCAGAACCAGGACTAGAGCCTGGACGTGAGGGAACAGAAATAACGGAAACTTCTACATAAAATGTTCAACTCAGCTGGACTTCTACATAAAATGTTCAACTCAACTGGACTTCTACATAAAATGTTCAACTCAACTGGACTTCTACATAAAATGTTCAACTCAACTGGTAAACTTAAATTAGAGTCACTTGAGTTATACCCATTTTACTCTCAAAGTAGCCAGAATAAAAATCCCCAACCTGGGCAGGCCATGGGGGACCAAGTAAGCAGATTCCTCATTGTGGGGAGCAGTCTGGTCATCAGATTGTGCTGGGCAATTGTCCCCACCCTCTGATGCAGCAGTCCCACCTGTGAAATGATCATCTGGGGTAGAAAATATTTGTAATAGCGGCATTGATAACAGCCGAGATAGCAAGAACTCCATGTCTAATCATTGGTAAACACACGTATCACATTGCTTTACACTTAGTTTTCCACATGTTTGTCTCCTGGCTAGATAAAAGTTTGAGGGTAGGGACCCTATATTGATTACTTTTGTGTCCCCAGCATTTAACAGGAGCCAGCACATAAGCAATCAAAAAATATTTATTGAATGGAAATTAGCCGAATCCAGGTAGCTAATGGGATGTAATAATGTTACCATAATAATTATGTAAAACCTACATTACTTGGAAACGTGTACACAATATAAGTAAAAAATCAAAACACCAAGCTGTGCACACCAGCTCCACTCTGTAAACTATAGGTGTCGATGGTCATCACAAGAGGATGCATGCGGCAACCCGGTCAGACCAGCCTGCGATGGGGTCACCGAGAGACCCGGTTCTAGGTCAGTTTTCCCACCTGTGAAACAAAATGTCCATCTTGCAAGGTTGCTGTGGGTTCCTATTGAGTTAAATAGATCCAGAGCACAGAACAGGGTTTGGCTTATAATACGTTCAATACACAGTTGTCGAATTAGGTAATGGAAGCAGAACCCAGCAGACTGCTTTGGAAGGTGCTCAAAAGTGGAAATCGGGCTTCCCTGGTGGCGCAGTGGTTGGGGGGTCTGCCTGCTAATGCAGGGGACATGGGTTCGAGCCCTGGTCTGGGAGGATCCCAGATGCTGCGGAGCAGCTGGGCCTGTGAGCCACAACTGCTGAGCCTGCGCATCTGGAGCCTGTGCTCCGTAACAAGAGAGGCCGCGATAATGAGAGGTCCGCGCACCGCGATGAAGAGTGGCCCCCGCTTGCCACAACTAGTGAAAGCCCTCGCACAAGAAACGAAGACCCAACACAGCAAAAATAAATAAATTAATTAATAAACTCCTACCCTCAACAGCTAAAAAAAAAGATACAAGTTCAAAAACAACAACAACAACAACAAAGTGGAAATCACTTTGATTATTTTTTAGAAACATAATGTGAAGGGTTGACGATTTAGTCTTATATGTTTATTTTTTGTAAAATTCACTATAATAATACACAGTGAAAAAGAAAAAGCCAGGGAAGGAGCTGATGAATTTTTGAAAAGAACAAATGAAAAATGAATGTCATGTTTTAAGCTTTATTCAAAATCCTGTTATCTGGGCACCCTGACAATCCAGCTTATCTCAGTCCTTTAAGCCTCTGAATGGCTGAAGTTTTACTTCTTAGATTTCTGGAGTAGAAAAGGGCCTGATGAATTGTTGTTTTTAATGTATACTATTGTCTGAAGGAATCTGATGTGGCTTATGGTAAAGATATACAAACATATATAATGACACCTTAAAAAATACCAAAACTAATTGAATGTTTAAGACATAGCATTAAATCATCGCTCATTCCACAAATGTTTGCATCCTCAGCACAAAAGGTTATGACACACTTGCCCGACAGCAGGCCCCCCACTGCCCTCTCCAGGGAGGTGCTCTTGCAGCACTTTGCATGTATCAGTTCAGCTGTCTTCACAGCTGTTTGGGGTGGGTTCTGCTATTCCCCTTCCCCTTCTGCAGATGAGAAAAGTGGAGCATGCAGAGGTCAGGTATGTCCTGGAAACCCAGCTAGAAAGCGCAGAGCTGGGAGTTGGGCTCAGGCAGTCTGGTGAGAGAGGCCGCATTCCAAAACTCAGGAGCTTTCTCAGGACTTCAGCCCAGGAAGGACAGAGGCACACTGGCAGGCGAGGTAGACACAGGCAAATGATCTTTGCGTGGAAGTGAAGATGACCTCACAAGACCACCAGCTGACGTTACTCCAGGTACGTTGCTCGCTGGTTTAAAACGCAGCGGCATCTGTTCTTTAGCTCAGCATATTAGTCCCCTAGGGCTGCAGAACACGTGGCCACACACTGGGCGGTTGATACAAAAGTTTAGTCCCTCACAGTTCTGGTGCCCAGAAGTCTGAAATCAAGGTGTCAGCCTCTCCAGATGGCAAAACGTGTTAAAATGAAAACATTATGTTTGGGGGGAGAAGCCAAGGACATGACTGTACAAAGTTTTGATGAGGCCTCAGAAAGACACCAAGGTCCGGGAGTCCAGTCACACCAGGATCTTTTCAAGGGATTAAGGGGGAGCCTACCAACCAATCCTGGGGCCTCTAAGGAGCTTCAGGGCATCGACCCAGGGTCATCTCAGCAGGATCCAGACAGAGAGGGGTCATCTCAAAAAGATCTATGAGCGAGGTCTTAGTTTCATGGAGTGAGTCCCATTGAAGTCCATGGGAGACACACAACGTTTCTGAGAAAATTACTTCTGCAAAAACACTGGCAGCTTGGGCAGAAAGGAATGGGGAGAGTCCAAACCCCCCAAATTCCACTGCCAGGAAGCAGGCTGAGAAGACCACTCAGCTGCACACATGTGCTACCTTTCATTTCAAAACAAAGGCAAGACTCAGAAGGTGGAACCAAGAACCCAGATGGTAAAGCCATGAGAATTATCCTCAGGCCTTGAAGCTTAATCAAGGAACTTCCAAGCTCACCCATGTGGCCTCAGAACTGCTACAGAGCAGAGACTCCCCTTTACCTTCTTTTTTCTCCTCTTTTGAACTGACCTGTCGATAGTCCTTATCCGCTGCCTGTCCCACGGTTGTACGTTGGGTGAGTTGAGGACATGACTTTTCAGTTTCACAGGTCCATAGATGGGCAGAAATTGAACTTAACGATTATTCCCAAGAGGCTTCTCAGACCTTTGACCTGATTTAAATGAGGAGACTGGGGACTCTGAGTTGATGCTGTAAGAGATAAGAATCTTGGGAACCCTTGAAGGGGCTGAATGTGTTTTGCATATGACAGGGACATGAATAATAAAGGCCAGAGGGTGGATGGTGGCAGACAGACTCCGGGGTGGCCCCCTGATTCTTGCCTCCTGGTAATGCCTCCCCTGAGTCACAGAACAGGACCTGAGACTTGCTTCTAATCAATAGCTCAAGGCAAAGGTGATGGATATCACTCTGGTGACCATGGTACAATCTACAAGACTCCATCTTGCTAGTAAACTCACTTTCTCTCCCTTTGTTGATTCTGAAGATGCTAGTGACCATAAGTCCTATAACTAAAGGAAAGTGAATACTGTCAACATCCTCATGAGCAGTCATATGCATGCTTCCCCAGTCAGACCTCCAGATGAAAACACTGCCTGGCCAACACCTTGTGAGACTCTAAGCAGAAGACCCCACTAATCCATCCCTGGACTTCTGACTCACAGAAACTGTGAGATCATAAATGTGTATTGTTTTAAGCTGTTACAGCTGTGGTAATTTGTTACACAGCAACAGATAATTAGTGCATGCAATTTATTCCTTTAACACAAGTAAAGGGCGTGATGCCAAAAAATGGTAAAAATTTCAATGGCTCTATGATCATTAGTTTGCATCATTATTTTTATTCATCTGAGTATATCTTTAGAATATTTATAGCCCAGTCAATTTATGAAATAGATAAATGTTAAGATTTTAAGACAATTTTGCACATAGTAATTTTTCTGTATTTTTTAGCCCTCCAGCTTTAGTTGATAGTTTACTAGATCAAACTTAGACTCATGGGGTGTAAAAGGATTACTTATTGTGCTTTGATCTCCTACTGTTTACCAGATGGTTCCAGGCACTTTCCAGACATGATCTTATCCTCAAAACAATCCTGGGAGAAAGATATTATTACTAAGTCTAGTTTAAAGCTGAGAAAACTGAGGGTAGGAGATGTTAAGTAACTTGCCCATAAGGGCAGAGCTTGGATTTGAGCCCAAGTTAGATGCACCCCCAAAACTTATGTCCTTTACATACATTATGCTGTTTATTTTTAAAAATTTTAAATGTTAGAGAGGTAGAAGATTCTTTTCCCTCAGTTTTATTCATCTATTAACATTTACCAATACATTTTTTAAAAGGAGGATCTTTAAATAGTTTTAAATTTTCATAATTGTGTTGAACACATGAGTAGTGGAAATGCAAACACTTTCCTTTATTGTTTCAGCAACTTTTCCAAATTCATTTTATGAAGCCAGCGTTATTTTGATACCAAAGCCAGACAAGGATGCCACAGAAAAGAAAATTACAGGTCAGCATACATGCAAAAATCCTCAACAAAATACTAGCAAGGCAGGAGTTCCCTGGTGGTCTAGTGGTTAGGATTCTGGGCTTTCACTGCCATGGCCCGGCTTCAGTCTCTGATCGGGGAACTGAGATCTTGCAAGACACGTGGTGAGGCCAAAAAAAAAAAAAAAAAAAAAAAAACTAGCAAAGGAGAGAATATTTGCAAATCATATATCTGATAAGGGACTAATATCCAAAATATATAAAGAACTCATACAATTCAATAGTAAAACCCCCAAACAATCCAATAAAAAATGAGCAGAAGATCTGAATAGACATTTTTCCGAAGAAGACATACACATGGCACCAGGTACAGGAAAGAATGCTCAGCATTATTAATCATGAGGGCAATGTAAATCAAAACCACAATGAGATATCCCTTTACACCTGTTAGAATGGTTATTATAAAAAAGACAAGAAATAACAAATGTTGGTAAGGATGTGGAGAAAAGGGAACCCTTGTGCACTCATGGTGGGAATGTATGTTGGTGCAGTCACTATGGAAAACAGTACGAAGCTTCCTCAAAAAAATTAAAAATAAAACTATCATATGATCCTGCAATTCCACTTCTGGGTATTTATCCAAAGAAAACAAAAACACTAACTCAAAAACATATCTGCACCCCCATGTTCATGCAGCATTATTTACAATAGCCAAGACATGGAAACAACCTAAGTGTTCGTTGATGGGTGAATGGATAAAGTAGATGTAGTACACATATACAATGGAGGATTATTTAGCTATCAAAAAGAATGAAAAATTACCATTTGTGACAACATGGATGGACCTCAAGGGCATTATACTAAGTGAAATAAATTAAATGTAGAAAGATACTATATGATCTCTCTTATATGTGGAATCTAAAAAATAAAACACCCCCCCCGCCCCCAATCAAGCCCATAGATACAGAGAACAGATTGGTGGGGAGTTGGAAGGTGGGAGAAATGGGTGAACGGATTTTTTTTTAGTAAAAAAAAAACATGTATCAAAGATTTAATTCAACTAATTAGTTAATAAGGGGATAGGATGTTAAGACCGATTCAAAAGAGAATTTCACGTATGAAGATTTATGTAGTGGCTGGTAAACAGTGAGTTTTCATTGAGAAAGACAAACCTACAAAAACATAAAGGCACAAAAACCCAGAAGACAGTAGAATCGCCTTAGTGGGGAAATAACCATGCTGCACTGCAATTCCTTTTAGGATTATTTAGTTAAAGTGATTTGTGTTTATCGCTCCTTAAACTTTACCAATGTTCATATCTTCATATGTATCTATAGATTTATGATTAAATATATTTTCTTCTTCCTACAGAGGGAACTTATCACATATAAAGAAACCATAAAGAAATAATTCTCAAGTCTTAGGTGATGCCTAGTGAATCCTTGCTTGCCAGAGCATCTAATGCAGATTTTTCTGAAATTTACCATAAGCACTTTCTCACTTTCTTAAAAAAAATGTTTAAGGTAAACAGGCTTAAAAGGCAGGTTCTGTTGGAAGCTCCTTTGCATAGCTCTTTAGGTTTAGCCCATCTCCGTGTGTGGTCTGGTGCTGAACCCGGGGAGGGAAGACCCTGTGGGTTCCCAGGGCCCCAGTACCCGGGGGCCGAGGCGGACGCGGCAGGGGTTTGACTGGGACGCCCGGGCTGACCGCGGGGTGTCGCTGCAGCAAAGACCTGGCCCATCGCCGAGGCCGGGGCTGGGCCCCGCGGAGGACGCACCGGGACCGCGGGTGCCGCGCCACCTGCCCCGGCGCATCCGCCCGAGTCCGGGGAAAGAACCATCGCTCCGCAAATCAAAGCGAGCTCTAAGGCATCTTAAATAGTTCAGACGGCAGAGTTAAAGTGAGGCGGTCAACCCTTGCTTGACAAACCCCTGCTACTTGAAAAAAAATTTTAAAGAATGGTTTAAAATTTAAGGGCGCACAAAGGAACATTTGGTTATTCAAAAGGACTGACTTTTACGAGAAACTGTTTCAAAAGACTCTGGAACGTGCGCTGGTGCTCACATCTCCGAGTCCCTTTACCTGGGAGCCGGTGGAGGGCCCTCCCCCTCCCCACCCCCTCCGCTGAGGTTCCCACTCGCAGCCCGGCAAGGCGTGCGAACGTGCGAGATCAAGGCATCCCAATTTTCTTTTCTTTGTCCCCCCGGGGTCCTCTTATTGGGGACGACAGTAATTGCGGCTTCTAATGGCTCGACTTGAAGGGGACAGAAGAGCGCGGCAGGTTTACGGCCGCCAGCGGGGCTCCGGGAGGATTGGGGGCCGCGGCCGCTTCCTCGACGGGCGGGGCGCGCGGCGGGCGGCGGGTCCCCGCTGCGCGCTCATTAGCGCCCACTCTGCTTAATGGCTTCCTGTGGCTGGATGTTTACTTGTCATTTGTTTTCGCCTTTGTTTCCCAGCTACTGCACCGCAGACTGACCGCGACTTCTCTTTCCTTCTCTACAGCGCGCTGCTGGAGCTGGACGGGCGCCCCAGCGCACAGCCTTTGCGCGCACAGCCGGGCGCCCCGCGGGTACCCCGCGCTCTGGCGCCTACCTGGTAGGACACGGGCCGGGGCTGGGCGCACGGCTGAGAACCCCAGGACAGGCATTCTCGCTCCGCAGTATTGTGTGTCCGGCCTCAAATGCGCTTCATCGTCAGAGTGACTCAGGAATTGGGGGTCCCGGGCCCCCTCAACCCTCCTGGGGCAAGGCTTTGCTCTTGGAGCCCCTCTGCCCAGGGTTAGGTGCGAGCCATGCCAGCCCTCATCAGCCCCGCGGGGTCATGTGAAATGCTGGGAGCTGGACAGTAGGAGAGACCCGAGCACCACGGCCCCCAAACCCTTTATGCTCCTGGGGGGCTGTCCGCGCCAAAGCGCGGACTGGTGATGAATCTCATTCCAGACCGCCACTTCATTTTGAGCAGAGTCCTGAGAACAGCCCCGGTGAAGGAGAAAGCTCTTCCTTGTGAGGGAGGGAGGGACCTACCTGGAGGGGCCACTGCCCTGAGTATCTGAGGGAGTCAAAGGTGTCCGCATAAAACAACCTCATGTATTAATAAATGAGGAATTGCTCTAGACATTAGACTGAAAAACTTGTCTGATCGGTGCTGATGTAAGCTACACTGGCAACATCCAAAACATATCCCCCAATCTTTTTAGAGCCCTGTGCTTCCTGATTGTAGTCTTGACTTGAATGGAAAATTCCACCCTCAAGTT
Organism: Mesoplodon densirostris; assembly: GCF_025265405.1. Taxonomy (NCBI): domain Eukaryota; kingdom Metazoa; phylum Chordata; class Mammalia; order Artiodactyla; family Ziphiidae; genus Mesoplodon; species Mesoplodon densirostris. Next base: position 3,454,385 of record NC_082672.1, read on the forward strand.
ATAAATCCTTGGGTAAATTAGAGGGTTCTTCTGGGGAGGTACTATTTTTTCTTTTGATAGGTAAGAAGTGGATTTATTTAGAGAGAAACACACTCCACAGACAGAGTGTGGGCCATCTCAGAAGGTGAGAAAGGCCGAGGTACTATTTTAAAGAAGCTATTTCATAAATCTAGTTATACCTCCTATAACAGTCCTTGTCAGTTTGATGTGTCCCCCAATCCTCAGAGATGAAATGATATTTAAAAGAGGTGAGACTCCTGGTGGCTGTTTTCTATGAAATTTTGGCAAATACGTCATTGATCACAAGCAGCATATTCCTATGGGACAATTGGTTTACAGTGTATGGTAATTCTAGCGTCTCCATGTCAAAGGGAGATAAAACTAGAAATTGAATTTTAAGGGAAAGATACCTTTATCTACTTCCTCTCATTGTCATCAAGGCTACCCACCCCTTTCTCCCTTCCCTTCCTAAAGCCCTCCTCGCCCCTGTCATCCTCTCCAAAGAATTCCCCTTATATTAACTCCCAGTTACCACTACCTAGGATTAAAGAAAGAAAGGAAAACAGTTTGCTACCCCTCAAATTGTTTCCTTTGGTTTTTAAATATAAAACCCCTAGAATTAAGGGACAGAGATTTTCAAAGATGTTATTTTTTTGGTGTCAGTTACTGTTGAAAATAACCCTTCCCTAACTAGGTAGCTGCAAGTTATCCAGATGTTATCCTTTGGTGCTTAGAAATGGGATTTTAAATTTCTAATTACCCACTGACATAATTTGCGGTTAAAAATGTCCCTTTGCTATATATATGTATCAGTATACATATATACTGTTCTTTTTGAAAATAAGATTGTAGGGTTGCAAGATGAACTGACCAAATGTGGAATCTTGAAGAACATGAGCGACAATGAGAATTTTTGGAAGCCGATTCAGGAGGAAACTTGTGGAACAGAAACCAAACAAAAACTCCAGAATATAAAATTAAAAAGTTTGTATTTATCCTTTTTTTCTGAATTTGAATAATTTTTTTTCTGGGAAATAGTGCTATAATCTGCCTTCCAATTAGGTTAATATTACAGGAGAACCATTTTTAAAATACTTTAAAACTATATTTTTAAAACTATATTGATTTTTAATATAATTTCTTAAATAAGCACTGTAAAATAGTGCTTATGTGTTCGATGTCTTCCTTTAGTGTACTGACATCAGTCACGGCAATAATCATCAAAAACTACAGTTCAGAGGGAGAACAAAACTACATTTTTTTCCCTCAGTACATTACTTGGGCTGCTTCTCTCACCAAAGAGAAGAAATCCATTTCACTAAAAGTGGAGCACTTACTTCTTGCTCAGAACTGTGCACAAATACAAATTGCCTGAGTGATGAGCAACCAGGGTTCCCAAAACCTGTTTGAAGTTTGAGAACATGAGATTTTCAAGTAAGGCTGCAAGGAGTTATGTAAACTAACTCTTCTTTATTGAGTCATATAACGCTAGTAACATCACACAGCATCACTTATGCTAATGGAAGCATAATTTTTCAGCAAGTACGAGATTGCAATCATTTGGAAGTAAGTGAAACTTACACCAACACCTCTGGCTGGCTTGTGGCTCGTTTGGATAAATTGGTTGGTTCAAATGACCTTCATGAGAACCTCATAGAGTTTGGTGATTGAGTGCTACCTTCCCTTAGGTCACCAGTATTCTATGATGAAACCCTCTGGATTCTTGCATAAATATTTATTAACTGCTCACCGTGCCAGGACTGGTCTAGGCAACGTAGATACATGGGGAACATGACAGGCTGATAGTCACCGATAGTTTTTCTGTGGACAAAATGCTGAGGCAAAGTATTTTGAGTTGAGTATCACCTTTTATTAACTATGCATTCACATTAATGTCCTGCATGAATATTCTAGTCTCTCTTCTCTAACCTACTGATGAATGGAATATTTCCTGCCATATCAGTAAACAAAGGATGTAGCTCTCTCAGGGTTACTTGAGATGCTTCCTGCCGGGCTTGAAGTCCTAAAAATTCCCGCTGAATAAAACATAACTTAAGTTTTAGGTTGTGAATATTTTTTAAGTTGACACTACGTTCCGGGTTTTACAGGCAATATTATCTTTCACATTACCCCGTATATGGTTGTGTGCTGTTTCCATAAAAATGTCTAAAGAAATTTTGCTCAAACTTGCATATTTCTTAAGTAATTTGTGCATTTAATCCATTTAAGATGAAATTTCCAGAGAAGAGTTCAACACTGTTAGTTAGAGTGACTTTTTTTTTAGAATGGAAAAATCAAGTGCAAATTTTGGAGGGGTGTGTTGAGCTTGCAGCCCTCCTGAAGGGAGGGGAAGGCATGCCGGCTTCTGGGGAAGCTCCTCTGAATAGACAATTATGGAAAGGTGCCTGCGGTTTGATCCCCGTCGGGAAGCAAGGAGTGCGGGACCCAGCCTGGAGCTGGTACCTGTTGAATGCAGGCTTATGCGTGTTCACGCTGAACTGCCCATTTCTCTCTGTAGGCAGGACTTAATCCTGGTAACTCAGGGTGTACCTTTTTGAATGGACACAGAAAGCTGGACTATCTGAACAAGGGTTTTAAATTAGAGATAGAAAGTCAAACAAAAACACCTTCCCCACTACTGAGACCGTGCATGTGTGAAGGTGAAAGATGCAAGTTGTTTTGTGTTGTGTAACAGACCAGTGTGATGAAGGGGTCCTCATTACCGCGGGGAATCTCAGTCATCATTGGCAATCAAAGATGTCACAGTTGTGAGATGAGGCTTGGGTGTCCACCATGAGGGAATCTGAGCACCAGGTTGGCAGCATGTTCATAGATATTCACAAAAGAAAAATTGTACTATTTTCTAGAAAGTACAGGACTTTGATCTAAATAGGTGTCTACAAACACTGTTTACTAAATTTTGGAATTAAAAAAATTTTATTGAAGTATACTTGATTTACAATGTCCTGTTAGTTTCAAGTGTGCAGCAAAGTGATTCAGTTATACATATATGTATATATCTATTATTTTTTAGATTCTTTCCCCTTCTAGGTTATTACAAAATATTGAGTATAGTTCCCTGTGCCATACAGTAAGTCCTTAGTGTTGGAATATTTAAATGGTGTACATAAAATGCGTTTCTTTTTGTCTCTACCAAGATACGTTCCGTTTCTCTCAGAATTTTAAGAATTAAAACATACTGATATATTTTTTGACTTTTATACAATGATAAATTAAAAAATCTACCAGCAGTTATGTTTATAAATAATAATATTAAATATTGAAATACCAGAGTAAATCTTTAATAGTTGAAAGGACAGTAAATTTCCAGTTTTGTGCCAAAAGGAAGAACTTATTGTTCAAATGTTAAACTTGGCCTTAAATATTAAGCAGTATGTGTCAATGTGAATTCATACTCTTTTCTGTTTATAAGGTAATGAAAATTTACCATATGAAATGCTACAATACACTACTACATGAGCAAATAGGGCCTTGATAATGAAATGTTCTCTTTCCAGTGTCTTCTCCCAGGAGAAGAGGAACTAGGCTATTGGTCAATGCTGATCAGAGGAAAGAGATGAGAATTCTCTTATTGATGAAAAGTGTGTTTTCTAATACTACATTTTAATTTTCATTTGGGAATATTTTTTTGCATGTCTACTATGTTCCAAGCTTTTTAATTACTTAGAATTAACATATTCATTTCAGAGAAGTGGTTAGTGCAATAAGCATTTTAAAATTCTTACTGTATATGCAGAATAATGTTTTGCATCATCCAAATAGTTTCATTTGATTGGTGTAAAAGAAGAAATTCATGATCCCTGACTCCAAAGAGACTGTAGTGCGTCTGGGAGAGAAAACATACACTAAACGTGACTCAAGCAGAACGATGAAATCACCAAATAGAAACGCGTTTAGAGAGAAAGAAAATAAATTATTCTTATCCTTTGTTATATAAAATCAGGGTGAAAACAAACTAAGGAGGTTTCCTATCGATAGTAGGTTTTAGTACAGTCTTAAAGGATTTGCTTTTCTAGAAAGGAGAGGGCTCGTCCCGTGTGTCTCTGGTGAGTTTAGGTAGTATGATCTCTTTAAGTTCCCAGCTCCACTACTACCGGACCTGAGAATGGGTTTCTTCTGACAGGAGGTGTGTTTTCCATCCTTCTGCCTTCGCTGTTCTGTGCATCACCATTCCCCCCGAGTGGCATTTTAACTGTTATTCCAGAGCTCAGATAACATCTTCAGCAAGCTAGCATGGCCCGACTTAGAAATTGAAAGACAGGAGAATCTAGGATAGAATGTGAAATATCATGAACTGTATTTTCATACCTGTACTTCACCGGTTGGGTTTCAAAATGAGATAATTTTTTTGAGTTGGTTCATAGTGTTGGATTTTTATTTGCATACTCAGTCATAGCAGCAAGGATAGAGGGACAGCTCAGTCTTGGAGCAAGACAGTCTGGGTCTGACTTCTTGTGTTGCTCCTTTACAGGCATTCTGAGTAGGTCCTCAGACCCCTGAGTGCGTCTAGGAAGTGGTGATGATCATGCCTATTTCATGAGGTTACCATGAGAAGAACCTTAGGGGCGAGTGACTGGCACAAATTCGTTTAAAGACAAAAGTGAAGAGTGTATGCTGTTTAAAATAGATTTTACTTTGTTGTGTATGGTTTTTATTAAATTCTTTTTCTGAACAACTTGTTATGCTGTGTCCTGAACCTTTTCTTCACCAGATAATTGTGCGGGTGCATGTGGTACTCAAAGCCATTGGTGGAGGGCAGGTGTTTTGGTTTGTCTCTTGTCCCTGCGGTGCGCTGGTGGGCCAGCGCACCGGTCTCTGGGCCCTCCTAGAGGAGCCGGGTGGGCCGGGCCTTCGCACCCGGGTGTCAGGAGCACAGCCTTCTCCATTGCTAGACAGGGCAGGATTTGGGGGCTGCTCTGTCAGATGGTTGGAGACGGCTGAAAGTTTAATTTGCAGCCAACATTCGTCTCCTGCCCTGCATTCTCTGGAAAGAAGACAAGATGACTGCAGACTGCAGACTCAGAACTTCCATTTAACACTTTTCAATCAAGATAAACCTTACATGTTAGACTAGGAGGGGTGGTTTTCTCAAATAATGTCAGAAATGTGGAGCTTTTGAAAAGAAATCATGATCCACCTGAAAGTAAGGCTTTATTGTCTCTGCAGAAATGAAGACATTAAAAGTGCTTTTGAAGTTAATGGTTTCTGGTCACCCCTCTGCATTCAAAGAAGAAATGAATGCAGTTTCTTTGTCCACATGTGCATGCATGTGTATAGAAGTATTTATGCTGGCAACAGTGGGAAAGGTTTTGGTAGACAACTTATAAGATTTCATGGAAGTTTCAAGACAAGGATGAAAATGCCTTTAAAAAAATCCCCCCAGAAACAAAAAAACTGGGCTGGATGGTAAGGCTCTAGAAACTTCCACACAGGAAAGACTCAAACAGGTGACCTGAGCCTGGGAAGACATGTTTAAGGAAGCATAAGTGGCCTCATACACTTGGGGTTCTCATGCAGATTTCATATTTATTTCATATCCCAATGAGCATATTTCATATGTATTTCATATTTATCTTAAGTAGTTTCAGAGACCAGACTAGGACCAGTGGGAAGTAATTACAAAGAAGTAAATTCCAGTTCAATATAAGAGGAATTTTTTTAATGACTAAAGGTGTGTCCTTGGTCCAGGCTGACCTTTGGTAACTTAGAAGTGTGGAAGCCTAAAGCGGACACTACCATCCCCTTTTCTCCCTAACGAACCCCCTTCACCCTGCCCACCCTGGAATTTCAGATTTGAGATGGAGTTTCACCTAAGTGGATGCTAGGTGAATCCACCTCAGTGGATGTTTCTTCCAATTCAAAGTGTATAATCATCTAAATACAGAGAAAAAACAACTAGAAAAATAAAAATACACAATGTGGAAAACAAACACACTAAACAGAAAACCCCTGTACAGAAGACTGCATACATACACTAGTTCAGAAACCAGAAACCATGATACACATGTAAGTGCTTGTTAATGTCTGATCCTACAATTAGTTTTCCATTTTATAGCTTTTTAGGAGATGGTAAGACTTTACATATATATAAAAAAATAGCTGAATTTAAATAAGACTTACAGGCTTCAATCTGTGATATTTACAGTGCTACGGGAAAAGGCTTTAGAGAATGAACTAAAAATAAAAAGTATCCTACATATAATAGTATAATAAGGAGCAAAATGGTCCTTATGGTTTTTAATTAATTAATTATTTTAATTAATTAATTATTTTTTTATACAGCAGGTACTCATTAGTTATCTATTTTATACATATTAGTGTACATATGTCAATCCCAATCTCCCAATTCATCACACCACCACTACCCCCTTTGCCCCCTTGGTGACCATACATGTTTTCTACATCTGTGTCTCTATTTCTGCCTTGCAAACTGGTTCATCTGTACCATTTTTCTAGATTCCACATATATGTGTTAATATATGACATTTGTTTTTCTCTTTCTGACCTACTTCACTCTGTATGACAGTCTCTAGATGCATCCATCCATCCATCTCTACAAATGGCCCAATTTCGTTCTTTTTTATGGCTGAGTAATATTCCACTGTATATATGTACCACATCTTTTTTATCCATTCATCTGTCAATGGGCATTTAGGTTGCTTGCATGACCTGGCTATTGTAAATAGTGCTGCAATGAACAATGGGGTGCATGTGTGTTTTTGAATTATGTTTTTCTCTGAGTATATCTCCAGTAGTGGGATTGCTGGGTCATATGGTAACTCTATTTTTACTTTTCTAAGGAACCTCCATACTGTTCTCCATAGTGGCTGTATCAATTTACATTCCCACCAACAGTGCAAGAGGGTTCTCTTTTCTCCACACCCTCTCTAGAATTTGTTGTTTGTAGATTTTCTGGTGATGCCTATTCTAACTGGTGTGAGGTGATACCTCATTGTAGTTTTGATTTGCATTTCTCTAATAATTAGTGATGTTGAGCATCTTTTCCTGTGCCTCTTGGCCATCTGTAAGTCTTCTTTGGAGAGATGTCTATTTAGGTCTTCTGCCCATTTTTGGATTGGGTTGTTGTTTTTTTAATATTAAGCTGCATGAGCTGTTTATATATTTTGGAGATTAATACTTTGTCCGTTGATTCATTTGCAAGTATTTTCTCCCATTCTGAGGGTTGTCTTTTCATCTTATTTATAGTTTCCTTTGCTGTGCAAAAGCTTTTAAGTTTCATTAGGTCCCATTTGTTTATTTTTGTTTTTATTTCCAGTTCTCTAAGATGTAGGTCAAAAAGGATCTTGCTGTGATTTATGTCATAGAGTGTTCTTCCTATGTTTTCCTCTAAGAGTTTTATAGTGTCTGGTCTTACATTTAGGTCTTTAATCCATTTTGAGTTTATTTTATTTAATTTTATTTATTTATTATTTATTATTTATTTATTTATTTTGCGGTACGTGGACCTCTCACTGTTGTGGCCTCTCCCGTTGCGGACCACAGGCTCCAGAAGCACAGGCTCAGCGGCCATGGCTCACAGGCCCAGCCGCTCCATGGCATGTGGGGTCTTCCCAGACCGGTGCACGAACCCGTGTCCCCTGCATCGACAGGCGGACTCTCAACCACTGCGCCACCAGGGAAGCCCCATTTTGAGTTTATTTTTGTATATGGTGTTAGGGAATGTTCTAATATCATTCTTTTACATGTAGCTGTCCAGTTTTCTCAGCACCACTTATTGAAGAGTCTGTCTTTTCTCCATTGTATATCCTTGCCTCCTTTGTGATAGATTAGTTGACCATAGGTGCATGGGTTTATCCCTGTTCCATTGATTTATAGTTCTGTTTTTGTGCCAGTACCACACTGTCTTCATTACTTTAGCTTTGTAGTATAGTTTTAAGTCAGCGAGTCTGATTCCTCCAGCTCCCTTTTTTCCCCTCAAGATTACTTTGGCTATTGGGGGTCTTTTGTATCTCCATACAAATTTTAAGATTTTTTTGTTCTAGTTTGTAAAAAATGCCATTGGTAATTTGATAGGGATTGCATTGAACCTATAGATTGCTTTGGGTAGTATAGTCATTTTCACAATATTGATTCTTCCAATCCAAGAACATGGTATGTCTCTCCATCTGTTTGTGTCATCTTTGATTTCTTTCATCAGTGTCTTATAGTTTTCTGAGTACAGGTCTTTTACCACCTTATGTAGGTTTATTCCTAGGTATTTTATTATTTTTGTTGCAGTGGTGAATGGGATTGTTTCCTTAATTTCTCATTCTGATCTTTTGTTGTTAGTGTACAGGAATGCAAGAGATTTCTGTCCATTAATTTTGTATCCTGCAACTTTACCAAATTCACTGATTAGCTGGTGGCCTCTTTAGGATTCTCTATGTATAGTATCATGTCATCTGCAAACAGTGACAGTTTTACTTCTTCTTTTCCAATTTGTGTTCCTTTTATTTCTTTTTCTTCTCTGATTAACGTGGCTAAGACCTCCAAATCTATGTTGAATAATAGTGGTGAGAGTGGACATCCTTGTCTTGTTCCTGCCTTAGAGGAAACGCTTTCAGTTTTTCACCATTGAGAATGATGTTTGCTGGGGGTTTGTCATATATGGCCTTTATTATGTTGAGGTAGGTTCCATCTATGCCCACTTTCTTTAGAGTTTTTATCATAAATTGGTGTTGAATTTTGTCAGAAGCTTTTTCTGCATCTATTGAGACGATCATATGGGTTTTTTTGTTTGTTTGTTTTATTTTGTTTTTTTGATCATATGGTTTTTATTCTTAATTTGTTAATATGGTGTATCACACTGATTGATTTGCGTATATTGAAGAATCCTTGCCTACCTGGGATAAATCCCACTTGATCATGGTGTGTGATCCTTTTAATGTGTTGTTGGATTCTGTTTGCTAGTATTTTGTTGAGGCTTTTTGCATCTGTATTCATCAGTGATATTGGTCAGTAATTTTCTTTTTTTGTAGTATCTTTGTCTGGTTTTGGTATCAGGGTGATGGTGACCTCATAGAATGAGTTTGGGAGTGTTCCTTCTTCTGCAGTTTTTTGGAAGAGTTTGAGAAGGATGGGTGTTAGCTCTTCTCTAAATGTTTGATAGAATTCACCTGTGAAGCCACCTGGTCCTGGACTTTTGTTTGTTGGAAGATTTTTAATCACAGTTTCAATTTCATTACTTGTGATTGGTTTGTTCATATTTTCTATTTCTTCCTGGTTCAGTGTTAGAAGGTTATACCTTTCTAAGAATTTGTCCATTTCTTCCAGGTTATCATTTTATTGGCATAGAGTTGCTTGTAGTAGTCTCAAATGATGCTTTGTATTTCTGCAGTGTCTGTTGTAATTTCTCCTTTTTCATTTCTAATTTTATTGATTTGGGTCTTCTCCCTCTTTTTCTTGATGAGACTGGCTAAAGGTTTATCAGTTTTGTTTATCTTATCAAAGAACCAGTTTTTAGTTTTATTGATCTTTGCTATTGTTTTCTTTGTTTCTATTTCATTTATTTCTGCTCTGATGTTTATGATTTCTTTCCTTCTACTAACTTTGGGTTTTGTTTGTTCTTCTTTCTCTAGTTCCTTTAGGTGTAAGGTTAGATTTTTTATTTTGTGATTTTTCTTGTTTATTGACGTAGGGTTATATTGCTATAAACTTCCCTCTTAGAACTGCTTTTGCTGCATCCATAGGTTTGGGATCATCGTGTTTTTGTTGTCATTTGTCTCTAGGTATTTTCTGATTTCCTCAGTGATCTCTTGCTTATTTAGTAATGTATTGTTTAGCCTCCATGTGTTTGTATTTTTTAAAGATTTTTTTCCTGTAATTGATACCTAGTCTCATAGCGTTGTGGTCAGAAAAGACGCTTGATATGATTTCAATTTTCTTAAATTTACTGAGGCTTGATTTGTGACCCAAGATGTGATCTATCTTGGAGAATGGTCCATGTGCACTTGAGAAGAAAGTGTAAATCTGCTGTTTTTGGATGGAATGTCTTATAAATATCAAATAACCTATCTAGTCTATTGAGTCATTTAAATCTTGTGTATCCTTAGTAATTTTCTGTCTGGATGATCTGTCCATTGGTGTAAGTGAGTTGTTAAAGTCCCCCACTATTATTGTGTTAGCATTGATTCCTTCTTTTATAGCTGTTAGCATTTGCTTATGTATTGAGGTGCTCCTATGTTGGGTGCATATATATTTATAATTGGTATATCTTCTTCTTGGATTGATCCCTTGATCATTATGTAGTGTCCTTCCTTGTCTCTTGTAACATTCTTTTCTTTTTTTAAAAAATTTATTTATTTTTTGGCTGCATTGGGTCTTCATTGCTGCACGCGGGCTTTTCTCTAGTTGTGGTGAGCGGGGGCCACTCTTTGTTGCGGTGTGCATGCTTCTCATTGCAGTGGCTTCTGTTGTTGTGGAGCATGAGTTCTAGGCACGTGGGCTTCAGTAGTTGTGGCTTGAGGGCTCTAGAGCGCAGGCTCAGTAGTTGTGGCGCACGGGCTTAGCTGCTCCGCGGCATGTGGGATCCTTCTGGACCAGGGCTCAAACCCATGTCCCCTGCATTGGCAGGTGGATTCTTAACCACTGTGCCACCAGGGAAGCCCCACTTTCTTTATTTTATTTATTTATCTTTTTGTGGTACACAGGCCTCTCACTGTTGTGGCCTCTCCTGTTGCGGAGCACAGGCTCCGGACGCGCAGGCTCAGCGGCCATGGCTCACAGGCCCAGCCGCTCCATGGCATGTGGGATCTTCCTGGACCGGGGCATGAACCCATGTCCCCTGCACCAGCAGGCGGACTCTCAACCACTGCATCACCAGGGAAACCCACATTCTTTTTTTAAAGTCTACTTTACCTGATATGAGTGTTGCTACTTCAGCTTTCTTTTGATTTCCATTTACATGGAATATCTTTTTCCATCCCCTCACTTTCAATCTATATGTGTCCCTAGGTCTGAAGTGGGTCTCTTGTAGACAGCATATATGTGAGTCTTGTTTTTGTATTCATTCAGCGAGCCTGTGTCTTTTGGTTGGAGCATTTAATCCTTCCACATTTAAGGTAATTATCAATATGTACATTCCTATTACCATTTTCTTAATTGTTTTGGGTTTGTTTTTGTAGGTCATTTTCTTCTCTTGTGTTTCCCACTTAGAGAAGTTCCTTTAGCATTTGTTGTAGAACTGGTTTGGTGGTGTTGAATTCTCTTAGCTTTTGCTTGTCTGTAAAGCTTTTGATTTCTCTGTTGAATCTGAATGAGATCCTTGCTGGGTAGAGTAATCTTGGTTGTAGATTCTTCCCTTTCATCACTTTAAATATATTGTGCCACTCCCTTCTGGCTTGTAGAGTTTCTGCTGAGAAATCAGCTGTTAACCTCATGGGAGTTCCCTTGTATGTTATTTGACATTTTTCCCTTGTTGCTTTTAATAATTTTTATTTGTCTTTAATTTTTGTCAATTTGATTACTGTGTGTCTTGTCATGTTTTTCCTTGGGTTTATCCTGCCTGGGACTCTCTGTGCTTCCTGGACTTGGGTGGCTATTTCCTTTCCCATGTTAGGGTAGTTTTTGACTATAATCTCTTCAAATATTTTCTCAGTCCCTTTCTCTCTCTCTTCTCCTTCTGGAACCCCTATAATGTGAATGTTTTTGTGTTTAATGTTGTCCCAGAGGTCTCTTAGGCTGTCTTCATTTCTTTTCATTCTTTTTTCTTTATTCTGTTCCAAGGCAGTGAATTCCACCATTCTGTCTTCCAGGTCACTTATCCATTCTTCTGCCTCAGTTATTCTGCTACTGATTCCTTCCAGTGTAGTTTTCATTTCAGTTATTGTATCGTTCATCTCTGTTTGTTCTTTTATTCTTCTAGGTGTTTGTTCTTTAATTCTTCTAGATCTTTGTTAAACATTTCTTGCATCTTCTTTATCTTTGCCTCCATTCTTTTTTCGAGGTCTTGGATCATCTTCACTATCATTATTCTGAGTTCTTTCTCTGGAAGGTTGCCTAGCTCCACTTCATTTAGTTGTTTTTCTGGGGTTTTATCTTGTTCCTTCATCTGATACATAGTCCTCCACCTCTTCATTTTGTCTGTCTTTCTGTGCATGTGGTTTTTGTTCCACAAGCTGCAAAATTGTAGTTCTTCTTGCTTCTGCTGTCTGCCCTCTGATGGATAAGTCTATCTAAGAGGTTTGTCAGTTCTTATCTTATGTTAAAACAATAAGATATGGTCTAGGAAAATGACTGCAGTAATAACACTACATATTTATTAATGTGATATTTCAAGCATTGTGCATGGATTATCCCAATTAGACCTGCACAAATCCTGTGAAATGGTATACTTACTATTTTTTAGTAAACCCATTTTGCAGATGAGGAAATGGAAACTTAGGACAATTGATAACTCACTTGCCCAGGATAACCAGTTTGCACAGCATGGACCCTGTGTCTATGGACCCAAATCTAGCCTGTCTCCAAAGCCCATAGATGTAGCCACACTATTGTACCACTGTTGTACTGTTCTAGGGTAGAATATGAAATTACCTGATGATGTACAACAAATGCACAGAGAAGGAGCCTATGACCAGTGAACATTAGTCCACCGACTTCATTATTAACATTAGTTAATAAAGTGATATAAAGTACACTACAATAAAAGACAGCTACAGACCAATATCTCTAATGACATAGATACAACAATTCTCAACATATTAGCAAATCAAATCCAAAAAAGTATAAAAAGAATTGTACACTTTGACCAAGTGGGATTTATCCCAAGTAGGCAAGGCTGGTTGAACATTTGAAAATCAATGCATGTAATTCATTAGATCAACAGACTAAAAAGAAAAATCACATGATCATGTGATCAGTATCCTGCAATTTTGTATCCTACAATTTTGCAATTTTGCAGGATCAGTGGATGCAAAAAAAGCATTTGACAAAATCCAGTGCCCATTCATGATAAAAACTCTCAGTAAACTAGAATTAGAAGGGAATTTCCTGAACTTAATAAAGACTATCTACAAAAATCTACAGCTAAGATCATAGTTAGCGGTGAAAACTCAAAACTTTCCCTGTGAGATCAGGTACAAGGCAAGGATGTCCTCTCCCACAACTGCATTTCAACATCATACTAGAAGTTTGTTTATGCAATTAGACAAGAAAAAGGAAATCAGAGGTATACAGATTGATAAGGAAGACATAACTCTGTCTTTGTTCACAGATGACATGATTGTCTATTTAGAAAATCTGAAAGAATGAGCAAACAAACAAACAAAAAACACCTGGAACTAATCAGCAGTTATAGCAAAATTGCAGGATACAAGGTTAATATACAAGTCAGTTGCCTTACTATATACCAACAATGAACATGGGGTATTCGAAATTAAAAACACTATAGCATTTACATTTGCACCATGCAAAATGAAATACTTAGGTATAGCTCTAACACAATAGGGACAAGATCTATATGAGGAAAAGTACAAAGTTCTCATGAACAAAATCAAAGAACAATAAATGGAGAGATATTTCATGTTCCCAGGTAGTAAGACTCAGTATTGTCAAGATATCAGCTCTTCCCAACTTGATCTATAGATTTAGTGCAATCCCAATCAAAACCCCAGCAAGTTGTTTTGTTGATATCAACAAACTGGTTCTAAAGTTTATATAGAAAGTCAAAGACCAGAATAGTCAATACCATATTGAAGTAGAAGAACACAGTTGGAGGTTTGACAATTACCCTATGAAGCTACAGTAGTCAAGACGGTGTGGTACTGGTGGAAGAATCGACAAATAGATGAATGGACTAGAATAGAGAGCCCGGAGACAGACACACAAATCTAGCTAACTGCTCTTCAACAAAGGGATAAAGGCAACGCAAATAAGCAAAGATAGCCTTTTCAATGTTCGTGCTCTAACAATTGCAACATGCAACAAAGTGCACTTGGACATAGGCATTACACTTTTCACAAAAATTAGCTTAAAATGGATCATAGACCTAAATGTAAAATGCAAAACTGTAAAACTCCTAGAAGATAACATAGGAGAAAACCTAGATGACCTTGGTATGGTGATGACTTTTTAGATACAACATCAAAGGCATGATCCAGGACATAACTAATTAATAAGCTTGGCTTCACTAAAATTTAAAACTTCTGCTCTGTGAAAGGCAATGTCAAGAGAACGAGAGGGCAAGCCACAAGACTAGCAGAATATATTCGCAAAAGACAACATCTAATAAAGGAGTGTTATACCAAAACATATAAAGAACTCTTAAAGCTCAACAATAAGAAAACAAAACAACTGCATTTTAAAAATGGGCTAAAAGGGGCCTCCCTGGTGGCGCAAGTGGTTGAGAGTCCGCCTGCCGATGCAGGGGATACGGGTTCGTGCCCTGGTCTGGGAGGATCCCATATGCCGCGGAGCGGCTGGGTCCGTGAGCCATGGCCGCTGAGCCTGCGCGTCTGGAGCCTGTGCTCCGCAACGGGAGGGGTCACAACAGTGAGAGGCCCGCATACCGCAAAAAAAAAAAAATAATAATAAAATAAATAAAAAATGGGCTAAAGACTGTAATAGACTCCTCACCATAGAAGATATACAGGTGGTAAATACACATGTGAAGAGATGCTCCACGTCATATGTCGTCAAGGAACTGCAAATTAAAACAATAATGAGATATCACTACACACCTATTAGAATAGCCAAAATCTGGAACACTGATACCCCAAATGCTGCTGAGGCTGCTGAGCAACAGGCGCGCTCACTCATCACTGGTGGGAATGCTAAGTGTACAGCTACTTTGGAAGACAGTTTGGTGGGTTCTTACAAAACTATACATACTCTTACCATACGACCCAGCAATCACACTCCTCGTTATTTACCCAAAGGAGTTGAAAACTATGTCCACACAAAAATCTGCATATGGATGTTCACAGCAGCTTTATGCATCATTGCCAAAACTTGGAAGCATGTCCATCAGTAGGTGATGGATAAACAAACTGTGGTACCTCCAGACAAAGGAATATTATTCAACACCAAAAAAATAGAGCTGTCAAGCCATGAAAAGACATAGAGGACACTTAAATGCATATTACGAAGTGAAAGAAGCCAATCTGTAAGTGTACATACTGTATGATTCCAACTGTATGACATTGTGGAAAAGGCAAAACTAGGGAGACAGTGAAAAGATCAGTGGTTGCCAGGGGTTAGGGGTTGGGAGAGATGAACAGGCAGAGCACAGAGGATTTTTAAGGCAGTGAAACTACTCCGTATGATATTATAATGTTGAATGTATGTCATTATACATTTGTTCAAACCCATAAACCACCAAGAGTGAACCCTAATGTGAACTACAGACTTTGTGTTGAAGCAGGTTCATCCTTGGTAACAAATATAGGTCCCTGGTGAGTGATGTTGATAAACAGCGAGGCTGTACCAAATCTGTACCTTCCCCTCCATCCTGCTGTGGACCTAAGTCCGCTCTAAAAAATAAAGCCTTCATTAGAAACAAAACAAAACTATAAACCGTAGAACACAACATTTATTTGTATGCTGAAAATAAGAAGGCTTCTTTATACATTTCCCAATTTAAAAAAATGATAGAAAGTGACTCTCAAGCCCGGAAAATCCATTTCTGATCACTGCTTTTGGCAACATGTAAGTATTTTCCCCTGAAGCCTTTCTGCACAAGGACCCTTCAGGTGAATTTGAAGCCTGGTGGGTGCAGCTCGCACCGAGCTGTGAGAAAGCCTCCCGGCCTTTCATCTGGCCCGTGGGTCTCTGCTGGCCTTGAGCTCCTGTTTGGTTTGCCTGCACCCAGGCAAATATATCTCCGACTCAATATTGTTGCTCCAGAGCTGACCTAAGGAGGAGACTGTTCACAGAAAGGCGAGAAAAAAACAAAGCTGAAATGAGGCAAGACCCCTTTTAACATGAAAAGGAGAAGTGCCACTTGAAATTAAATTCAAAATGAGTTTAAGGTGGTCGCTCTAACAGCTTGTCAACAGAGAGGATAAATGAGTGTGAACAAGCCAGGCTTTAGAAGAATGACAGGGAGGAAATTAAAGAAACAGAAAATAAGAGTGGGACGTGGCCAGCCCGCGTAATTCATGCTCGTATCTGTGGCCTGCAGTGTGGGCAGCTGTACCATTTTCGCCTGCGTAGTTTGATGTTTTCTTTCTAAAACCACATTGCACTGGGTTGTGGTTTCTATGGGCGAAGTGATCCAAGCGGACGTGTGACCACGGTCGCCGGTATGAGGGGCCGGGCGATGTTTAACCAGTAAGCCTCACAGAAATCCCAAAAAGGATGCCCTTGAGATGCTGAAAGCAGGTCACGTGGATGGTGAGCAGCTTGGCCCACGTGGCCACAGGTTTCCTTTGAGAGGCCTTGTGTCACCTCCCGGAAACCCAGAAACCAAGCAGTCTTGCTTTTCATAGACACGACAATTGTACTTTCTGCTGTGTGGGGGCAGCTCGGAAGGCCTGGGATGAGGCCGCCTGTCATTTTGGTGTAAGTTGGGCCCCTCCGCCAGCTGCTCAGTGCCTGCATTCTGACGCCTAGCCCTTGACCACGTGGGTGGACTGGCTTGGCCGGGGATGATGTAATGTACTTGTGTGCACAGCTATGGGAGTATTAGCAAATTTGCGCCTTTTTATATTTGTCGGGATAGATCCTGCACCATCATCAGAAAGCAGTACACCCGACCCCATACCTACATGGCATCAGTAGTTTTTTAAGGGCAGTCCTGACCAGAGCAACCCCAGCGGACTTCTTAGAAATGCAGATTCTCAGGTGCAGAACACACTTACTGAATCAGAAACTCTGGGCTGGGGCCAGCAGCCTGCTTTAACAAGCCCCCCTGGTGACTCTGATGCAGGCTCGAGTGTGAGAACCAGGGCCCCGGCCAGCCCCCTGCTCAGGGGTTTAACTGTCCCATTTGATTGTAGGAACAGGGTCCACTTGTGGATTGGCCAGTGGGCGCCGGCCCGCCTTTAGGCAATGCGCACCAGAGCTTGCCTCTGAAGGTGGGTCTTTTCCATCTTGCCCGCCAGCCCCGGGGGGGCGGGCACTCCCTGTCCTCTCGCTGCTGCCCCCGCCCCATGCCTTTGCTGTAGGACACCTGCACCCCAATCAGCCGTCAGGTGGCCGGGCTCTGAGGTGTTTCCTTACTGGTGGCAGTGGACTTGGCCTGTCCAGTTGCCTGATGACCAGTGGAGTGTATCTGTGAGAAATTCATTGCTGGTTAAGCTGTTGCCCTCCGTGTGAACGCCGACCCTGATTCATTAGCAGGAGTGAGTCTGAGCCCTGGGGGCTGCAGGGGTGAGCCTGCGAGGTGCCTCTCCTGCTGGGAGGAGCGGGGAGAGGAGGAGGAGACTTCCCTGGGATGTGAACAAGTGTGTGTGCGAATCCCAGCTTGGCACTCTCTAGAATACAGGTCCCGGGCCCTCCCAGCACAGGGCGGTGACCAAAACTGGTTCCCAGAGGAGTTTGCATGTGCTTCCAGGTCACATGAATTGCACACGCCCTGAATCCTCCGCAGGCCTTCGACTTTAGTCTTAAACCCTGTTATGACTAATAGCAGCTGCCGACAGCCCTCACACGTTCTACCCAGGATTCCACGGCGCTTTTAGGGTACCCGGTGGGCTTTCAGCTCGTCCTCTGCTCAGTTAAGTGAGATCCGTCGTTTTGTCTCCACAGCACGAGACGCAGAACTGGCACCGGCCAGGCTCTGTGTAAACGCTGTCCCGGGGGAGGAGAGGAGAATTAGCTGGAGAGAAAGCAAGGGGAGGGAAGGAGAGGTTAAGTAAAGAACGTAACACAAGATCCAGAGCAGCGCTGGCAGCGTGTCAGCTATCTCTGCTGCTCGACAAAATGCCCCCAAGCCCAGTGGCTTCAAACAACATGGGATTATTTCTAAGGGCTGTTTTAGGCTCAAGTGGAGGATTCTTTTATTGGTCTCCCCAGGCTCAATCACGTGGCTGCATCTAGCTGGGAGCTGGGTTGACTCTATTACATCTGAGATGGCTTTAGACTTCTTTCTCTCTGTCTCTGTCTCTCTTTTTTTTTTCTTTTTTTTTTGTGGTACACGGGCCTCTTACTGTTGTGGCCTCACCTGTTGCTGAGCACAGGCTCCGGACGCGCAGGCTCAGCAGCTGTGACTCACGGGCCCAGCTGCTCCGCGGCATGTGGGATCCTCCCGGACCGGGGCACAAACCCGTGTCCCCTGCCTCGGCAGGTGGACTCTCAACCACTGCACCACCAGGGAAGCCCTCTGTCTCTCTTTTTGTGCCTTTCTCTCTCTCTCTCTCTCTGTCTGTTTTTCTCTCTCTCTCTGTTTCTGTTTCTTCCTCTCTCTCCCTCTGTCTTTCTCCCTTGTCTTTCTCTGCCCACCGCCTCCTCTCTCTCTCTCTCTCTCTCTCTCTCTCTCTCTCTCTCTCTGGCAGGGCATCCATGTTTCCTAAATGGTGCCTGTCTTCTAAGAAAGAGGCAGTGAAACTGGCTGTGCTCTTCAGGCCTGGGGTTGGAAGTCTCAGAATTTCACTCTGTCATGTTCTGTGAATCAGGAAGTCACAGGGCTGCCCAGGTGCAGAGGAGGGAAATCCATCCAACCTCTTGATGGAAGCAGCCACATGTCTGTGCAAAGATGGAGAAGTTGGGGCTGTCTTCGGAGACCAGCTCCCAGGGATGCGAGCCTGCTCCTGTGAACTCCCGGCCGAAACCCTCCCATGGCTTCAGGTGTCGTAAAAGCCGAGGTCCTGCCTTGTCTGCAAGCTGACTTGTTTATTTGCTTCTTGTCTGCTGTCTGTCTCTCTTACCTGGATGCAGGTTCCTTGTGGGCAGGCGTTTCTATCCATTTGTTGCCTGCTGTCCTTAATGCCCAGCACGGTGCTGGGCACAGAGGAAGAACTCAACAAATGTTTGTTGAATGAGTGGGAAAAAAGTGCACATTCGAGTAAACCCAGACATAGGTTTTTATCTAGTTGCCAGATTGTATTTATTTTCTTGTGAGGGTCAAATACTTTATTTTTTTTTTTGGTGTAAAGACAGGAAGCTGGAAAATACACTGTATTTAAAGTTTTCTTGTTTCCCCTTCACACTGTGGAAACCCCTCCCCGCCCAGAGCTAATCTGTCCAAACTCAAATACTTAAAAATTACAGCAGCAAAACAAAAGCGTAGAAAACATAAAACCAGATGGAGAAGGCAGCCGGGCTAGCAGTGTCACTTGGTGGGGACGACTGAGGTGCTGAACAGGAGCTTCTGTTTCTGTTTTCTTCTTTTCTTTCCTCCTTTCTCTGCAGAGAGGGCATCTGAAGTAGCTGGCGCACCCAGTCGACAGTGTCGTAGATAGCTCTCTCCCTTCCGCTCACCTGCGAGTTCAGCATCTGTGAACTGGCTCTGCAGCCTTCTCTGGTCTTTAAGGAAACCCTAGAGATATTCTCAGGTGACATTGAGAACAGATTGTACTTTATAAGCATGCCCTGAAGGATGCTGTATAAGAAAATACCCCGTGGGACTTCCCTGGTGGTCCAGTGGTGAGGACTCCACGCTTCCCCCGCAGGGTGCACAGGTTCTATCCCCGGTCAGGGAACTAAGATCCCACATGCCGCTCAGCCAAAAAAAAAAAGACAAGACCGTTGACTTCTGGTTGTGACATATGTGAGACAGAAAATATCATCCTGAGTCTGGCTGGGTTGAGGTTTTGAAGAAAACGTGTAACCGAGCTGAGAGCCCAGCATGACTGAAGGGGGGGGTCCCAGGTACCCTGGCTACCGCAGCGCCCAGAACTCAGCCTGCACAGGACAACGGGGTGTGACCTGTGCCGTCGTCCACGGGGAACCATGGCACAATACCCAGGCCCGTGGGTGCCGGAAGGCAGCACCGTGTGGGGCCAGACTGGGCCTGTTGCTTGCCAGGATGTATCAGAGAAGCTTCTCTACCTGTTAAACTGGTGCTCAACCTTAGAGCGATGACTCTCGCCTTCTCTGGTATCTTGTTAATTTGTGAATTCTTATCAAGTGAATCTTTTTTTCTCCTTTTTCTGGTTGGTAAACAAAAACGTGCCAGTTTTAAGATTAAAATATGTTAAAATCATAGAGCAATGAAGTAGTTTTAGCTCTTCAGTGGATCTTCAGAGCTGAGTTCTTTCCTTTCGTTGCCTTTGTTTTGGGATGAGTGGTAGATAAGCCACTCAGCTAAGAACCTGAGTTGAGTCTATTTACAGAGTATGATAAATGGCAAACACCAGGTTCTAATTCTCGAAGCTTACTCCGTGGCATTTTGTTCAACAATAGGGCCCTTAGGGCTTCCCTGGTGGCGCAGTGGTTGAGAGTCCGCCTGCCGATGCAGGGGACACGGGTTCGTGCCCCGGTCCGAGAGGATCCCACATGCCACGGAGCAGCTGGGCCCGTGAGCCACGGCCGCTGAGCCTGAGCGTGCGGAGCCTGTGCTCCGCAGCGGGAGAGACCGCGACAGTGAGAGGCCCGCGTACCGCAAAAAAACCCCCACAAAAACAAAAACAAATAAGGTCCTTAAATTTGGGAGGACCCTTAGTTTTTACACTACAGGAAAGATATCTGCTGATGTTTTCAGATAGGATGGAGGTAAAAACAAATAATAGTAATAGTGTGTCTAGGATGATAGTAATAAGGAATTCTTTCTGTTTCTAAAACACCAAGGATGTCAGAAACACGTGAGAGATTCTTTTAGAAGACCCTTATCTGGCCATTCTTTACTTCTTTTTATTTTTCACTTCTTTTAAATTTTCATTTTTACCTATCTTTCACAATTTTGAAGGCTTTATAGTTTAACAGTGAAGTTTTGTCAATCCACTCTGTTAGAGCACACACTCGGTCTTAGTGGATAATGTTGAAATCTGCATTTTCCTTAAATGTAAATGGAAAAAATGCTTGTTGTTGGTTTATCAGGAATAATAAAACTTCTCTAACTTCAAAAATGAAAAGACAAAATGATTACCATTATATTAAATATAGTCTAATTTGATTTGACCCAGTTTTAATGAATCTGAAATTGCAAAATATATTAGTTCAACTTTTCTAATAAGTTATTTTTCTTGACAGTCTGTCTGTCCATCCTTATTTTGACTAGAAGGCTGTGCCGAAAGCATATCTAGATATTCTGAGAAACAGTAAAATCATACGGCTTTTGAATACTTAGTTCTATGTTTCACAAATATTGTTCATCAATTCTATGTTTTACAAATATTGTTCATCACTAATATTCACATAAAAGAACTTCAAGAACCAGAGATAATTTTCCTCTAAAAATGATACGAAATAATAGTACATTTGGGGCATCTTATTATGTGCAGGCATTTGTTACATGTGGAGAATCCAGACAGATATAAAGACTACATTTATTTGAGAGGGGGAAAAGTTATGTCAACTACCAAATACCAAATAGACATGCAAGAATATGTTTTTAACTCCAGAAATATTGAAATACATGATAATATCTCCAAATAAGAAGTGTTTTATTTTTGTGAAGTGCTTTTGTGCAATGAGGTGTCTCTTCAGAGCTCACCGGCTGTTGCAATTGAGGATTTATTGTTCTTTACAGACCCTGATGTCTCCCCCAGCGTCAGCACGGGAGGTATCTCAGCAGCCTCCTCCCTGGGTAAGTGACAGAAGACGCCTCAGTGCGGCCTGGAAATCTTAAGGTTATTTATCAACTTGATAACCAAACCGGGACTGAGTGTGGTGAAAAGCGGTCTTCCTCCCCAAGACGTTCACTGCACAGTCTCTACGTTTGTGGGCCTGATAATTACGCTGTCCATGTGACGGCCTTTCCTCTGTGAAGATGAAGCTGGTTGTGTATTACTGCTGTCTGTATCCTTTGTCCTTCATTTTATCAGCTTTCTTCATCTGTACTTTAATACTCACCCTAAACGGTTCTTCATTAAACCTGGAAGGAACACTTGAGAATGATTTTTGCAGATGCTCCTAAGAGGTAAAAATACAGAGCCCTTTCCGCAGCTCCCATAATTGGACTTGTAAAGAACCTTGGAGTTCCAGGGTCCCCCAGGGTTTGGACAACCCCCTAGAATAGACAGAAGAGGGTGTGATAGGGGTTTTCCCCCCGTTTTTCTTGCAATTTCAGCAGGCAAATCACCCGCTGCAAATAGTTTCCTCCCTTTTCACGTTGTAAACTAAAAGGTGGAGAGACTAACTGGCTTTTACAAGATAGAGGTGGTGTTGGCGTGAAGAATAAAGTTCCCTAAGAGGCTGCACGCTGTCCCTTCTAGGACGAGGTGGGGACGCTGTGAGCCGCTTCCCGGGGCCTGAGCCCGAGGGGCTGAGTCCTGGGTGCTCAGGCCATAAACAGCCTTCAGGGCACTTAAGAAATCTGCATTTTGTGGGTGTCGCAGGACGCACTGGCTTTCTCACCGCCATCTGTCCTTTGAGTCTGAGTCTCCCTTTGAACATTTGCCTTGGCTTGTAAACACTGCCATTTATTTCACTTCCGGTTTCAAGTCGATGCCATTTTGCCAAATGCACTTGCGGTCTGTCCGTTCCTAAAAAAATCTTCATTTTTGTTAACCAGACTCGGCTTTTCTTGCTGGTTTTAGGGCCCCCCTGAGAGCGGGCACTTCCGCTGAGGACGAGGGCGAGGATGGAGGCCCCTTTAGACCTCACGTTCAACCCCAAAGCCCCAAGTTACAGTGCACTCCAATCAGCCTCAAACGCACTTTTCTTCGTTGTTGACTCATCAGGGCTGAGTCAGGGCGGAGGAGGTAGACCGGGTGTCCCCTCCCGTCATTTACAGGGCATCTGAGAAAACGCATTGTTTCAGGGTTTGCTCCTGAGAGAAACCCACCTCCCTACATGGGCTGCTTCCTGGAGGATTCCTCCTTCTTCTGTAGTTCGTGCTTCATCGATTTCTTCATTGTGTGAGGGGAGCAGAAATAAGTCTAAAGATGATTCTGAGCTGCAGTAGGAAGCTGCCTCTACTTCCTGTCACCCCGTTGGCCATCTGCTTCTGGCTCTTTCTGCCCGGCCACACGGGCCTCCTGTTCTCTCAGCACAGCAGATGTCCTCTTACCCCAGGGCCTTTGCACTGAAGTTCCCTTTTGCAGGAATGACTTCCCACAGACTTTCCCATGATACTCCCTCACTTCTTTCTGGTCTTTACTCAAAAGGCCGCACCAAGGAAACCATGTGATGTTTCCCCACCGCCTCCATGCCCTGCCCGTATTTAAATCACCTTCGCCTGCCTTGGTTTTCCTTCTCAGCACTTAACCACCATCCAACATAATACACATTTCATTTATTTATTTTCCTTAGTGTTTTTCTCTACCGTCTACCCTCAAGCATCTTTCTCACTCTGTTACACAGTGTTTTCTTAATCCCCAGTGTCTTAGAAAAGTGCCTGGCATTCAAGAAATACTTGATGAATAAATGAAAAGATTTGGGAATTTCCAAAAACTGTTATTTTCCTTGGCAATACTTTTCATTTTCTTTCATTACATGCAGTCTCTGAACCATGAGCCTGGACACATGAAGACATTTAGCTGTGGACGTGGTCACTGGGCTTCCCGGCATTGGCCACGCCGCCCCTCCGTTCCTTCCACCCGTCCCCCATGCTGTCCTTCTCCACCTGTCCAGACTTTTCCCTTGGCCAAGCTCGCGCCTCGCCGCAAACCCTCCCCCACGGATCCCGCTGATGACGTGCGCTCTCCTCTCCAGTTTAGCCCGCACAGGGAGCTGTAGACGCCTGGATGGGGTGGGCCGCTTCTTCTGCTTCAGCTCCTGCCCAGGGCTGGCCCATGAGCAGTGCTGGTGCCGACTCAGCCTGGCAGCCAGGACTCCTCTGCCAGGAAGCACCCGGGGTGGGAGTCCTCATGGCTGGCCCTGTGAGCGTCTGCTTAGTCCGCGGGGTTTTATCCTCAGCCTCTCATTCCCAGTATAGCACTCAGCACGGCACCTCGGACGAGTGTGATTGTGAAGATGCTTAGCGCTCAAAGACGGTCTGTGAAAGTCACCTTCTTTTTCTAAAAACTTGTCTTTTGGTCCAAAACTCCATTTTAGGAAATCTCTTCTTCCTTTGCAATGAAGAACATGCCATGGCTTGAGAGAAATGATCAGCCTTTATACTCTTTCATAAACAATATTACACCCTCTGTGAGACCTAAATGTGGGCTTTTAGAATGGAAGGAATAAGGGCTATATATAATGAAGAAAAAATAAGTGGTGATAATCGTCTCACGACTGCTGGTGTCTGTTTTTAAAGTGTTTCATTTTCCTTTGGGAATACTAATTATTATTAGGTTATGTGGATTCAATTTGGAGTGTTTTAACTCATCTTTTTTTCTTATTTAATTTGTGTATGAGACTGTGAATGTTTTTAGGCCTGAACTAGATCTTTTTTTTTTATCTTTATGTATCTATGTTCTAGCACAGTTGCAGGTACAGAATTCGTAGGACACAATAAATATTAAAGTATGAGGAATGAGTGAATGAATGTGTGAATGAATGAATGAGCCCTAACCCACCATCCTGGGTTATGAGGATGATCTATGATAACACGTGTGGCAACATTTTACAAGTTGTCACCAGCGTCGATGACATCGTGGGGCCCTTCATTGGGACCTGTAGATTCGTGGCTTCATTTCAGGGCAAGGTCAGCAACTTTTGAGACACAATCCCTACCGCTGAGAAGGTTCAAAATTCTCATTCTACTCAAGCAGGATGCCAAGAGAGAGATAGGAAAAATCTTCTTTTAAAGCTTACTTACTGCCTATGTATAGGATTTTCTGAATTATGCCTAAGAGCACTTCACTTTTTTAGCTTTGTTGGAAATTTTTTAAACTGCAAAGTGCAATACTGTTGAATTATTCTGACTCAGCCAGACGTGGGCTTTGAGCCTGGTTCTTCCAGTTGCCTGTTGCGGACCCTGGGTAAGTCCCTTCTGTCTGCTGCATCTCAGTTTTCATATCTGTAAAATGGGAGCAGTAATTCCTACCCCATTTGTTTATCAAAGAGTTCAATTAAACAAATTAAATCATACGAAGTTCTGCTCACAAACTTACCACCCATTGACTGTGTTTGCTTCTTTTTTTATTTCTCCAACTGAGTTCAATTAAAAAAATAATAGCCCTGATAGGAGTGTGAAGTAAAGAATTGAAAATAGTGGAAAGAGAGCATTACACTGTACTGTACCTCTGCTTTTAAGTTTGTCATCAGAATAAACTCAGTATTCAAGTGATGCTACAGCCACTTTCTCTAATTGTTTCATAAATGTAAGAAATGGTCCCATATCACATCGATCCAACGCACAATTTTATTCTTTTACAGGTAGAGCTGGGATGGGAAGGTTTAGCTGACGGGCAATAGATGGGTGCTGACGATCCAACGTGAGGCAGGCTCTCAGGGTTTCCATATGCTTTCCTACACCAGGCTCTCCTTGCCTGAAGGGGCGCCTGGTTTCCTGCTGAGGGGAGTTAGCTGCTTGCCCGTCAAATACAGACGGCATCCTGCTCACTTAAGCAGTTTTGCTACATAAGAAGAGTTACATTCATGCTCCTCAATATTTCTTTTCCTCAAATTTCTTTGGAACATTTAAGAAAGTCGGCAAGCCTCTTTTGTCCTCAGATTTACTCCAATAATCTTTAAATAATGACTTGTGTCTATTTTGTAGCATTTCTCCCCTGAACTTTCAAGTTGGCAGAATCCTCTGGGCCACAAAAAAAATGTGTCTCATTATATTCTATGCAAAGGGATTGAATAATAAACTCTGGGAAAGTGTGTAGCTGTAGCTGACAGGATGGCTTGTCTTTATGCAGATTTGAAAACAACTTTTTTTGTCCTTAGTTTACAGATTCAGTTGGGAATTTTACATGCAGTTGCCTAACTGTGGCAGGCAACGTGTACTTAATCAGACCCTGCTCGCCCCGCAGGTAAGTTGTCATCTATAACTCAGTGCCTGTCCCTGTTGGGTCTGGCCGGCTGTGAAATGTGGCTGCAGCCCTGGGTAGTACAAATGGCATTAATTACCTCAAACAGGCATAAGCCAAATGGAGTCATTGGTTTTAGGAACTAACCATATCCTCCACTTAGATCAAGGATCAAACTTTTATTCTGCCTACTTCCAGGAAAACACATTTTGTTATGTTTATATTGAGCAAACATGTCATCAGTAAAATGAGGAAAGTCCCAAATAAACTTTCTTCTAATTTGATTTGCTTTCTATGTAGATGCTCTACATATGCATAAAGAAATCCAGGCTGATTTTTTTTTGCCTTAATATTGCAAAATGTATAAATTCCTCTTTACTCCCAAGTATATAAATATTAAAGTATGCTTAAAAGTAATAGAAAATGCATAAAGTAGAAATTCTAAAAATTCCAACTTTACCATATGAGTAGTTTACCAACTGAAAAACAGTGATGAAAAGGACAGCATGTTAATGTATCCGTGGAAATCTAAATGGCCTCACGGTTCACTCCTGGTAGAAATCAACAATGTCTGAGAGTTTGCTTAAACCATGTATTTTATTAAGGAGCACAGACATAATTTAGTGATTAAATACAGACTTGTCTTCAATTATATCTGAAAAGTAGTTTTGTCCCCAGATGAAACAATCTTTGTGGTTTAACTGCAATTAAATATCCTGGCTCTTAAAAATGCAGATTATTCAATATATGTATTTATTTTAAGCAGGTAAGATGTCTGGGTTATAAGAGGTAGCACGGTGGAGTGGCCAGAAAGACCTTTCAGAAATCAAGAGCATTTGAGTACTGTTAAAATGTTTAATGTACTGATGCCTTCACTAAGAAAAATGTGACAATCAATGGTAAACCAGGAATTCAGATAAATTTAAAATTAACCTATATTAGCACTCAAATATCTGAAACCCTGAGAACTCTAAGAACAGGAAGATGATAAGCTGGAGAAGCATGGCCTTTCTGCTTGATGTACTTCTAATCGAGGCCAACTTTTTCTGGAAAGGACAGATGGCAGTCATCTTAGATTTTGCAGGCCACATTCACCTCTGTGGCACCTTTCTTTCTTTCTCTTTCTTTCTTTCTTTATTTTTCCTTCCTTCTTTTTCTTTCTTTCTTTCTTTCTTTCTTTCTTTCTTTCTTTCTTTCTTTCTTTCTTTCTTCCTTCCTTCCTTCTTTTCTTTCCTCCTTTCTTTCTTTCTTTCAAAAACCCTTTAACAATCTAAAAACCACAAACTTGGCCCACAGACTATAGTTGGCAGACCTCTGATCTAGTATGTTAACTTGGCGATTCTCCTTTCTGGGCTTAAATTATAGAAGAATGAATTGAAATACGTCATGCATCTTTTGGAATCTATAAGTACCAAAGCCACCTTCTTTATGATATTGCATTCTTCTATCTAAACCACGGGCTCTATTATGTTTATCCTTATATGCTAAGATCCTAACCCAATGGCTGATACATGGTAGGTTTTCAGAAAATATTTGCCATATAATAGCATTTCTTATTTTCATCTAATCCTACAGTATTGAAAGGGTGACTTCAATTCTGAGAGATGGGTTTTTTTATAATCAGCCTTAATAGAAATATTTTCTTGGGTCACCCCATCCCAACCCTACCAGCTTTCTGTAAAATTTAAGGTATGGAACCCAACAGATACAATTTATCAAAACTATTTATTACCTCTATGAGCAATAGTTATGTATAGTATAAACACAATATTAGAGAGTGAAAATAATTTAAAGGTATAAGGTAAATTCTTGGCTGCTGATTTTTAAAATGTGTTTAAGTCCATATTGTGTTTATTTGTTGGGTATCTCTGATTAAAAAGTAGTGTCTCTGGGCTTCCCTGGTGGCGCAGTGGTTGGGAGTCCGCCTGCCGATGCAGGCGACGTGGGTTCGTGCCCCGGTCCGGGAGGATCCCACATGCCGCAGAGCGGCTGGGCCCGTGAGCCATGGCCGCTGAGCCTGCGCGTCCAGAGCCTGTGCTCCACAGCGGGAGAGGCCACAACAGTGAGAGGCCTGTGTACCGCAAAAAAAAAAAAAAAAAAAAAAAGTAGTGTCTGTGAGGGCAAAAACAGGACTCTTTCTTTCTCTTATTTCTTTCATGCCTCTTTTTTCCTTCATTCCTCCCCTCAAAGGGGCAAAGTACTCACTACTCAGCACACAGTGGGGGCTTAATCAAGGCTGCAGACGCCTTGCGCTGGCCTTCAAGACTCTCTCCAAGATGGTCCTTCTTCTTTCCATTCTCCTTTCTTTTTTTTGCAAAAATGCTGCAACCACTTCTCAATTTCTTTAAAAAAGTATATATTTCTCAATCTGTCAAATAAACACTATATGAACAATTTAAGATTGCTTTAAATAAATTTATTTTCTGTTTTTCCCCCTTTCTTAAAAAAAATATTGGCACTAAGCCATAAGGCATAATGAGCTAGGGGTTTGCAAAGTTTGATTACAATTGACTGACACGTAGTGTATAATTATTAATTTCTTCTATCGCTAAAAGAGAAGGAAGAGGGCAAAATGTATTACATTCTTACTATTTAAAAAAATTTTAAGTCTAGTTGACTTACAATGTGTTAATTTCTTCTGTGCAGCAAAGTGATTCAGTTATACATATATATACATTCTTTTTTTACATTCTTACTGTTAAGTACCAGTGGAGATCTGCCATCTTTGAAAACACCTATGATGTTTATTCATCTCTCCCAATTTAAGGAAGTAAAAGAACCTGGTCTTGTAGATTTTAGAAGCATTTTGTTATGGTACTTGATGCTGTTTAAGACATTTTTTAAACTTGGGTTATAAATGTCAGAGTTAATTTGGCTTCCGTCCACTTCCCTCCTTCTGTGGCCTGAGTTGGATGTGAGTCGTACTAAAGCTTTCTGCTGGGAAGTCATGCAGACTTAAGGGTCTGAGGGGTTCCTGAGACTCTGGCTGCCCCCATGCCCCGGCACATGGAGCACGGAAATTTTGGGAATCATTTTAGGAGCTAAAAGCCTTGCTAGGGAACTGAGCTGAGCTGGCACGGCTCCCAGGCAGGGAAGCTCCGTCTTCCCCAGCTCCTCTCCCGTTTCTCAGCATGGGGTGTCAGCGGAATCATTAAGGGGGCATCCTGGCCTCGGCCTCCCACACCTGCCGGTCCTGGTTCCCTGCTGTAGTTTTATGGGCCGTGAGGAGGCAGGTTTGACGCCACGGAACACAGTCTCTGCCAACAGCTGCAGACAAGTCAGCTCACCAGACAGTAAAATGTAAAGAGGGGGAGGGAGAGATAACCTTTGAAGTTTACAAAAAAGCATGACTTTGACCACTTCCTTTTTCCTTTTTAAATTGGTGTCCCAGGTATGTTGAGAGCAACTATCGGCTAACTTTACAAGGAAAGATCCACTTCCTCCCAACACTTAGGGGTTTCGTGGTTCTCAGCATTTTAATTCCAGAGCTGAGTGGCCTTCACTTCAGAGACAACGTCTGTGAGAAGCAGATGAGAAGCGTGGCATTTTGACTGAGGTGTATATGAAAGGATGATGCACTGAAAATACACACCCACACGGACACAGAGAGCTCTCCGGATTCAAGTTTAAGGTTAAAGGGTACAAGCCGTCCCTGAGCCCCCTCATCTTTACCACGTGTTTACTCTGCATTGGGCCTCCAGGCTTCTGTCCTTTAAAGGAAAAACGCTAAGAAAGTGACTTGAAACTATGGCGCTATGTTTTCTCTTTTTTCACATCTCAAGTTTAATTTCCCCTTAATGCTTTTACCTTTCTACTTTTCTTTCAGTATTTTTCTCTCTTTGTTTAAAAAGGGAGTCTGGGATTTTCGTTCTGTCACTTTTATACAGTTTAGCATGGAATGTCCCGGAGGGGGTGTGTGTGTGTGTGTGTGTGTGTGTGTGTGTGAATCCCATAGCACTGATCTTGGGAAGACCTTGCTGGATTGTGGGGCTTGAGTCTCCAGTTTGAACCATGCACATGAGAAAAGCATAAAAGATTCCTTTCAAATTACATAACATGCCTTGTATTTGGTAGCTTTGTGATTTCCAGATGTCACTTCATTCATGTTAACAATGCTCTTAACTTTCTGTTTAATGAAATGTAGGCAAAATGGATCAAATTTAGACTCTTTGATGTTCAGTTCTAAAATAAGAATTAGGGTCATTATAAAAGGCTGTTTCCAGGCCAGCATAACGTTTAGAGGGAACCAAAAAAACCTCACAGTTCTTTTATTTTTTCTTCAAAACTATTAAAAGGAACATAAATACTTGCATCCTTCTTTGTAGGGTGGAAATTAACTTAGAGACCAATCCATGGATCCTCACAATTCCATCACTGAAGTGCTCAGTCTCTTACTACGTAGTTGTTAGACTTCAAACCAATCCCTTAACTCCCTGGGACTCCGAAAAAGTAAGGCAAGTGGTCTCGACCTCTTCTGTCTGATACCGTAGCCACTAGTCATGGGTGACAGTTTAAATTTAATACAATTAAGTAACATTAAAAATTTAGTCCCGCAGTTGACCAGCCACATCTCAAGTGCTCAACAGCCCTGAGTGGCCAGTGGCTATTGTACCAGGCAGAGTGGGGAGGGAAAATTCTGTGGAACAGTGCTGGCTGGTAAGTGTGTGACACCGTACAATCCAAGAAACAGCACACAGGGCAGTCCAGGCAGCTGGGCTCCAATCACAGCCTTCTTACCCTCCCCTTGTTGTTGAATCACTATTATGTTATTTATCACAACAGTTCTGCAGAGTCATTGATTCCTTAAACATGTGATGAGCACTTGCTGTGACCCAGGAATTGTGCCCTAGGCTGGGGACATAAAGACAAAAAGCGTCATGCTAGTGTGCTAGGTGCCTACTGCCTGCAAAAGAAGACCAGCAAATGAACAATTCCCAGATGGAGAAGCAACTCGGACAGCTGTACGGAGGGCGCAGGGCATCGTGCAGGGGATGCTTCCCAAAGGAAGCTAAGCCTCAGTGGGGGACAAAAGCTGTGTGCACAAATTATTACATAAGAGCACCATGAGGTGAAGGTTCAGAAATGGTGTTGCTGAGTTAAGGTGCATGATGTATCTACAAGTACTGGTGCCTAAATTGTCTTGTTTGACAATAGAAGAGCATCAGCCTTCACACTTTGGCCAACACTGAGGCGTTTCGACATTGCAAGTAAAAAATGGTTAGTTTTGCATTTCTTTTATTACCAGTGAGATAGAACACAGTTGCATTCTTTCACTGATACACGTTCATAGGTCACTTTCATCATCATCAGTTGGGGCGGTGCACACATATGCGTGTATTGATGGTCTGATTTCTTTTTGATTTCTACGATCTCTTCCTTGGAATATTAACCTTGTGCCTGCCGTAGAGTTGCAAAAATTTCAAGTTTGTCAATTCCCTTTTAATGCTTCTCTATTTTAAAATTATGGAAGCAACAGATAGTTTTAATTCTCAGGTAATTTAAAAGTTCATTGTTTTCCTTTATGCTATATATCTTCCCAAAGCAAATATTATATAAATACTGACCTATATTGTGGTTCTGCAAGTTGACTGCAGGGGGGATTCCTCTGAGGAGCTTGAAGACATACGGATACCTGGGACCCACCCAGCTACCCAGGGAATTCCACCTTGCAGACACGCGTGAAAACCATGATTCACATTTTTTTTTTAATTTTTAAAATTTTTATTTATTTTATTTTTTGTCTGCGTTGAGTCTTTGTTGCTGTGTGCAGGCTTTCTCTAGTTGCAATCAGGGGCTACTCTTCGTTGCAGTGCGAGGGCTTCTCACTGCGGTGGCTTCTCTTGTTGTGGAGCACGGGCTCTAGACTACTGACTTGTGGCACATGGGCTTAAGTTGCTCCGCGCGGCATGTGGGATCTTCTCGGACCAGTGCTCCAACCCGTGTCCCCTGCATTGGTAGGCGGATTCTCAACCTGTGTGCCACCAGGGAAGCCCCATGATTCATATTTTGTAGTAGTTTTATAATTCCATATTCTACGTTTATTTGATGTGACATTATATTTCCAAAATATTTAGCCCTAGCCCTTTGTCTTAAAACCATTTGTTTAATAATCCAATCTTTCCCAACTTCTTTGGAATGCTATCTTTACCACAGACGACACTTTCAAAGACATTTGGGCTTTGTCTATACTTTCTATTCAGTCTAACTGATTCCTGTGAGAGCACCTTACAGTATCCCATAGAATGAATCCTCCCTGGTTACTTTTATGGATGTGGAACTCATGGTTTAAATAGCACTCATCAAGTTGGGTTGATTAAGTAGAGGGGACCTAGAAAGTCATGGTCTGAATATAATAATCGATAGAGCCATCTGGATTGGTTGGTAGTGAGTTAATATTAAAAGTTGGTTTATTCTTGGCTCATTCAATGTAAATATGTTTAAAGCTAAATATGCATAGTTCATTCAACAACTTTTGATGGGGCCAAGGACTTTTCCTTTGAGGTTGGGTCTGCTGATGAGTTTCCTGTGAATTTTCTCGCATCACCAACAACTTCAATGCATTGTCTACATTTTAGATTTCTGGTTATGTGATTATTTAAACACCCCTGGCATCCAACGTGACTGCAGAATCCTTTTCAGACTCTTATATAGTTTTCTCGCTTGACCCATTCGTCGGGGTCTTTTACTGTAACCATGTCTTCCCAAAGCAGTCAGCACGGCGGTTCTTTTTGTTTAGAAATAATTCCCTCTCACAGTCATATTTTTCCAGCTTATGTAAATAGTTCACTAAATTATAAAAGTCTGATTATAACTACACTTGGCTTCAGTAGGAAACAAATACAGATGACCCCTGATAGCTATCACCTTAATGGTGGATAGAGCCACGTGGTCACACACGGAGGTCCTGCCACTTGGCTCAGGTGGGCCTGGTGCCTGTTAGTATATTTCAAAGAGCACTGTGGGCTAATCTGGTTGGTGGGTTCAGTGGGGTTTCAGGGAATTTCGGGGCGCTCGTGAAGTGGGTGTAGCATGGCGTTGGGAAGCCGCGGGGGAACCCAGTGCCCCAGGGTCTGGGAGCACTGGATGTTACTTCCCTCTCGCCCTGTCTGGTCCTGTGCCTACAGAATGAACTGCTGGGTCCTCCTGAGAGTTCAGTGTGGTAACACCAAGGGACTGTTATGGAGCCAGGACCCTGGGGACTGCCCCTCCCCTCACTCTCTTCCCCCCTCCCCCATACCTAATCCGCCCGCAGACTTGTGTTTTATACCCCAGACTTCAATGTCGCTGAGGTCCAAGCCTTCTCTCCATCTCCGCACCCCACGCTGGGCCTGGCCATTGTCATCTGCACCCAGACCAATGGCCTCTGCATCCACTCTTGTCCTTGTTATGTGGATTTTCATTAGGATCGTGGCTTCAAAACACGCCCAGGATCATGTCAGCCTCCTCTTCAAAATATTTCAGTGTTGTCCTAGTGCTCTCAAGATAAAGACGCAAACCCTGATCTTGGCGGTCTCCATGCCTTCAGCTCCCGTCTCACTGGCCCTTGGGTCCCGAGGTGGACGGAACGGCTCTTCACGGGAGCCTTGCGCACACGTTTCCCTTCTGCTCCCTCCTCCTCCGTCTGCCTCCTTAGAAAACGCTCATCCTTTGCAGGTGGGCCTCGTTCCTGGAGGAGCCCTTCCTCTGCCCATCCTCCCCCTGCTATTCTAGGTTCTCGGGTGGGGTCCCCATTCTGCTCACCCAGCTGCAGCTGCGGGTGTATTTCTGTTTGGTTAATAACATCTGTGTCCCCTGAGGAGCTCTGGGCTCCTTGGGGACGGGAATCCTGTTGCTCGCCAGTGGGCCCACCATGGCTGGCACAGGTCTCAGCAAACGCTCAATAGATCGTTGATGGACTATTCATCAGAGTGGACGAGAAATGTAATAAAGCCTCTCACAGAGTCTGACATGTAAGACGCACTTTTACACATGTATTTCCTTTTTCCTGTCCTTTTAGTCAATCAAACAGGATCATGTTACCTATTAAATGACATATGCAGCTTTGGGCCAACTGCCTTTGGTGTGGAGGAAAATGAAAAAGCATCTACCTTCAAAATGATTTCTAGATCATTCGATATAAGTGAATCTGAGAAAATGTCTTAGCAGATACAAAGACAGTACATCTCCTACAGAGAAGTGGCAGGAGTATTTATCCTAAATTAGTGCTGAGTCAACTGCTCACCATAAACCTTCATCCTCAGTAACAAAGCGTCACAGTTGCAGACGATACCAAATTGCAGCTTATTTTTAATTATATTAGACTTTTTTCTCCCCCGTGGAGAGCGCGGGGAAGCCAGGCTCCCTTTGATCCCGGGTAGGTATGTTAATGTTAGAACAACAGGAAGCCCCGCCGGACCGGATTGCGTCCCGCCCCCATGGCCACCTTCACCCGGCCTGCTTCCACGCCATTCATCCACTCGGCCTGATTAAGGAAACCAGCTCCAAAGGGCCCAGGCCCTCGGTCGTATCGTAGCTACGTCAGCTGTATCCTTTCGAAGGAAAAAAATACTTTAAGGAAGGAAAGTTTAAGTGATTCACTGGTTAATTTGAGTCAACAGTTAGTCTGAGATCTGGAACTTTTCGTTTCTCTTTTGCAGGGTCTGCAAACCTTTCTGTAAAGGGCCGGGGCAGGGATGGGGCACGCCTCACTGCTGTTGGGAAGCTCTCAGTCCTGCCTCGGGCCCTCCCCGGGGGCGCCGCTGGAGCCACACCCCGCCTCCCATTCTCCACAGGCCTTCCCCAGGCCACACACCCATCCTCCCAACGGGAAGATTCCACTGGCGGGCCACCACTCCCAGTCCCGCCCAGCTGCCTGCTGGGCTAAGTCGGATCCCTGGAGGGGGTTGGCGACCACCCTCTTGTCTCACTGGCCCGAACTTTGTCTCACCCTCCGCCTTCTGACTTTGGCATTTACATTCCAGGCTTTAAGGGATTTCCCACCACTTAACTCTTTTCTCCCTCACCTGTTCAAAGCGTTCCCGTCAAAGACCACCCGAAGCCACACTCTCTCCACTGTTTCCCACCTTCCCTTTCCCCCAACAGTCCAGCTGCCCGCTGAGAACACGCATCTCCCTTTGCCCCGGTCCACCTCACCCTGTCTTCTCCTCGTAGCTGCTTGCAAACCCTGACAGCGCAGAACACTTATATTCCTTTTACATCTTCCCCAGGTATGACAGGTTCGTTAAACACTGAATGAGCAGAATAAATCACTGTTCGTGACTTCACGTGCAGGGTTTGTGGATTTGCATCCCCTGCGGTGGCCCAGGGAGGCCTGGTCACCAGCCACCGTGGTTGCCTTTTAGGTAAGAACTCCCCGGCAAACGGAAGCATAATCCAGAAACATAAGCCTGGGAGTCAGTGTCCTCCAAAATAGGCTGCTCAAAATTTCCCATTTAGGGGAGGGAGAAAACGTCTACCCATAATTTTTTTCTAAAAATAAAAAAGGAATTAAATGTAACCCATTTAATATATAGGCTGACCCCGAGCTCACTGTCCCGTGTGACAGTGGGTCCCACAGCGCCAGGGCCAGGCCAGGAATTGTGGGACCTGGAGTTTATACAGTTCTGGGGACAAAAGTGGGATTTGAGGAATTCTTTACCAAAAAGAATTCACACCGGTAAGTGAAGTACCCTGAGGCCACCCAGTGCATGGAGGGTCAGCCTGAATGTATTGGTGGGCTATTGGAGGGGACACCACGTCGAAATACTTCTCTGCAGGTTGGTGAACAGCCTCTGCTCCGAGGAAATATTTCCCACATCCCCCATTCAGGCCACAGTCCAGCAGCTGAACCCCAGGGACAGCCAGCTTCTGGTCGAACTCTTAGGTATCTGTGCAATACTGTTTTTTTTTTTTTTTTTTTTTTTTTTTTTTTTTCAATATGCAGGGCTCTCACTGTTGTGGCCTCTCCCGTTGTGGAGCACAGGCTCCGGACACGCAGGCTCAGCGGCCATGGCTCACGGGCCCAGCCGCTCCGCGACATGTGGGATCTTCCCAGACCGGGGCACGAATCTGTGTCCCCTGCATCGGCAGGCGGACTCTCAACCACTGCGCCACCTGGGAAGCCCTGCAATACTGTTTTTAAACACTTTGAATATCACCCATGGGTGTATACAATAAAGATATATTCTTAAGAGTAAATAACTTCTTAATTTAAACATTATGGAAAATCAGTGAAAATGCAATTGCTGATGTAGTGACAGCTTTGACAGGAATTACAGAGAATGAGTCTGGGGCAAGGTTATAGATACAGCATCATACGTGAAATTAATTCATTGCATCATTCCTAGGTAAGCTCATGCAGAATGAGTGGAATCCAGAAATGGGCAAAGATATGTACGATATCACTAATCTGATTATAAAAATAAAACGTAAAAGATGTCAGGATTGTTATAATGGCATGTGTCATGACATGGGCCCTGGCCATGGCACTCTCATACCTCACAGAGGTTATTGGTTCCTTCTGAATGGAGCACTTGGGAGATGTCAATGTTTGATGAATTATATACCTTTCTCCTACACAGGGAAAGTGTTCGAAATTTGCTGACCTTTTCTGTGATAACAAATGACTGCTAGATTGCTACCTTTTAGAGTTAAAAAGAAAAGTCTAACCAAGATCCTTCAAAGCAAAGATAAAATGATCACATTTTATTATTTTTAACTGAAGTCCATAGTTTGCATCAGGGTTCACTCTTGGTGATGTATATTCTATGAGTTTTGACAAATGTGTAATGTCCTGTATCTACCACTTGAGTATCATGCAGAGTAGTTTCACTGCCCTAAAAATCCCCTGTGCTCTGCCTGTTCATCCCTCCCACTCCTCAGCCCCTGGCAACTAGTAATCATTTTACGGTCTCCATTGTTTTTCCTTTTCCCTCCTGTCTTATAGTTGAAATCATACAGTATGTAGCCTTTTCAGATTGGATTCTTTCACTTAGTAATATGCAGTTAAGTTTCCTTCATGTCTTTTCAAGGCTTGATAGCTCATTTCTTTTCGTGCTGAATCATATTCCATTGTCTGGATGGACCGCACTTTATTTATCCATTCACCTATTGAAGGGCATCTTGGTTGCTTCCAAGTTTTGGCTGCGATAAACATCTGTGTGCAGGTCTTTGTTGGACATACGTTTTCAAATCTTTTGAGTAAACACCAAGGAGTATGGTTGCTAAATCATATGGTAAGAGTATGTTCAGGTTCATAAGAAGCTGAAACTATCTTCCAAAGTGGCTATACCATTCTGCACTCCCATCAGCAGTGAATGGATCCTGGTCAGCATCTGGAATTGTCAGTGTTCCAGACACTGGCCATTCTCACAGGTGTGTAGTGGTATCTCATTGTTGTTTTACTTTGCATTTCCCTGAAGACACATGATGTGGAACATCTTTTCATATGCTTATCTGTCACATGTATATCTTCTTTGGTGAGTTGTCTTTTAAGATCTTTGGCCCATTTTTTAATTGTATTGTTTTCTTATTGTTGAGTTTCAAGTGTTCTTCGTATATTTGCAATACAAACGCTCAGATATGTTTTTGCAAGTATGTCTTGCCAGCCTCTGACTTGTCTGTTCAGTCTCGTAAAAGTGTCTTTCACAGAGCAGAAGTTTTTAATTTTAATGAAGTCCAGCTTATCAATTTTTTCTTTCATGGATTGTGCTGCTTTTAGTGTAGTATCTCAGAAACTCATTGCCAAAGCAAGGTCACCTAGATTTTCTCCTACATTCTCTTCTAGAAGTTTTATAGTTTTGCCTTTCACTTTTAGGTCTACGATCCATTTTGAGTTGAATTTTTGTGAAAGGTTTGAGGTCTGAATCTACATTTTTCTCCCCACATGGATGTTCAGTTGTTCCAGCATGATTTCTTTTTTTTTTAATTAATTAATTAATTTTATTTTTGGCTGCGTAGGGTCTTGGTTGCTACACGCGGGCTTTCTCTAGTTGCGGTGAGCGGGGGCTACTCTTCGTTGCGGTGCACGGGCTTCTCATTGTGGTGGCTTCTCTTGTTGCAGAGCACAGGCTCTAGGAGCGTGGCCTTCAGTAGTTGCAGCATGAGGGCTCAGTAGCTGTGACTCACGGGCTGTAGAGCGCAGGCTCAGTAGTTGTGGCGTGCGGGCTTAGTTGCTCCGCTGCATGTGGGATCTTCCCAGACCAGGGTTCAAAGCCGTGTCCCCTGCATTGGCAGGCAGATTCTTAACCACTGCGCCACCAAGGAAGCCCTAGCATGATTTCTTGAAAAGACTGTTCTTTATCTGTTGAACAGCCTTTGCTCCTTGGTCAATGATCAGTTGCGTGGGTCTGACTGGGTCTGTGTCCTGGCTCTTTACTCTAGTTCATTGATCCATTTGTTCATTCACCAATACCCCATTGTCTTAACTTTTGTAGCTTTACAGTAAATCTGGAAGTCGAGTAGGGTCAGCCCTATGACTTTCTTTTTCTCCTTCACTATTGTGTTGGCTACTCTGGGTCCTTTGCTTTTTCATATAAACTTTAGAATCAGTTTTTTGATAATCACAAAATAACTTGGTAGGGTTTTGATTGGGATTTTGTATTGAATCTATAGATCAAGTTGGGAAGAACTGATGTGTTAATGGTATTGAGTCTTCCTATCCATGAATGTGAAATATCTCTCCATTTATTTAAATCTTCGATTTCTCAGTTTTGTAGCTTCCCTCATATAGATCTTGTACATATTTTGTTAGATTTATCCCTAAGTACTTTTTTCAGTGCTAATATATTGTGTTTTTAACTTTAAATTCCATTTGTTCACTGCTGGTATATCAGAAAGCTGACTTTTGTATATTAACCTTGTATCCTATAGCCATGGTATAATCAACTAATTCGAGGCATTTTTTTTTGAGGCATTTTTGGGGCTCAATTCTTGGGATTTTTTTACATAGACAGTCAGGTTATACGTGAACAAAGACATTTATTTCTTCCTTCTCAACCTATATACCTTTTCTTTCCTTAATGCATTAGCTAGAACTTCCAATACAGTGTTGGCTAGGAGGGGTGAGAGGGGAAATACTTGCCTTTTTCCCGTTCTTAGGGGAAAAGTATCTAGTTTCTCACCATTAATCATGAAGTTAGCTGTAGGTTTTTTGATGCTCTTTATTGATGAGGAAGTTCCCTTCTATTCTCAGTTTGCTGAGACTTTTTATCATGATGGCTATTGGATTTTTCAAATGATTTTTTGGCATCTATTTCATCTGTTGATGTGATGTATTAACTGATTTTTGAATGTTGAACCAGCCTTGCCTACTTGGGATAAATCACACTTGGTCATGGGTGTATACTTTTAAAATACACTGTTGGATTTGATTTGTTAATATTTTCTTGAGAAAGGCTTATTTTATTTTATTTTATTTTATTTTTTTGCCTACAATTACTAGTTTGCTCCAGCACTATTTGTGGAAAAGGCTATTCCTCCTCTATTGAATTGCTTCTGCACCTCTGTCAATCTGATAATTTCGTTCTCTAGTCTGTTTCATTCATCTGTGTGTCTAATCCTTACCAATATCATACCAATATCATATCAATCATAGTCTTGATAATTGTAGCTATAGAGTAAGCCCTAATATTGGGAAGAGTGATTCCTCCCACTTTCTTCTTTTTCATTTTTTGGGGACTGTTCTAGGGTCTCTCCCTTTCCGTATAAATCTTAGAATAAACTTGTGTAAGTTTACAGAAATTTTGCTGGACTTTTGATACAGATTCCATTAAACCTATGGATCAGTTTGTGGAGAATTGACTTCTAATACACGAGCATGACAAGTCTCTCCAACTATTTACGTCTTCTTTGATTTCTTATATCAACATTTTGTTGATTTCTATATTTTACTTCTGTTTTCACTTGTCCATTTTTAGGATATATAGATGCAATTAATTTTGTGTGTTTACCTTGTGTCCTGTAATCTTACTAAGCTCATTTTTTAGTTCTGGGAAGTTTTTTGGTAGATTGCTTGAGATGTTCTACATAGACAACCATGTATCATCTACAATACAGACAGCTTTATTTCTTCCCCACAAATGTGTGGCTTTATGTATTTTTATTTTTCCCTGTTATTGCACTAGAACATTCAGTGCCATGTTGAACAA
Organism: Mesoplodon densirostris; assembly: GCF_025265405.1. Classification (NCBI taxonomy): domain Eukaryota; kingdom Metazoa; phylum Chordata; class Mammalia; order Artiodactyla; family Ziphiidae; genus Mesoplodon; species Mesoplodon densirostris. Next base: position 3,494,433 of record NC_082672.1, read on the forward strand.
GGGGGGTGAGCACAGGCATCCTTGCCTCATTTCCAGTCTTAAAGGAAAATAATTCAGTCTTTAACCTTTAATTGTGATATTGGCTGTGAGCTTTTTGTAGATAATCTGTATGAGGCTGAGGAAGTTCCTCTCTATTCCCAGTTTGCTGAGAGATTTTATATCACTGAGTATAGAATTTGTTCAAATCCTGTGCCTGTATCAATTTATTTCTTAGCCTATTGATATGGTGGTTTATGTTGACTGATTTTTGAACGTTGAACCAGCTTTGCATATCTGGAAATTCTACTTTTTCATGGTATATTAATTTTTTTATACATTGCTAGATTGGATTTGCTAATATTCTGTCAAGAATTTTTGAGTCTATGTTCATGAGAGAGATTGCTCTGTACATGTTTTTGGAGGGAGGCTATCTTTCTCTGCTTTTGCTGTCAGAGTAATATTAACCTCATAAAATGAGTTCTATTTTCTGGAAGAGATTGTATAAAATTTTGTGTTAATTCTCACTTAAATGTTAGATAAAATTATCTTGTGACACTATCTGGGTCTGGGGATTTATCAATTCAATTTCTTTAACGGTTTTGAGACTTCTAAGGTTACTAAGGTTATCTTTCTCATCTTGGCTGAATTTTGGTACTTTGTGGGTTTTGAGAAATGATCCATTTCTTCTATGTTGTCAAATTTATGAGTATAAATTTTACAGTATTCCCTTACTATCATTTTGATGGCTGAAGGACCTGTGATGATATTTCCTGTTTCATTCCTGATGTGGTGATTTTTGTCTTTTTATTTTTGTCAGTATTGCTAGAGGTTTACAGATGTTTTTGAGATTTCTTAAAGAGCTACCTTTTGTTTCATTGATTTTTTCTATTGTTTTCCTATTTTCAATTTTATTGAGTTACAATATTATCTTTATTATTGCCTTCCTTCTGCTTGCTTTGGGTTTCTTTTGCTTTTCTTTCCCTAGTTTTCTGAGGTAAGAACTTAGAAAATCATTTTGAGATTTTTCCTTTCTATGTATGCATTTAGTGTTATAAATTTCCCTCTTAGCTGCATCTCACAAATTTTGATATGTTGTGCTTTCATTTTCATTCAGTTCAATTTATTTTAAAATTTCCTTTTAGACTACCACTTGGACCCATGGATTATTTAGGAGTGTTGGCTACTCTCCATGTTTGAAGATTTTCCTTTTGTCTTTCTGTCATCAATTTCTAGCATGACTCCATCTGTCATTGATTTCTACTATGACTCCATTATGATCATAGAACAAACTCTGTATGATTTCAGGTTTTTTTTAATTTGCTAAATTAAAAAAAAATTATCCAGGATATGGTCTGTCTTGGTGAATGTTCCATGGGTGCTTAAAAGGAATGTGCATTCTGCTGTTCTTGGGTGATGTTGTTTTATGACATTGCTCAATTCTTCTGTATTCTTGCTGGTTTTCTGTTTAGAGGTTCTATCAATTGTTAACAGAGGGGTCATGAAGTCCTTAACTGTAAATGTGGATTTCTCTTTTTCTTCTTTAAGTTCTTTCAGTGTTTCCTTCATGTTTTTAAAGTTCTATTGTTTGGTGCATACATATTTAGAATTGCTATATCTTTTTGGTGAATTGATTCTCTACTCATTGTGCAATGTCCCTCTTTTTGCCTAGTGATTTCCTTTGCTCTGAAGTCTACTTAATCTGATATAATATAGCCATTCCTTTTTTGAGTTTGCATTATATATCTTTTTTCATCCTTTTACTTTCAAACTACTTTTGTACTTAAATTTGAAGTGAGTTTTGTGAAGACAGTGTATATTTGGGTTGTGTGTTTCTATCCATTCTGCCACCCTCTGTTGTCTAATTGTGTATTTAGACCCTTTACATTTAGAGCAATTATTGAAACTTAGGGCTTATGTCTGGCATTTCAATTTTTGTTTTGTTTCTTCTGTTTCTCATTCCTCTGTTTCTCTTTTCTTGCTTTCTTGTGGATTACCTCAGCATATTTTAGAATAGCATTTTTATTTATTTATAATGTTTTTGATCATATCATTCTATATAGTTTCCTTAGTGGTTGTTCTAGATATTACAACATATATAAGTAACTCATCACAGCCTCCTTATATCAACATCTTACCACTTTGAGTGAAGTATTGAATGTTTACTCCCATTTGGGTACCTTTAACCCTTTTCTACTTTTTAAATAAAATTGTCTTAAGTATTTCCTCTATACACATGGAGCACTACATCAGATAGTGTTAAGTGTTATAATGTTTGCTTCAACCATCAAATCTAATTTAAGAATCTCATGAGAAGGATAGTCTATGATTTTTACCTCTATTTTTACCCAGTGAATTAAACTGCTAGAGTTGCCATAGCAAAATTCCACATATGGGGTGGCTTAAACCACAGAAGTTTATCTCTCACAGTTCTGGAGGCTGGAAGTCCAAGATCAAAGTGCCAGCATGGTTGGGTTCCTGGTGAGAGATCTCTTCCTGGCTTACAAAGGGCTTCCCTCTCCCTGGGTCCTCACATGGTCCTTCCTTTGTGTGAGAGCACCCCTGGTGTCTCTTCCTCCTCCCAAAAGAGCACTGGTCCTATTGGGTTAGGGCCCCACCCTTATGTAACCTTACTTACGATTTTAAAGGCTCTATCTCCAAATATATTACATTGAGGGTTAAGGCTTCAACATAAGGACTTGGGGGGAGCATAATTCAGTCCATAACACTCAACCATTTCTTTCCCCTTCTGAAAAAAAATATTGAACATCTCAAGAATTTGTGTATCATCTTGTGCAGGGGCCGTGCTAATCTTCTCTGCATTGTTTCAGTTTTAGTATATGTATTGCCAAAGTGATCCTTCCAATAGTTTTTTGAATACTTAAATAATTCTTGCTGATTGAGTCTATTTCTCACCATAAAATCTGTTTCTCACATAGATTTTTTTATCTTTGTAATATATTGAATAGATTCATTTTCAAAAGCAAGTTAACATCCGCTTGTCTATGTTGACTAAATTTCTACATGTCCTTAAAACATTATAACTTTACCAGTGTATTGGAACAATTGGTGAAATTTAGGATGTAAATTAGATAATAGCATTATAGCAATATTCAGTTCTTAAATTTGGTCATTTTACTGAGGTTATATAAGAGAATGACATTTTTATTGGGAAATATATGATGAGATATTTAGGAGTAAATGGTCATTATGTCTGTAACTTTCTCTTAAATGGGGAACTAATAATAATAATAGTATAATTATATGTATATGTACATACATGTATACATATAAAAACATATGTAAAGAGAGAGAAAGGGAGACATAAAACATGCAGTTTATGTGACACAAAATGAAGTATGTTTACAATTGATACATCTATCTGAAGGACTTAGGGAGTTCATTGTACGATTCTTGTACCCTTGTATAAGTTTGAAATTTGTTCCAAATAAACAGTTAGAAAAACCTTAGAGTTAAAAAGATAATTCCCTCTCAACTTTACCTGAGGATATCATAGATTCCAAGATAAAAATAGCCTTAGTTCTATTTTTCTTCAGTATATTAGCATTACTAGTAAAGATAGAATGAAAACAAAACTACAGTGCTAACTGCAAGTATACTCAATAGTCAGTATGTGTTTCCAAGCACAGAAAACAGTTCAACAGAATTTGGCATTTTTGATTCCCTTGGATGGTCCAGTGATATTGTCTAAGATGTGCAGAACCTGTGGGAAAGCATCCTCTTCATAAGCCAGTTGACAAGCTTTTTATGAATTAGAAATCATTTGAGACAGAAACCATAGGCAAATAAGTTCTCTGAGGCTGAAGATTGGACGAAATCCAACTAAGCTCTTATACAGATATGGTAGCGGATTGGATGGTACTCTGATTAAAGTGGGTAAGCCCATGAAACACTTGTAAACAAGAGCAAGTTTCTGGAAATGGAGGTGACTGATTTGACCCCTTCAGTGCAGGCAAAATTTCAAAATGTGTTGAGAAAATGAATACAGGTCATAAAGGGAAAGCACGTTAAGTGACCTAAGATCTAGATTGCAATATCTAGACATATTTGAGAATGCCTATAAACTCTGAGACACAACAAATTCTAGACTAAAATAAGGAAATAAAATATTTGAAAACCTTTACATTTGTTTTGCCTGGAGGACTGGAAGGACAGGCCTACTGGGGTGGGAGAGACTAGATGCTTTCTGGCAAATACACTGATCCCAAGGTTAGACAGAGCATACATTTGGCTCCAGGACTTTGGGCCAGTGTGAGAGGGAAGGGACTGAGCAAGACCAGACAGGCTGACCTGGTCCTGAGTCCCAGGTACAGTGGGTTAGCACAAGAGGATCAAAACTAACCAGTTTCGGGCTTCCCTGGTGGCGCAGTGGTTGAGAGTCCGCCTGCCGATGCAGGGGACGTGGGTTTGTGCCCCGGTCCGGGAGGATCCCACGTGCCGCGGAGCGGCTGGGCCCGTGAGCCATGGCCACTGAGCCTGCGCATCCAGAGCCTGTGCTCCACAACGGGAGAGGCCACAACAGTGAGAGGCCTGCGTACCACAAAAAAAAAAAAAAAAAAAAACTAACCAGTTTCACTGAGCGTCTCGTGTACTATGAAGTTTTCTTCATCTGGGTACCTTGTACCCCAGAGCAATACCAGGGTACTCTTAGTAAGGAAGAAAATGGGTGACTGGTGTTGGGTGGGCAGCCAGCAGTGAGGCCACCAAGCAAGAGTCCTGGCCACCTGCTAGGCCTGGCAGTGACTCCGCACTGACACCAGGCAGATGGCCGTGAAGCGCCTGTACCTGGTGCTCAGAATGCTTGTAGAACCAGCAATGAGAGGAACCAAAGCAAATAAGCAGGAAATCATCAGTACTGTTATAGATCTGATACATTGCACTCATACTTAACCAGAGAACAAGAGACCAAACACAGCCGCTGTCATTCTGCCTAAGACGCAGTGCCATCATAATTCAGAAAGATAGGTTCTGGCACCATCAAACCAGAGAGAAGATGCACACATCTTAAAACTGGGAATGAGAAATTATTACTGAAATTTGGGTCTTGGCCACACTGGGCTGCATTTGGAATCTTAGTCTTAAATTACAGGGGACCTTGCCCCTTGGCCTGGTACAAAATGGTGAGGCAAGTTTCCCACTTTGTAAATTGTGGTGGAAATTGGAGGGACACAGCTCGGCTGACAGTGTTAATAAATTGCGGCATTGAAGGATATTTGTAAAAAGATATCTCACGTTTCCCTCTAAGGGCCTTCTTTCTCGGCTTACGGAGTGGAGGGAAAAGTGTGAACAGCAAGAAACTGCAGACAAGTGACCCCGAGGCCCAGAGAAGGTGAGTTGTGTGCGTGTGTGTCCTTCACTCTCTGCTGGACCCCTCCACACTTCCCCCCTCCCCCCACCTCCCGTCTGCCTCCTTCCACACTGGGCCCCATGTGGATTCAGCTGGTTCAGCCTGAGAGAAGGCCTGAGGTGGTAGTGGAGAAGAAGAAAAGAAAGGTCACAGACAAATGCTTTTCTTTATCATGAGAATACCCACAAAGCCTGGCTGAGGGCTGAGCAAAGGTTCCCGTCCTATAGATGTTCCTACAGGGGGCTATCTTTACTGATCTAGAGCCTCAGCCTCAAAGCCAGATATATTGGCTCAGTTTCCCAAAAGCATGTTGAGGTCACGTTAGGATAACCTGAGCCATATTTGAGCTTCTTAGGGTGCATGTGAATTCTTGAAACTTGTGGAATTTAATGAACAAACTTTCTTCCAAAGGCTTACTGTCATGGATTATGAAAGCTAGCATTGGACTCTGTTTAATTCATTTACAGGCTATAGGTTAAGGGTGTAGCCTCCAGAATTCCCCCAAACTCCGAAAAGGGTCAAAGACCCGCACCTATAATACATAGTTTTATATGCACAGATGTGCAAACTTACAAGCACACAGGTGCATCTCTTGTCTGTCAAATGAGGGAGTTTGAGAAGATGATCTTCTTAGAGACTCATTCAGACTGTAAAATGCCATGAATATACATGTCTAGAAATCTAGGGACCAGATACCACCACCCCAGTGGGACAAGTAAACTGGAAACACATACACACTTACTAATGCCTTTCATGTGTAAAACAAATCTTGTCCTATCACTAGTATAGTCTAGCTTTAAATCTGATTCTTTTTTTTTGTTTGTTTTGTTTTTTTTGGTTTTTTTTTTTTGCGGTATGCGGGCCTCTCACTGCTGTGGCCTCTCCTGTTGCAGAGCACAGGCTCCAGACACGCAGGCTCAGCGGCCATGGCTCATGGGCCCAGCCGCTCCACGGCATGTGGGATCTTCCCGGACCGGGGTACGCACCCGTGTCCCCTGCGTCGGCAGGCGGACTCTCAACCACTGCGCCACCAGGGAAGCCCCAAGTCTGATTCTTTAAGCAAAGACTATAATGGTAGGTCGTATGCACATGCTCTGGGGCTGTCTGAAAGATGGACCCATCTCTTTCCTTATTTCCGGTTTCTCTTCCTGAGTCATCCTTGGCTGAACGAGTGTCCCCCAAATGTGCTGAATCACAGTGGTCACTGGGGGCCCCTGGTAGAATGTGCAGTTCTAAGCCTTTGTCTGAAGACTCTGATTTAGTTGACCTGTGTTGGGACCCAGGAATCTGTATTGTTATCAAGCTTCTCAGTGAATTCCTGTGACGATTAGACAAACTTGAGAAATCCTGAATCAATGTACCTGGTTGTGACCACTGGTGCTGATTCGATCCGGCAGACGTGAAATTAAAGGATGTTTCATGATCACAGAGCTCCTTCCTTGGAGCACTGAATGAGAATGAGTTCCGAGTTATCCATAAAGTTTCCTCACCAAGGTCTTAGGGTTTGAAAATGTGACACTATGCCATTGATTTCTTAGTCCTTCCATTCTTCTGCCTTCCTGGTCCTACTTGTTTCCTGGTTTATTTTCATCTGTTTGGAATTTTCTCTAACCTGAAATTCCATCACATCAGATTACTTTAGCTTTCCAGCTATTTCTATTTTTTTTTAAATTTCTCCTCATCTTCTACACTTACAGTGATGTAATTTACATCACTATTTTTGGATTTTTAAAATATTGTCTCAAATACTGCACTTGATACCACCCTTAATTACGCTATGCTAAATAATATCTTTTCATTTGTACCAATCTTAGCCTGGGGATCTAGCTGTCTGTCAGATGTTTTTGCTGTCCAATGGCATCAGTGTTATCTTGTCAACTAATTTATACTGGAAGGCCAAGGCAGAGAAGTCTAAGTATTCATAGCATACCAAGAATATTTTGACATGCATCCAAAAGCATTATAAATGTAAAGTATGGAGAATAACTGCTGGGTTTACTCATCATAAGAAACAACGTTACCGAGTCCAAGCTGTACTGCTCTGCATGACAGGCCAATAAATCGAGAGACGAGTTGTTGGGACAAGGAATAGTGGCTTTATTCAGGAATCCAGCAGACGGAGAAGGTGGTGGACTCGTGTCCCAAAGAACCATCTTGCCTGAGTTAGAATCCAGGCTCCTTTTATACTAAAAGGGGAGGGAGTAAAGTCAAATATTTCCTGGTTCTGGTCCACTTCAGGAGGCAATGTGTTAATTTCTTCCTTCCTGCAGTCATTCACAGATGGGCCTGGTCATAATGTTTCCTGTGAGCTAAACAAGGTATTTTAGCTTTTAATGCTCATGACCTGCAAGGCAGGGTTCCCAAAGATGGGCCATTATGTATAATTTAAGCTTATTGGCAACATCCCTTAGTGATTAACTTGTAATAGAAGACAAAGGTCCTTCCCTATCACAACAATGTAGTGCACACTGACTGTGTGTAATACATGAATCTGTGCATTAGAAATATAAAGAGGGATAAGTGCCCATTTACACAGTCTTAAAGTCTAGCCTTGGAGGTAAGACATGAACATAAAAAAATAAAAATAAAACATTTCTTTCAGAACAAGACTATCTGTAAATCAGATGAGAAGGATTCTCAAAGTAAAAGATATCTTGGTCACTTACATCAGATGTATTCTACTTCCCTTGCTAACATGGAGTTCTCCAGGAGGTAAGTCTCTTTCTAACACACGCATGAATGCCTATTCCGAATACCTTTTGCACAGTCGTATTCATGGTGTTTTCACAGGTATATGAAAGAACTGTCACTCCACAATATGGTTTCAGTACTATTTCCCAGTAAAAGAAGCATCATAAATAATCCATAAGAAAGTAACCAGCATAGTGTAAATCTGAAAAGTAAACAAAAGTAACCCCTGTCCTTTGAGGTTGCCGGGACTGTAGTGGGGGAGGGTAGAGAGGAGAGAAAGGGATGGCTATCTTGGAGGATCATGTAATAGTTCCCTTGGGACTGCAAATTGTTAAAGCCTCCTAACTCATACAGATCTAAAATCAGCGTTACCCCCACCAAACACGCAAGATTCCAGAATAGAGCCGAGTCCAGCCAATGCACCAGGGGCTCGAGGGTGTCGCCCTCGGCGAGCAAGGCGCCCCAGCTGGGCACGGGGTGGGTGCAAAGTCTACATGTGCACGACTGCGTGATTGGTGGGTAAGGTGAACACAGAAGCAAACGTTGAAAAGACATATACTGTGATAATGGCAGCGAGGCGTAGAGAACGAGAAGTTTTCAAAACCTCTGTGTCATCCCCCCGATGCCTCGCCTGCCGGGGCCCCGAGTCCCACAGCGCAGGCGCCCACACGTGGCGCGGCGTCTGGTGTCGCAGGAGGGGCTGTGACGTGGAAGGGCACTCGGGCGGGAGCGCTAGCCGACCTGGTCAGGGCCGGGCTAGCGTGGAGCTGCAGTCAGTCTGGCCCGGGTCCCCATGCGTGTGTGTGCACGGCTCCTCACCTGAGTGGGGAGGTAGGCGCTGGTCCCCCTCTGCCCTAAGACCGCACTCCTGAGGACGCAGCGAGCAAGGGGCACAGCACACAGGGCAGAGCCTGGTCACGGCCCGAGCAAGCGGCAGGACTGGAACTTGGATCATCGGCCAAAGCCCTGCCGTCTCCAGCTCCCCCCCGCAAGCAAGCAGAGCCCTGGGCTGCCTGGTGGGAGGGTCTAGGGGGATGCGGCTGCAGCAGCTGAGGAGACACCTCCTTTCCTCCTTAAAGCCAATGGGAGCAAGGTCGGAATCAGCATGCATTAGGATGATGGCAGCCAACCCTCAGACTGCCGCCTTTTCCAACAGAGAATTCCAAAGCTGCTCCGGAGGTGTTCACCTCTTCCCGGATGTTCAACAGGGAGAAGGGGCGTTTCCGCAGAGACCCCGCCCCGTGGGTCAGAGCTTTGCTCCAATCGAAGGTGCTCTCCTCTTCCCCAGAGGCTGCACCCTAAGCAGGCTGCAGCCCGAGACCACCTCCGGGAGGTTTCCCATGAAGCAATTTCACAGACGTCCAGCTGGAAGGATCCTGCAGATTCTTGGGCAATGGAGTGACTTTCTGGTCATTTGCAGAGAAAAGTGTCTCCCTCTTTTAGTGGCCAATTCAGGCCCCCGCTATTAGCATTTGAATCAGGCAGCCGTGCTGTTTTGATTGAAAAGAGAAACCCAGCCTTTGTTGTTGCAATTTAGGGGCGTAAGTAATTTTCTACCCTCCTTTAATCAGGGCAAATAGTTGGGGAAATGGCAATATATGGGTAAAGTGTGGTCTGGCCTCGGAAATGCAAACGCAGCTCCTGGCCCTCCCTCAAGTGACATCTCAGCCCAGGGACATCAGAGCCTCCCTTGGCCGGCTGTCCTGTCCATCAGAATTTGGCTGAACGTCTTCAGAATATTCTCTTTGTTTGGATTAAACCAACTGCAATAATTACAGAAACGCAGCAAGACATGATTGAATCACGGATGGTCAAGGTGTCCTCTTCAGTCCGCTGATCCATTTCCTGCACGCAAGGAGGGAAGCGGGGGGCTCCATGGCAGGCACCAGGGGGACACCAACACTCTCTTAGAAGCCAAGGCCCCAGCTCCTGGGAGCACTTTGTAATATTTAATCTGTGCACTTAGGAGACATCCTGTTTACTTTTCTAATGAATAAAAACTGCAAAATTTCAAATTTAAAAAGATGCAAGACCAGGTTTTCAAAAACCTTCATATGCCGCATTGTTCCTTTATTTTGCTCACATTTTTCCCATATTGTGTACATGGAAATGTGAAGATTTCAGATTCTTAGAAGCGCAGATGACTAAGGACAACCCATCTGGGGAAAAAAAGGTCTTTGCAAAGTTGATGAGTTTGCAGCCGAACTCAGAGCCAAGGTTAGCAGGATTGCTTACTTCTGCACCCAGATACTGCAGCAAAGGCCACCAGCCTTGTAGGAAGCTCCTGGCAGCACTTCGGGGCCTGCAGCTCCTGGGCTGCGAGGATGACAGGCTTGACCATATCCCCACTGAGCAACCAGCAAAGGTGCTTGTAAAACACCAGAGGTCTTGTGAGCCTGAGGCCCCAGCCCAAGGGAGGGACCCAGGACCCCCGGCCTTGGCTCCAGCTGGGGGGAACCAACACAGCAGCGATTCCGAAGCTGCCCAGCTCTGCTCTGCATGTTCAGAGACGCAGGAAGATGTTTCTCCCCTCCTCCACCCAAGACCTGACTCAGCAACTAGGAGAAACTGCTCCCGGCATCGCAGTGGGCCTTCAGAGGGCATCGTGCAAACCAAAGCACGTTTTGTCGACTCTTCTAGCTAAAACATTTGCTGGCTTCCTTTACTGCTCCACTTGCCTTTGGATGACAGGCGAAGCCCCTCCTCTGAGACTGGGTTGACTCATTGCCTTTACCTCCCCTGCTTGCCCACAAATCCATCACCCCTTCCAGGAAGGCTTCCAGGATGCATTCCCTTCACTCATTTGCTCCTCCTAAGCTGGGGCTGAAATTGCCCTTCTTCCACGTACATTCTTTAGCTGTTTGAGCTCTGTAAGCGCCTCAAAGGCAGGTACCGTGTCTTCTAATTATTGTGTGTCCTCCTACAAGCCTGAGTACTTTCCCAAGGAAAGCAATTTGTCAAACAGCTGTTCCCCAGGAGGGATAAAAGGCTGTGTTTGTTTCTGCCTCGGTGTTTGCTGTATCGTGTGTACAGAGACAGACGGCAGACAGGGCGTTCAGGCATCTGTCTCATCCCGGTGTGAGGGGCACCCGTGCCGAGAGAGCCCGACTTGCCCCCCGCTGCTGGCGCCCCCAAGCCTTGCTGTGCGCCCACCCCGCCAGAGCTCGCCCGCAGGGCAGGCGGTCGCCCTGTACTTTGCTTCAGCTGTTCTGGCCTCACCAGGAGAAGCAACGCAGAAAGGGAGGATGAAGCCCCGGGGCCTAGGCTAGGGCCACCACTGGGAGCTGTGACCCTGAGCACTTGTCTCACCAGCTCTAGAGTCTGTGTCCTCACAAATCGACCGGTGACGACAACCCTTACACCGTGTTCTCTAGAGCCGCTGTGAGCACCAGGTGAGAGCGCATGCGGCCTGCGGCTGCCACTGCGGAGGGACATGTCCTTGTCACCATCCCTGTGGGGTCCGAAACTGTGGCCCCAAGGGTAACCCTTGGGTCCCGGCCTCCTGAAGGGACTTCCCCATGAGACCGCGGCCCCCTGGCCTCTGTCCCCATCTTCCCAATCTGACCAGGATGCAGGCAAGGGAGGGAAGGCACAGCCTGGTGACAAATATTGCATCTGTTATTAGCATTGAGACGGAGGTGGCAGCTAGTGAGGCCGATGGTGTTACAGGCACCGGGCAAGCACCTCCTGCACGTGTGTCCCTTTGTCCCTCTCTGAGTCACTGGTGTTGCAGACCAGAAAGCAGGCTGAGGGGCTCTTGAGTGCTCTTGTGTCCACAGCAGTGAGCAGCCCGCCCAGGCGGGGGGACAGGCGGGGGGACTGAGTCCTCACACCCTTCCGGGAGGCACCCCTCCAGCCATGCACTCTCCTTCAGCCCTGGACTTCCCGGGTTTAGACCCAGTTTGTGCCAGGTGTTATTACTGATGCTCTAGAGGAATAAAAGGAAAACGCAGTTTCTTGGGCTATAATAATGGGTGGATTCAATGTGCGTCACACAGAATCCATATAACTCTGTCCACACGTGAAGGCGCACTGCATGGGGTCGGGGAATGCTTTCGTCCCCCCGTCGTTTGCTGTTGCCTCTTTCAGGACGAGTATGAGCCGGCGGCTTCCAGCGAGGAAAAATATGGAGGCATCCTAATAACAGCACTGTGTGTTCAAGGCGTGCCGAGCCTGACAGCTTGCTTCTGTGTTTGCTTTTCTCTGTTTGGTGCTACCCTGAGCAGACTGCTGGAGAGGAGCGGCCAGTTTGCAGATGTGGACCCAGAGGGCAGAGCTGGCAGTGTGGTCTTGGTCTGGAAGCTGCACAGTGAGGCTCTGTCTTAGATCTGGGGTGGGGGGCGTGGGAAGGGGCGGCCACAGCACAGTACCCTCCTGGCTGCGTGTCAGCAGACTGTGTGGTGAAAGTCCTGACACATCCAGGAGGGCTGCCTGGAAGCGGTGGCCACCGTTTATAACTAAGGATGAAGGCACATCCATGTGTACTGAACTGTGTTTTCATTCTGGGTCTCGTGGTGACCAGAGGACAGAGACATTAGTTTTGGTCTTAGAGACATAAAAATCGAATCTTGAGTCTAATCTACAAACAAAATGAAACCAAAGCAGTGCCCGCCTTTCTGTTGTCTGATTTTCCTACCACTTTTCTCCATGGACTTGCACGGCCCAGCAAAGCTGCCCCTCGGTAGGCGATCACAGACGAGATGAACCCTGACTTGAATGGTATTTCTTAGCAATAAGATACTAATATCTTCTAAAATATCAAGTAGTATATAATGAAAATTTGCAATATGAATAAATAAATACACATTTTAGTGATCGTTGTTAGTCCAACTTTACCAAATTCTGTTTTAAAAATTGTTTCCCACATTTTGGATGTAATGAAAACAATAACCACAGAAATCACGTTTGCTTCCGAAAGCTGGGTCCCGTGTTCCCCAGGGCACACAGGCAGCGTGGGGTGCAGCCCCCAGGGAGGTGGCCAGAGGGCTGCCATCTGGCTGGTCATCAGCCCAAAGCACGGCCTCCCCTCAAATTCCTGGGCTTCCCACAGCCCAGCCAGTGAAAAAAGATTCCAATCAGAAAACAAGAAGACACCAAGCGGCCCTGGGTGGCATGTGAGTAGTCTAGAAAAACACCAGAAATGAGAAATATTTGAAAAAAACAAAAAAAAGAACAAAAAATCCTGCTGTTTTTGAGAAGAATTTGCTAGAGAGAGAGGAAGGGAACTGAGAGATTCTGGTTTAATGTGGCTCCTCCTTTATGCCATTTTTTTTTATTTTTAATTTTGGCTGTGCCACACGGCATGCAGGATCTTAGTTCCCCCACCAGGGATCAAGCCCGGGCCCACAGCAGTGAAAGCCTGGAGTCCTAACCACTGCACCGCCGGGGACGTCCCTGTGTGGCTCCTCCTTTCGACCTCAACCCAAATACCACTTCCTCCAGGAATCCTTCTGGGATGCCGCAGGGCAGCAGGGGACACGCACTGCCCTCCCACAGCCCTCACCCCTCCCATCTGGTGCTTTCCTCCTCTCATCACCGTGGAGTGACGGACGCTGGCTTGTCCGTCTGCTCCCCTCCTTTCTCCCTCCCCCACTCCACCCCCCCATGTTGGCAACCCAGTGAGGCGGCAAGGGCTGTCTTGGTCCCTGCAGGGTCTCCTGCTTTTGGAACAGTAACTGGCCTACAGAGGAAATCAATTAATTTTTCCTAAATGAATGAGTAAATGAGCTCCTTCTAGCTCAGTTTTCCATCTATAAATTCTGTGTAATGCCCACACCCCCCCTTCTCGCTAGGAGGCAGGATGGCGTCACAGGCTGGCAGGACACGCCTGGTTCAGCTCCTGTCTGACCCTTTCTACCCATGTGACCTTAGTGTGGCCCGGCCTTCATGTCCTGGTTTCGTGCGGTGGGTACAAGGATATCTACTCCAGGGTTGCTGTGAGGATGAACTCAGCAAGGTAGTTAAGGTGCTTACATAACGCCCGGCTCATGGTACAAGCTCTTTGACTTTCCAGTACGTTGTACAAGATGGGTTGCATCCATTCAGGTGGTGGTGGTGTTTCTAGTGTGCGATGCTGCACGTCCTCCATGCCAGGTACAACCTTTCCCAACAACCTCATAAATAACCAGAAGGGGAGGCTTGGGCTGCCCGCTGGGGCCCCATGGGTGAGCCAGCCTCCGACTAGAAGAAGCCCAGTTGCAGCCTGGTCACTGATGGTAGCCGATCGCATCTGTGAGTCCAGATCGACGTTAGTCCCGTTTGACGTGGCAGGTACGGGAAAGCCTTCAAGACAAGACCCTGGGATTCAGTCTCTTACTACTTTGCTCTCTGGTCAACTCCCCTTGTCTTTTGGGGGTCCTTATCAGATGGTGTGAAATGAACAGAGTTCATGTTTTAATTAAGGGACCTTGCACTGTAAAGAGCCCCCATCAGTCAGAGGCCGAGGCCTTGCAGAGAGGTCGGGAAAGCCAGCATTCTGGGGGCACCTGAGAAAGCTGGCCCGCTGCTGGTGAGGTGTTGGAAGTTCCCCTCCAGTCCAGGCCGAGCCTGCCTCTGCCCTCCGAAAATGTCACGGATGCCTTGCTTCTGGGCACGCAGGTGTAGACCCATCACTGAAGACAGGACAGGGTCATCTGATACCAGTTGTCCTCTAGGCTCTATCTCCTGGGGAAGCCTTCAAATTCTATCCATTTATAGGTGTTTTACAGATATTAACTTCAAGTCAACACATAAACAGCAGATTTGGATTCATCAGTCATTAGTTTGGATTTTCATGCAAGTTGCGGTAGAGATGATTTTTTTCCTATGCACAGACACATACACACGTACACATACACCCATACATACATAATACCCTTATTAGTAACTATTTGTTTTTATTTCTCTGATAATTGATTTTGGTGAAGATTGATTAATTTGTCTTGCTAGAAACTGATGCTGTTTTATTTATTTAGCCAGTACCTGTGGTTCTCAAATCATCTTTCCAAGCAGGATTGTTGAGTATGAAATGCTAATCCAAATTTTATATGCTTTTTCCCCCAAATTTTGGAGAACGTTTCCATAATTTCCCCAGTGGTCAAAATTTCCAAGTTGAGATATAAGAGCCTTGTGAATTTACATGATCAGGAAAGAAAGTAGGAATATTGGTGAGGGTGGATAGATACACAATGAGAAAATTTACAGGTAAAACAGTCTTGAGAGAACCACTGAATTGGTGAATCTATTGTCAAACTTAGAGTAGACCAGGGTGCTTAACATAAAATTCAGAAACTTTGGGGGTGTAAACCCCTTAAAATATGTTGTATATGATTATGTACATATGATTTTCTTACAGACAGGATTCATAGTGTGTGTTTTAAATTAAGTTTTTAAGGAGGTCTGTGATCAAAAAAAAGTTAAATGTCATGAAGTTTTATCCAATGAAGTGGATAAAACCTTTTATTTGCAGAAAAAATTATACATTGGTATAGTAACCATTGTTAATATTGGTACTGCCACCAATTAAAGAGTTTATGTATAGAAAAAATGATTTAAATACAATTTCTTTTCCAGTTTTATTGAGAAGTAATTGACATGCATCACTGTATAGGTTTAAGGTGTACAGAATGATAGTTTGATTTACATATACTGTGAAATGTTTACCACAATAGGTTTAGTTAACATTCATCATCTGATATAAATACAACAAAAAGAAAAGAAAAAAATTCTCTTGTTGTGAGAACTCCCAAGATCTACTCTCTTAACAATTTTCCTAAGTATCACTACAACTTTCTTATATACCACACACAGCAGTGTTAGCTATAGTCATCATGTTATACATTACATTCCTAGTGCTTATTTATCTTATAACTGGGAGTTTGTAACTTTTGATCAAGTTCTTCTAATTCTCCCTTTCCCGAAGTCTTGCCTCTGGTTCCACATATAAGTGAGATCACACAGTATCTGTCTCTCTGTCGGACTGACTTCACTTAGCATCATGCCTTCGAGGTGCATCCATGTTAAGTTTCTAGGAGTTTCATGGTTTCAGATGTTACATGTAAGTCTTCAATCCATTTCAATTTGATATTTGTGAGTGATGTAAGAGAGATATCAAGTTTTACTCTTTAAATGTGAATATCCAATTTTTCCCAGCACCATTTATTGAAGAGACTGTTTTTCCATTGAGTATTCTTGGCTTCGTTGTCAAATATTAGTTGTCCATATATGCTTGGGTTTATTTCTGGATTCTTGGTTCTGTTCCATTGGTCTATTTATCTGTTTTTAATGTCAGTACCATACTGTTTTCATCCCTATAGCTTTACAGTATAGCTTGAAACCAGCAAGTTTTATGCCTCCTTCTTTGTTCTTCTTTGTTCTTCTTTCTCAGAATTTCTTTGGCTATTTTGGGTCTTTTGTGTTTCTGTATAAATTTTACAAGATTTTTTTCTACTTCTGCAAAAAATGCCATTGGAATCTTGATAGGGATTGTGTTGAATCTATAGATGACCTTTGGTAATATTAATATTTTAACAATATTAATTCTTTCAATCCACGAACCGGGATACCTTTGCATTTATTTGTGTCTTCTAAGTTTTCTTTCGTTAACATCTTATAGCTTTCAGAGTAGATATCTTTCATCTTCTTGGTTAAATTTATTCCTAAAAGTACTTAATTATTTTTGATGTTATTGTAAATGGGATTGATTTCTTTTTCAGAAGATTCATTGTTAGTAAAAGAGAAGACTCTGTCTCTTTCCTTTAGGATTAACCTCCCAGAACACATGAGGGGTGAGCCTGCTTCTCCGGGGATGACCATAGTACCCTTGACCCTGGAACAAGCAATTCAGATACACCATGTTGTGGTTGGCTCCTGTCTTTTCTCTGCCCAGAGACTTAGAGGATGTAGTTCCCCAGAAGATCAAAGAACGAGTTAGAGAGGGATTAAAAGCAGGAGATGCTAGAGGTTGAGAGACTGTGGTTGGAGCAGGACACTGAGCTTAAGATTTGAGTCTGCGCAGCTCTGGACAATGCCTAAGGGCAAGAGTGTGAGCTCCTGCCCTTGGCGGAGAGGGGGTGAAGGTCACTGAGATTTCAGGGATGCTGAATTAGATGGGTCAGCAGCCTGAAGAGATGGAAAACCCAGGATAATGGCAGGGGGAAAGTGAAGGGGCATGAATTGTTTCCCAATTCCTTGGTGAATAAGAGCAAATAGCCAAGAATTACAGTGGGAGTGGCACATCTCCAAGGCACTTTGCCTTCAGAGTTCATACATGTAGTTTTTTCCCTTTTTTGATTCTAGGAGGCTAAGACAGCAAGTCAATATTGGACTAAGTATGCAGATTGAGAATGAGACTGTAGTATCCTACCTAGATGCAAAGGATGAAGAAATGTTGAAACTCCCAAAGAAATAATTAAATGGCAGATTTCTTTTTCTTTAATTCAAAGTTATGAAAAGCAATGATGGCACCATCAAGTAAATAATAATATAGTTATTATAAATGTGACATTTTCCTGGAGAAACCCAGAACCATGAATAAGAACCAGTAGAAATAAGAATCAGCAGAATTAGATTCACAAAAATATCAAGATAATGGAAGTTATGTGGAAAGTATAATAAGTATGATTGATACGGTTAAATAACTTTTACAAACAAATTTTAAATTATGAGTAAAGAGTAGGAGACTATGAAAATGAATCAAATTCGTTTTGAAAAAGGAAGAAATAGAATATTTAGAGTGGAAAAATAATAAAAATATTTAACAAGTGGGTTAAAGAGTAGATTAGACATATATATGAAGATAGAATTAGTGAATTATGTAGATCAACAGAAATTACCCAATATACAGCACAGAGAAACAAAATGGCGGTAGAACATATAACAGAGGGTTAAAGTTCATACAGGCCAGAGTAAGAAAGTTCAACATACATTTCATCACAGTTCCGGTGGAAGTAATCAAGAGGATGGGGAAGAAGCAATATCTGAAGAAAAAATTCTAAAAATTCCAGAATTGATGAAAGACACCAATCCTCAGATTTAAGGATTCCAAAGAACCACAAGAGCAATAGATAAAAAAACAACAAAAAATACCAAACGTAAAGTGAAGTTCTTTAAGGAAGCCAGAGAGAAAGGACAGATCGCTCACAAAGAAATAACAATTAGAAATACAGACGACATCTCGATAGCAACAGTGGACAAATTATTTTAGTAAGAAGAAATAGAAAAATCCAAATAGTCCTACAGTTATTAAATAAATTGAATCTATAATTTGAAAACCCTCCCACAAAGAAAATAAGAAAATTCTAGGCCCATATGGTTTCACTAGTGAATTTCATCCAAATATTTAGGGGAAAAATAATGTCATCTTTTATAAGTAAACTCCCCAGAAAATGGAAAAAGAGGGCGCATCCTCCATTTCTTTTTGTGATACCTGCGTAACCTAGAAGGAAAAAAACAGGCTAATCTCACTCAAGAATGTAGTTGCAAATATTTTAAACAAAATATTAACAGGGCCTCCCTGGTGGTGCAAGTGGTTGAGAGTCCGCCTGCCGATGCAGGGGATCGGGTTCGTGCCCCGGTCTGGGAGGATCCCATATGCCGCGGAGCGGCTGGGCCCGTGGGCCATGGCCGCTGAGCCTGCGCGTCCGGAGCCTGCGCGTCCGGAGCCTGTGCTCCGCAAGGGGGGAGGCCGCAACAGTGAGAGGCCCGCATACCGCAAAAAAAAAAAAAAAAAAAAATTAAAAAAAAAAAAAAAATTAACAAATTGAGCCCAGTAATATATTGTTTACTTCAGTAATTTCTGCTCATAATGAAAATGATAGCAAATTATAAGTAAGAGGGAAATTCCTTAATCTGTTAGTATATTTTTAAAAAAATTGTAAATAAATAATGTACTTAATGGTGAAATGTTGAAACTGTTCCTTTTGAATTTGGGAACGATAGAAAGATGTCTATTTATTCCTATTTCTCTTCAAGCTTGGACTGGAAGTTTGACCAGTATAATAAGAAAGAAAGAAAAAGAAAAGTCATAAAGTTCATAAAAGATATAAAACTATTTTTTAATAGAAAAACACCAACAGAGAAAAGCAAGAAAGTAATTATTATAATTTTCCAGAAAATGTTTAACTTAAAAGGGGAGGTTGGGGCTTGTGATTGGGAAGCGAACCCTCTGGGGTGCTGCGAATGGGCTCTTTCTTGATCTGGGTGGGGATTACTAAGTGTTTGTATTATAATGAGGTGTTATATGAGATTTTGTAATAAGATAAAAGTGTTTACATAAATATTATTTAAAACGTTGATTTTATAAAATAATTTGTAAAATATTCCATTTACAATAGCAGTAAAAATTAATTATCTAAGATTAAATTTGGGGAAAAAATGTGCAAACCCTTTATGAAAAAAATTATAAAACATTACTGAGAGACATTTAAAAAGACCTAAATAAGGGCTTCCCTGGTGGCGCAGTGGCTGAGAGTCCGCCTGCCGATGCAGGGGACACGGGTTCGTGTCCCGGTCCGGGAGGATCTCACATGACGTGGAGCGGCTGGGTCCGTGAGCCATGGCTGCTGAGCCTGCGTGTCCGGAGCCTGTGCTCTGCAGAGGGAGAGGCCACAACAGTGAGAGGCCCGCGTACCGCAAAAAAAAAAAAAAAAAAACCTAAATAAAAGGAGGGTCATGCTCATGGAGAGAAATACTATATATTTCAAAGATGTCAGTTCTCCCCAATCTGATCTTTAGATTTGATGCAATTTCAATAATTTTTCATGGAATTTGAGAAGCTAATTCTTACGTTTATGTAGAAGAGCAGCCAGTTGTAACAGACAAGACACACTGGAAACAGAAAATAGTAAGGGCTGGGGTTTGTCCTACATGTCAGGCCCTAACTTAAAGCCATAGAACAATTTAAATAGTGCTTCATTGGCACTAGCATAGATAAAACCATCCATCAATGAATTAGAATAGGGAGCCCAGAAGCCGAGGGCCCAGAATCAGATGCAGAACAGAAACAATTTATGGCAGACTTATTGCTGCTTTAGTGAAACAATGGATGATTTAATAAGCAGTGCTTAGACAAGTGATTTTCCACATTGAAAGGGGATCTCTATTTCATCTTATGCACAGAAGTCATTTCTGAGTGGTTTAAAGTCCTCAACATAAAAAGGCAGAGCTATACAGCTTTGCAAATATGAGAGACTATCTTGGGAGTTGGAATGGCTCTCTTAAACAAAGGCACAAAAACCATAAAGTGGAAAGGAAAAGTGTGATACCTTTGACCATATTAAAATTGAGAATTCCTGTTGGCAAAAGGATATCATCAAGGACATGAAAGCCTAGTCATTAAGGGAGAGAATGTTTTACTATTTATAAAATAGCCAAATGATTAGTATTAGCATTACAAAAAACCTCCTGTAATTGAATTAAAAAAAATTCAATGGACAAATTCCATATGATATCACTTATATGCTATCTAAAATATGACACAAATGAACTTATTTACAAAACGGAAACAGACAGACAGACAAAGAAAACAAACTTATGGTTACCAAAGGGGAAAGGGGGTGGGGGAGGGATAAATTAGGAGTTTGGGATTAACAAATACAAACTACTATATATAAAACAGATAAACAACAAGGACTTACTCTATAGCACAGGGAACTATGTTCAATATCCTATAATAAACCATAATGGAAAAGAATATGGAAAAGTTATATATATATGTATAAATGAATCACTTTGCTCTATACCAGAAACTAACTCAACATTGTAAATCACCTATAGTTCAATTAAAAGAAAAGAAAAAGATTCAATAGGATGCTCAAAAATCCTTAGTAATCTGGGAAATGCCATTTGAAACCATGACATCCTTTTTTATACCCTTCAGATTGGAAAAATTGTAAAATTTGACAATATCAAGTGTTGGCCTGGATGCGAAGAAGAGGAACCTTACTCACTGCAGGTGGCGTATAAAACTGGTGCAACATCTTTTGGAAAACAAGTCAGCAAATTCTATAAATACCGAAGGTGGACCTTACCCAGAAATTCCCTTTCTAGGCTTACAGCTCATCTATGGGAACTCTTACTCACGGGCATCACAAGATGTATAAATTTATAGCTGTATTCAAACCTCAGCAGATAACACTGTGCAAGTTCCCACAACGTTCCAGGTTTTTCTTTCAGTGCCTTTATTTATTTGGCTGCGCGGCATGTGGGATCTTAGTTCCCTGACCAGGGATTGAACCCTGGCCCCCTGAATTCGAGACATGAAGTCTTAACCACTGGACCGGCGGGGAAGTCCCTCTCTCTCTCAGTGCCTTTAACCTCATCAATTCCTCTAGCACCCAAAGGAAGTAGCTACAATAGTAGAATGGTCTTTTTTTAAAAGCCAGCCTCTGAGGTTAATGATGATCTTTGAAAGTTATACAAGTTGACAAATAATGAATCAGGCATAGGCCAAGAACACAATTTGAGTCTTCCTACTTACTTCTGTGCTGGAATCACTGTAGTCCACTAGTATAACTTGGAGTTACAGTTCCACATGAACTCTGTGACCCTGGGGAGACTTCTTTACCTCTCTGATCTACATTTTATTTTATTATGAAAATTTTTAAGAGAAGGAGGATAATAATCCTGACTTGCATAGGGTGCTTTGGAAGCACAATTAGGATGAGGTATTCAGGCCTAAGCACTATTTGGCCTTTGCTTTTCTCTCTAATTACCAGCATCTCCGACTGGATTGTGAATTGTTTAAGGATGAGATTTTTTCCTCCTCCAGTTCCTATTATATTGTCATCTTTCGTATTACAAAACTTTTTCAGATTTTTCAAAGTATTTAAGCCAACCAGTTCCCCTCCCCAAACAACACACACACACACGCCACATTCCATTTATAAATAGTTTTTTGATTGCGGTGGGTAGGAGAGAGATAAATACATTTGTTTCCACTTGCCATATATTTACCCTAGTTTGGTGGAAACAAGATGAGTTTAAAGTAAGACAAATCAGAAATCCAGCGGCTCTCCATTTTCCCCTCTCTCTGGAGCCTTAGCTTCCTGAATATAAAAGAGGAGCTCTCACCGCCTTGCAGAGCTGATGTCTGGCTGATAACATATGCAGGAATCCTCGTGTATAATAGACCGCGGTGAATGTTACTTTCTCCTGCCTGTGTCCTCGGGCGGGGACACGTCGGACCCTGGAAGCTGTGTGAGCTGAGGTTGTAGAACGTGCTAACCTTAATTTCCAAATGGGTTTTCCTCCTCAGTGACTTCTTTTCAGCCGGCAAGTTCCCCGTGGTGGGAACCATTGACGGGGGCCCTTTTCTCACAGACATGCCAAGCCCTCCCCTTTGTCCCGATTTTTACTATCAGTCTGGTACTTGATATGCAGGGAGGATGCATCTTAGCTTTTCCTTCTTGTCGTCCCAGCCCCCAGCTCTCCCTCGGGGCGCCCCCCATGGTCACCCTCCAGCTCTCTGTTCTCACCCCAGCTGCAGCCGCCTGCCCTCCAAACGCTCTTGCAGATTTCTGCTCAGGGCTCCGTCTGTCTTCCCCTCTTTCCCCCTCCCCCAGAGATGCCTTCCCCAAATATCCTTACAATATCTCTCATTCTCCCTTGTTTTCGTGTTTGTCTATGGTATTTATGGAAATTTCTACAAGAATTCTCTAAAAGTGCCCCCAGAGTTTCTAGGGTACAGTGCAGACCTTTCTAGAGTTCTTCCTATCTAGTCCATGAAGATCCCAGAATCCCACCGTCTCAAAAGTCTGCCCAGTGCCCCACCCCCATACCTGCCTGCTGACCTCTGCCCTCCGGTGTCCTCTTCCCCAAACCACTCGGGCACCTAGCACACCGGCCTTACTGTGAGCTTTCCCGCCAGACTTGGCCCTCCTGTCTTAACGTCCCTTTTGTTCTTACTAAATAGGTGATTGGGTCTTTGTAGTCTCCACTGTCATTAAAAATCCAGTCTCTCTTAGTTGTCCTCAGCTTTGCCCCAGAATTAAGGCACTAAAACCCCACTGCATGCAGCCGCCCTCAGGTCTCTGCCTGTGCTCCAATTCAACATCTGGCCACACTGCATACTGTTTTTTCCATAGAAAGAGCAGTCTCCCTCCCACTCCTGGGCCTGGAACCCTGCCCTCTCCCTGCTGCTTCCTCTAGGAAGGGTCAGGCTCCTGAATCTCTGGGCTCAGAGCCTGCCGTACCAACCCCTCTCACAGCAACAATCACAACCTGGCCTCATTTGGGACATAACGTTGGCCTTTCCTGCTGAACAGTTACACTGGGAACCTCAGAGCTGGTCCAGCATAAGTAGTGTATACCAGTCACTCCCAAATCCGTTTGTGTCCAGCATTCTTTCCCATAAGAGAATTGGTTCGGGACTTCAGATTTAATTCAGCGCCAAAGGAGGATTTTCTAAAATAAGGTATAGAGAAAGGGAAAATGCCATTTTATAAGGTCACCGATTAAAGGATTGGGTAGAGTTCCCGGGCAGGAGTTCTTGGTAACTTTATACCCGAAATGACGTTCCTACTGTGTCACTCTCAGTGCTTCCCTTGGAAGAGCTAATTTCTTTTAATTCTTGGGTCTCATTTTGTACACAACTCCACAGGGGACCCTTGCTTTACTGTCTTCAGGACGATGGGCGATTCAAGTCAGTGAGTAGTGACTCAAGAAAGGCCGCTCTGGGTTCTGTGGCTCTTGCATTTTCGTGAATGTTAAGGGTTAATGTTTTGCCCGTGTTTTTTTTTTTTAAATTAGTTTCTGCTTTATAACAAAGTGAATCAGTCATATATATACATCCCTTCCCTCATGCATCTCCCTCCCTCCCACCCTCCCCATCCCACCCCTCCAGGCGGTCACAAAGCACCGAGCTGATCTCCCTGTGCTCTGCGGCTGCTTCCCACTATCTATCTACCTTACGTTTAGTAGTGTATATATGTCCATGCCTCTCTTTCGCTTTGTCACAGCTTACCCTTCCCCCTCCCCTAGCAGTTCTCCAGGGGGGGCTTGAGCTCCTGTTCCTCCTTAAGTGCACATGCTAGGGCTTCCCTGGTGGCGCAGTGGTTGAGAGTCTGCCTGCTGATGCAGCGGACATGGGTTCATGCCCCGGTCCGGGAAGATCCCACGTGCCACGGAGCGGCTGGGCCCGTGAGCCATGGCCTCTGAGCCTGCGCGTCTGGAGCCTGTGCTCCGCAACGGGAGAGGCCACAACGGTGAGAGGCCCGCGTACCGCAAAAAATAAATAAATAAATAAATAAATAAATAAATAAAAGCACGTGCTGGCAGCATCCCAATTTTGCCAATCCAGGCACTGAACAGCAGGCGTCAAGTGCTGGTTCAAGTAAGAGACCCTGCACCTCGCCTGCCTCACAGTGCGGCAGGCTGGGGACCCCACCCCAAGGGAGGAGGAGTAGGTGGGGAAAGAAAAGAGCAGGGAGCCGAGGGTTAAGGGTGAGGGGCAGTGGGCTTATTCCTAAAACTCAGAGGAGAAGCAGCCTCTGGAAATAGTAAATGGCAGGAACCAGAAGATGAATTCAGGAAACTGTTTGGCCTTTTCGGTGAGACACAAAACCATGGCTTCTAAGAAAGAGAGCCTCAAGGACCGAGGAGACTGTGATTCAAGGCAGAGGCGAGGGACTTGGGGGATCGGGACTGTCAGAAAACCGAGGCGACAGCAGAGAAAGAAACTCTTCCCTGGAGGCAGTAAAAACCAAAAGTGACAGAGAAAAGCAAATTGACAGAGTGGTGTGGGAAAAACATTTCACAAGCCACTTAATACATACAGAAAAGGCTAAGGGATGAAACAGTGGAGAAGCTGAGAACAGGCAAGAAATCTGATTTGGAAGCACAGATAAGGTGGAAACAGAAGGACTGAAATTGTTACCACAACACAGGCCAGAGCTAAAGAGATGGCTGAAGGGGCTTTCCCGGCCTTCCTGGAAAAACCGGGAGAAAGACATTCCACCCTGAAGACAAACTATGAACTATGAGGCCTGAGAAACTCAAGAACCCAGGAGAACAAGCTACCCGCCACAGAAGGGACCATAGTCCAGCCACCTACAGATTTCTCTTCTGCTGCCTGGGATTCCAGAACGGAGTTGCCTCTGCGCTGGAGTTTCATGGAGAAAAGTCACAATCCCAGGCGTTCAGCCTCACCAGGCTTGTTTGTTTGTTTTTAGTGTGTGAACGCCCATCAGGAAACCATACACTGTCATGTGTGACAAAGCTTTGTGGCTGAGAAAGTATAGCCAGGATGGATTTGGTCTTGAAGCACTTCCTTGGGCTAATAATCCAACTCCACACCTGCCAAGGCCACACCCTCCCGTGCACTTCCGGAGAGAGGTCTGGAAGCTCAAAATGATAGCCCGGCTGCCTTCTTCCTGGGGCTGCAGTGATGGGTCAGCCAGGGCCAGGGCGGAGACACTACTGAGAAAGACTTTGAGAGACAAGTCTTTGCTCTCTTCCACAAACCAGAGATGCCCCAGACAACCCAATGGCCTTTGAAAACTTTCAACGCTAAGGAGTCTCAATTATATTGTGCAACTTTAAAAACCGTAACAAAATTCATCGGGTTTCTTTCAGTGGGATAGACAGAAAAACCACTAGTGACAGAAAAGATTTGCTATCAAGCGCCCTTTATATGTTGTCTTAAATTTAGGACGCAAATGCTTTTGTTAAGTCTGCTTCACCAGTATGGACGAAGGGCTCACCTGAAGAACAGAATGAAAAGAAAAAGTTGAGGAAAACACACCCACACATGCAGTGATTAGCACTCGAGGTTTGCATTTTCATACGTGCGCGCACGCACACACACACATCATGTATATACAGATATGTACATCCATCATGTGTACAGTATATTCTACAGTGAGCACAAACCATCTAATCAAAAATCAATTTATTTTTTAAGGAAGAAGAAAAAATAAAAGAAGGAAACTGGAGGGCGTGGCGGGGGTCCCACAACGCTGTCCCTGCCCTGACTGCCCTTGAGCCTCTTATGGCACCATTGATACCCGCTCCCACAAGACAAATGGTTTTGTTGCTTGAGAGGGGGGTGGGTCTGGGGAAAACCGCCTCTCTGGGAAATGAGGGGTGTGTGTGTTTTTATGTGCTTTTGTGTAAAATGTTTCCTAAGTTATTGGTGGAGCCTAAGGCCCAGCCGTAAGGCCTTCACTTATTTTTCTGGACCGGCTGGCTAGACTTCCCAACGGGAGAAAGACCTTGGGAAAGAAACATCTGGGGAGCCCTGGCCCCTCCTCCCCCAAGGAAGCACCTTGTTATTAACTGGGAATTCTTTATAGCTGGGCGGGAGGAAGTTTTTGGCTGTAAACTGTCATGCACGGCAGCCTTCATTGAAAGGACCCGGAGAGTGGAGACGCTTATCCTGAGAACCAAGGAACAAAGATCCAGAAAATCAGGCACAGAGAAGAAAGGAAAAATACTAGGCGGTGACAGTCCGGAGACCTCCGCAGCTACGGCGCAGCCCCTAAGCCCTGGCGTCTCGCCCAGCTGCGCGCCGAGCTTCCGCGCGCCGCTCTGGAAACCTGGACCTTCCTTCTGGAGGGAAGAAATGTCGCTACTCACGTTTGAGAACTAACATTCTTTTCTGCCGGGGCTTTATTCTTATTTGTCCGTGCCCCCTCCCGTTTGTGGAGCCGAATTGAAATCGGAACCACAGTTACTGGAGCGACCTGGTACCCGCGCTTCCAGACTTTGGGAAAATCGACCCCGAAGCATCAGCGCCAAGAGAG
Organism: Mesoplodon densirostris; assembly: GCF_025265405.1. NCBI lineage: Eukaryota > Metazoa > Chordata > Mammalia > Artiodactyla > Ziphiidae > Mesoplodon > Mesoplodon densirostris. Next base: position 3,521,187 of record NC_082672.1, read on the forward strand.
CTCCCGCCTCAGGGGACAAGGAGTGTCCTTGCTCCCGGCCGGGGGTTTCAGAGACCCCCAACTGCCTGGTACCCACGCTTCTTCCCCCTCCACTTCACACCCACCCCACCTTTATTCTAAGTGCGCAGGCTCGGGAGGTCTCAACCGTACAGATGACCTTTAGACATCTTTAATTTCTCCGGAAAGCCCCCCAAAGCCTATGGCCCGAAGAGCCGGGTGGAAGGCCACTCAGCAGGGTCCGGGTGCCGGGAGCAAATGAGGTCCTTTTGCTGCCTCTTTCCAGAAGGAAACTTTCTCCCTCGGGTCAGCTCCCTGGGCATTTCCGTGCATCCTAGACAACAAAAGAAACTGAGAAATGCGACAGTGGTGGGGGTGCGCCGGGCCTCGCGACTCCGCAGGCCCCATCTGGAGAGGGGCGGAAAGGTAGCCGGGGGAGCGCGCTCACCCCTCCCCATGGGGCTGCGGGCGCGCGGTCCCTCCCTCGGTCCCCCGGCATTCTCGACCCCGGAGCGAGCCCGGCCCCGCGCGGGGCAGGGCAGGGTTAGCGCGGGGCGCAGAGTCCACGACCTCCCCGCAGAGCCAGCCCCCTTGCTAAGGCGCAGGGTTGTTCGGAATGGGTGCTCCGCCGATGCGTGGCTTTTCCCAGAGGGCGTGAGGTGGGGTGAGCGCCGAGCAGACGCGGGGAACCGAGGCGGGGCCACGCGCCCTCTTTACCGAGGCGCGCAGACCGCGTCCCGACGCCGAGCATCTGCTGCCGTCCCCCTTCCGGGGCTCCCGTTTTAGGGGGAATGTTATTGTCTGAAGAGACCCTACTGAACTACTTCCTGCTCTTTGTCACCTTTCCTTCGCTCTCCTCGCGGAGGTTCTCCCCGAAAGGTGATAAACCACTCGAGCCCCGCACGGCCGGGCGCTGCGGCCGGCCGGGTGGGGAGACGCCCCTGGAACCAGGCTCGCCAGGAACGCCTGGCCCGCCCCCTCCCACTCCCACCTTCCGCGAAAGCAGAGACCAAAACCCACAGAAGTGGAGCCACCTCTCGGGTTACACTCAGTGCACGCACAGACCTCGTCCTCAAAGTCCTGCTTGGATAAGGGGGGAGCGAGGAAACATCCCCAAAGGGGTCGCTTGGTTGATTTCGGCCTATCTCCCTCTCGGGGCGCTGGATGCGCCCGTGGGCAGACTCCGACGTGGGCCCTCCCTTTCCAGACAGGCGAGGGCTGCGGAGAACAGGGGACGCCGGATGGGCTGATCCATGGTCGTGGGTGTTAGCGGAGTCACCTGAAGCGCCGCGGGCCGAGGGACGTGTCGGGACGGGACCGGGTTCGGTGGCGGGCTGAGCCTTCGGAAGAGCGGAGACCAGCCCGACCCGGGCTAGGCACAGGGCGCGCCCTTAAGCGGCGCTGTGCGCGATGGTCGCTGGCGAGGGACGGACACCGACTCCAGGCTGGCACACCTGCGGGGTCCCGGGTGCGCTGAGAGAGAGAGAGAGAGAGAGAGAGAGAGAGAGAGAGAGAGAGGAGGGCCCCGCGCGCGAGAGTTGGGGAGCTTCGCGGGCAGCCGGGCAACTCCTCGGCGAGGTGCGTGCCGGGGCGAGCTCGGGAGCCCTGTCCGTCCATCCCCACCCCGTCCGTCCCCCATCCCCTCCCGGCCTTCGGGGCCAGCCCGGCCGCTTTGATGGAGGTGCAAACATTTGGAGGAGGGCGGAGGTGTAGGCGTTGGGCCGGGGCTCGCGGGGCCTGGCTCCGGATTTACAGAAGGTAGGCGCGGGAGCCCATTGTTGGCCCCCCCGCCTCCGCGGCGCGCCAGGCTGAGTCTGATATGGCCGCTCGCGGCCAATGGGCAGCGGCCCTGGCACTTCAAAGGGCGCGCGGCCCAATCCGCCGCGCCCCCTCGGCGGCTCTCGAGGCTCTATTTATGCCGAGGGGTGATTTTTCTCTCCCTGAGACCTCCTCCAGTAGCTCCTTGCGGGAGTTCAAGTGGAATAACCTTCCCCCCACCCCTTTCCCCCGCCCCTCCCCCCCGGATCTCTGTCCTCGCCCTCCTCCCGGGTCTGTGCAGGCACCCGGGCGCCGTCGCGGGTCTTGGCCCGAGCGGCCCCTCTTCCTGGAAGAGCGGCCGCCTACTGGGGCGAAGGTGGCTCTCGGGTAGCAAGTCGGGGCTTCGGGGGGCGGTGGGGAGGGGCGGGCGGGAGGATGAGCTCCCCGGGCACCGAGGGCGCGGGGAAGAGCCTGCAGTACCGGGTGGACCACCTGCTGAGCGCCGTGGAGAGCGAGTTGCAGGCGGGCAGCGAGAAGGGCGACCCCACGGAACGCGAGCTGCGCGTGGGCCTGGAGGAGAGCGAGCTGTGGCTGCGCTTCAAGGAGCTCACCAACGAGATGATCGTGACCAAGAACGGCAGGTAGGCGCGCACCAAGCCGGCGTGTGCCACGCACTCGGGCGGGCCGGGCAGCCGGGCTGCAGGGTTCCTTACCTTCCAACACTTTCTCCCTGTCTTTTTGCTCATTTCCGCTCAGACTGGGGAACAGACCCTTGTGGCCCCTAATTGTCCCTCTGGGACTTCGCGTAATCCTCACTTCTGGGCACGAGGGACTCCCGGGGGACTCCCCCGAGCCGCGCCTCGCCCACGCTTGCCCCGAGGGCTGGGCCCGGGTACTGCAACCCTCTGCCAGCTCCTTTCCCGCCCTGCCTCTGGAGGCCAGGGGGTAGTGAGGAGGGCGCCTGTGGATCTAGGAGAGTCCTGGGAAGGGGGGAGCTCGGGCGTCCCCTTTGTAAGTTCCCAAGGGGGCTCCTTTTTGCTCCAAATGCAGATGCCCCTGCCTTCTTCGTTCTAACGGGTCAGATCCGGGGTCCTCCAGCTGCGCTCCTTCCTTTCCAGGAGGATGTTCCCGGTGCTGAAGGTGAACGTGTCTGGCCTGGACCCCAACGCCATGTACTCCTTCCTGCTGGACTTTGTGGCGGCCGACAACCACCGCTGGAAGTACGTGAACGGGGAGTGGGTGCCAGGGGGCAAGCCTGAGCCGCAGGCGCCCAGCTGCGTGTACATTCATCCCGACTCGCCCAACTTCGGGGCGCACTGGATGAAGGCGCCGGTCTCCTTCAGCAAAGTCAAGCTCACCAACAAGCTCAATGGAGGGGGCCAGGTAGGTGTGATGGGGTGCGGGGACGGGGTGGCGGACGACGCGAGGAGGGGCCCCGAGACTCTGCACCTTGTCCTCGGGGAGCCTTGGAAAGGCTCTGCGTGCACGGAGGTGACATCTGCCTTCCTCAGTTCAGCCTGCAGTGTTGTTGATAGTAAACTGACGACGGTAACACCGAGGGCTGGAGAGCGGGGAGAGGGCGCAAAGCCTCCCCTGGGAACACTCGGGCAGATCTCAAGTTTGGGGGAACTTTTGCATCCTAGCCCTCAACTTTCCTAAGTGTAGAGAAAATATCAGTCTTGATAGTAAATGGTCGCTGTAGCGCTGAATATGTCCACATATTTACTGCGTGGAGTGTGAACAAACTTGTAAATCTGTTCTTTTCTACAGAACATCTTTACTTGGGGATTGTTACTGGGAGACCCGGTGTTCCCGTAAGCTGCGATCTCGCTCAGGCATTTAAAGCTGTCTGCAGCTGCCCTGGAAGCCTTAGAACTTTACTCTACCAGGTCAAAGCATTTCGTGATGGGCATTCATTGCCTTTAATGGTGTGCAGCATCCCACATTCCTTTTCCAAACTAGTCGTGAGAGCAGCACCTGATGGGAAACCTACCAACTTCAACAGGAAAGACATTTTCCTGTGAGCTGCAGGATTTTCTGCATCTTGGCTGTATTTTTCCCCTCCTCAGCAGGACAAATGGATGTTTTGTTGTCTTAACGGTAGGACTTTGATGATCACCATTCCCGTGTTTATGTCTCTCAGATCATGTTGAACTCCTTACATAAGTATGAGCCTCGAATCCACATCGTGAGAGTTGGGGGTCCGCAGCGCATGATCACCAGCCACTGCTTCCCGGAGACCCAGTTCATAGCGGTGACCGCTTATCAGAATGAAGAGGTGAGAGGGGCACCGGCCCTCGGTCTGGAGAGTGCCGCGAATGCCAAGAGCCTGTGTGATTCTTGTACTTTTAGACTGATAATGAATGCCTTGTCAAGGAATTTACCGTAACTGTAAAATTGGGACAGCGGGAGAAACGTTTTAAAATAAGTACTCATTCAAGCACTTTCCCCTTTAGCTTTCCATAAAAGTGTCCAAAACTCGAAGCATCCACTAAAGGCTCAAAATGAAAAGATGAATAAAACATTTAGGGTAAAGGACTGTAAGAATTTAAGAACAGGACTTCAGAGAAAGGGGGGCCTCTCCTTACTCTGGGAATCTTCCTAAAAGGGTTGGGGGCATCCTTCCAAATCTGTGGTGTGAAGAGTCAACTAGATACAGAATACAGTTTAGTGCCTGTAAATCCCTATCTAAGTCTGCCCCCAAAGTACAGGCGGTTTGTGATTAGCTGGTCAAGTTGTCGGTGTTGACTGCCAACTAGAACTAGCAGTCACTGTTCCTAAGCAGACCTGGGTTATGTTTTGTGCCTTGTTTGTTTGGTTGATGCACACAGAATATTGTCAGCAGTAGGTTAAACTTATTGTGAATTCCACTCGGAAAATCAGCATTTAAAAGCTTTTCATAATTGTGCTCTTCTTTATAAAATATGGTGATTACTCGGCTACTTCAGATCCAAATAGAAAAATGTACCTGGAAATAAATCTGTTTATATTTGAATATTTAAAGGGGGTGCTGGTAGTTCCTGATTTCTTGGTGCCAAATTAAATCCTCTGGCGAATGAGCAACATACTAGTAAACGCAACTTCTTGTTTTTCAGATCACAGCTCTTAAAATTAAATACAATCCATTTGCAAAAGCTTTCCTTGATGCAAAGGAAAGGTGAGAGAATTCTAACTATACCCTTTGAGCAAAGAAGTGTGCAGAAACATGAACTATTGCTGCAAATACTATGTTCTGAATGTCCTCCTTGACAATTCGCTGCACTTCTTTGGCAGAAGCGATCACAAGGACATGATGGAAGAAACTGGAGACAGCCAGCAATCTGGGCACTCCCCATGTACGGTTTGTTGCGCTTTGGCCAGATGTACCTTGTTTCAGGGGCTAGCCTGCTGGGAGCTGGGAGCTGGGGATGGAGCAGACAGAGCTTCTGGGTGCGCTTGGGGGGCACATTGCCCTTTGCTGTGCAAGGCACCTGGCCCTATGTGTTGATGGTGTTGCTGCTGGTCCTCAACGTACTGGCCCTCAGCCTCTGCTCCATGTGGGGCTTGAGGATGCTCCCCCAGCCCACAGGACTCCTGACAGAGAAGCCTGGGGAGAATTTACTGGGGTTCTTTGCTGTGCTTCTAGGCAGCTCCAACCATGGCCTGGATGGGTGTTTACACCCTGCTGTGTTGGACAAGAGGAGAGCCCGGCTCATACCCACTTTGAGATGGTTTCTCTTTTTGTTAATGACTGAAAACTGGAGGACCATGTTTGGAACGATGCTTATGATCACGTGTGGGTTTCCCCTTAGCCTGCTTCGGTTCTGGGAATGGCCCATCAGCTCATGCTGGAAACAGTGGAGCGTAGGATGGGAAAGTCTGCTTTAAGTCTAGCTTCCTTTAGGAGTTCCGTGAGCCAGCGAAGTGATGCAGGTCTGCAGCAGAGTCTGTTAGGAGGAAGGGCTGTGTCTAGGCCTCCTCTCCACGCAGGGAGGGGACCCCGAGAGAGGAAAGTTAGTGTTTGCTGCTCACTTCAGGAGTCTGGACGAACCAGCATGGCACCCTCCTCAAACTGTGTGTGTTTCTTTTTTTCTATTGCTTTTTCTTTCTTCCTCCCTCCCTCCCTTCCTTCTTCCTTCCCTCCTTCTTGTCATCTTATGGACTAATTGAACACACAGCTCTCCTAAGTGGCTCATGGGCTGCCGTGTCATAGAGCAGAATATGAACAACTGCTTTGGCAAGTGATGGAGCCCCAACTTTGTGGCCACACCCGGACCTTCCCCTCATTTGAATGTTGTCTGAAGAATTGTTTGTAGTTTGGGAATTGGAGCCAGAGTTGTCCTCCTCCTCGTGGTTGTTTTTCTGATTTCTTTTTTAAAGTTAAAAAGGAAATGGAGAAGAAATTGGAGTTTTAAAGGAGGGCAGGGCAATGTTGGAACAATTTTCTGATTGATGTGTAAGGCGGGGAGAGTGTGGGCCTAAAGCAGAAGAAAGGTGAGCAGAACATGGGTGCCCCTGCAGCCAGGACAGTAGCCCCTCCGTGTGATGCTGTGGGGTGGGACGAGGGGCGCTCGCCCTAGGTGTCCTGAATGCGCCTGGCTCTGAATCTGAATTCTGTCTCTTCTTTACGTTATATTCAAGCTCAGCGGTTAGGCCCTGAAAGCTCACCTGCCTGCGGGAACGGAACATCCCCTAAGAGGCTGGGAGGATTCTGGGGGTGTTCAGGAGGCCTCAGGCTTGGCTGAGGTCGGGGTCAGTCTCCCAGGGTTTCGGCTGTCCTGTGGGTTTAGAAACCTTGGCCAGCCTGTGGTACCTGAAGACTCCGCTGGGTGCTCGGTGTTCACGAATCCTGAGCAAAAATCCCACCACTTCCTGGCCTCTGCCCTCCTGTCTTTTGGTAGTTTTTGTTTGTTTGTGTGTTTTGGGTTTTTTGGGGGGCCATGCTGCTCAACCTGTGGGATCTTAGTTCCTTGACCAGGGTGAACCCGGTCCTTGGCAGTGAGAGTTCGGAGCCCTCACCTCTGGACCTCTGGGGGCTTCCCCTCCTGTCCTTTAAATGGTGGAAGTGATGCAAAAGTCAGGCACTCAGCATTCTTCTCTCACAGCAGGGGGGTGGTTGATTCCTGGAACCAGCACCCTGTGTCCACCTGCCACCCCTCACCCTCAGTTTGGAGGCCCCCTCTCTCTTCCCTCCACGCACGGCTGTGAAAGGTACCCGGCCCTGAGGAACCACCGCCCAGCCCCCTACCCCAGCCCTTACGCGCATCGGAACAATTCTCCAAGTAAGTCCTGAGCGGAAGGAGGCTGGGGCTTTGGGGGTGGCCGGAAGACCTCTGGAAGGGGAAAGGCAGTCTGCAGGGCTCCAGAGAGCAGGCTCTTGTTCGGCTCAGGAGGGACCTTCTTTTCATGTCCATGTTACTGCTGGCTCCGTCCAGGGGGCCTTTGGGGCTGAATGTGACCGTTATTTCTCCAGCGTTCTTATTCCAGGACTGTGGGCCCATGTCTAGGCGCCCAGGTTGGGATATTTTATGAACCCTTTGAAAGTGATGATGTCGGGCCAGCCAGGCACTCGAGTTACTGGCTTGACTGACACACGTGTGTTTCTCCACGTATGGTACCCGGGTCAGCAGCCCCAGTATCATCTGAAAAGCCCCCAGATTTACAGAATCGGAAGCTCTAGAGGTGGGCCCAGCACTTTGTGGTTTAACAAGCCCCTAGGCGACCCTGGTGCAGGCTTGAGTCTTGTGATCAGCGGGCCAGACCATGAAGATCCCTGGACCTAATTCTCTCTAACACCATGGATGCCCAGACTTCATTTTGTCTGGCTCCAAAAGGAGGGAAAAAGCGAATGAACACCATAAAACAATGAAGCAATTACAGCTTATTTGAAATGAAAGGAGCTTATTTGGGAAGGAAATAGTTGTCCAACCAGAGGCTAGAAGATCATATTTTAAATTTTGCCTGGTTTCTAAAGCCCTTTTAATTCTTAAGAAATAATCCTTTGGGGAAAAGGCAGGTTAAAATTACATTGATTTTATGTTTAAAGATAAGTAATCCTCAGTCATGTGATAGTAGGATTCCATTTCTACAGGGCAGCTAGTGATCTAATGATAAAGAAAAAGCCTGGGTACTGGAATATATTCAAATATATACATTTGACAATAAGGATTAGCCTTTGATGACCAATTTAGCAGAGGCTAGTGGACTGTTTTCTCTACTTAACATCGCACACATTTTGTTTTCAATGTCGGGTAGCTCCAGCTGTTGGAAGTATTTCAATGCGTTTTGTCACTCTTGGAAGATCCCATCAGTAATGACACTTTCTTATGTCCCGTAGCCTATTCTGACAATTCACCTGCATGTTTGTCCATGCTCCCATCCCACGACAATTGGTCCAGCCTTGGAATGCCTGCCCACACCAGCATGCTTCCCATGACTCCGAATACTGGCCCTCCTACGGGCTCTAGGTAATGTATGTCTGGGCAATGATGCAAACTGTCCTGGGAACTCTTGAGTGCCTATGATGTCATGCCATCTCAGTCACTGGCCTCTATTCTGCCCTTCTCTTACGGGTGTTGGGTTTTTGTTTATAACTTGACCATTCAGCCAGGTGTGTCCGGGGACCCCAGGTTACATGACTGCTGTGAGCGCCTGCTTCAGCCTCTTCTTTGGGAAGACCAGTTGCTCCCTCAGGTTGGATGGGAGCTGGGCTGTGATGCAAGGGAACCAGGAACCCTATCCTGGCTTTGCTATTCACTAGTTCTTGTGATGGACAAGTCTCTTGAGCCTTGTTTCTTCAAGAAAAGGGCACTAAATAACCCCAGCCTCAGCCTGTCTTTACAGGGTTATTGGGGTCAGTAGGTGAATTTTGCAGAAATGTTTCCAGAACCTTTTTTGACAGGCAAATTTAAATTAAGGAAATAACTTTGTTGGATTTCTGTGGATATAGAATCAGTGTTCTTAACGTGTACGCTGGGTAACTTGTAAAGAATGATGACTATTTTCTTAACTTGAAAATTATATAGAGGGAGCCTGGCTGAAAGAAATCAAGCCGGTCGGTAAATGTACTGCATTTCTTCATAGGATTGTTACAATAGAGAACTAAAATAACAAAGCTAGAGGTCAGTCCACATTTTCTAATGAGGAAATGGACTCAAAGATATTAAATGATTGGACAAGTTGGCTTACAGCAGACTGAGTCTGTAGACAAGGCATCTTGACCTCAAAAGCAACGCAGTTTTTGTGTGTAGAATATCGCTATTTGCCTAAGATCTTAATTCTTTATTTTTAGGAAACAATTCCTTTAAAATAAGAATCTAATTGTCTACTGTTAAAAATAAAGCAAGCAATACATAATCAGCAGGCTCTTCCAGGGCTCTGAAGGCACCTAGAAAACTGCTGTAAATTGGATGATCTGTAGGTTACAAAGGGCCCCCCCCTCCCCGAGGATGTTAGAGGACGTCAGTGTATCTTGGAGCCTTGTTTCTCTGCATCTGTAAAATGGGGATGGTAACCTACCTCACTTAACTCAGGCCTGTTTGCACGTTCAAATGCATCTGAAGCGCAGGACATGGCTTGGTAAACTGTACAGCCCACGACAGTGTACCGTCTCATTATTCATTTATGAAAGGATTCTACTATAAGAGAGAGACATTTTCCTGAGACAAAATTGTAGCCTACTGTGATGCTATTCAAGCCTGTGTTCCCAGACCGGGGGGTTTAATACCCATTTCCAATTCCTTCTTTCAGAGATGGGGAAACAGAGCCTCAGAGGCGGTCGCAGAACAAGGCTAACGTGATAAAGCTAATTAATTGGGGTTTGCTTCCGGGTCTCACTGCTGGTGCACTTTCTGCTGTGGGTCAGGCTAACTAACGCGTGCGGAGACGTGGTGCCCATACAGCAGCCACTGGATGCTCACCCTCCACCACTCGGTGTTGGAGAAGCGTGTCGTCTCCCTCGAAGGGAATCACTGCAGGGTGGGCGGCATGCTAGTTAACAGATACTTAAACACTTCCTTTGAAACATCTGATTCAGTATATCTGAGAATTTTGGATTCTGAACATGAGCGCAAAGCTGGAGTATTTTGCTCTGCCAGGAGTTATGTCTACGTCAGCAGCCTTTTTAACTATTGATTTTGTCCTAATGATTTTGTTCATTGCTAACACATGAGACAATATCTTCTATGCACGTCAGAGTGTGGTTTAATAACACAGAGGAAGTGGCCCGTTTGAAAGAAAGCTGCCGTATAACCCACTTACCAGGAGTGGGATTTGGGGGGTTTGTTTTCCCCTCCCGCAGCGGATCTGGAGCCCCTTCCCAGGTCTCTCACTTGTCTGTTCTTCCACTTTTCCATTTCAGTCAGTACCCCAGCCTGTGGTCCGTGAGCAACGGCACCGTCACCCCCGGTGCCCAGACGGCAGGGATATCCAACGGGCTGGGAGCCCAGTTCTTTCGAGGCTCCCCTGCCCACTCTGCCTCTCTCGTCCATCCAGTCTCGGCTCCCTCCTCCTCGGGATCCCCACTGTACGAAGGGGCCTCCTCGGCCACAGATATTGCCGACAGCCAGTACGATGCCTCGGCCCAAGCCCGCCTCCTGGCCTCATGGACGCCCGTGTCACCTCCGTCCATGTGAGCCGGAGCCTGTGTCTTAACGATGCAATGACTTTCTCGTGGCAGCAAGTCTTGATTTGATTGGTAGGCTCATGGGGCGGGGAAGGGAATAAAGCCTGTTAACCTCACTTTAAATAAGAGGAGAATACACGTTCGTACGAGAGCCCCACTGACACCACCGTTGCTCATCCTTGGTGGTGACGGTGCCAGTGCCGTCCTGGGTCCTTGTGTGCTGCAGGTGAATTCAAGTGTGCAAGCAATGCAGTTGGCCTAACTCGCCGTGATTCACAGTAAAAATGACTTGCTAACATGCAGAAACTTTGTTTCTCGTACAGCACGTAGGTGACTCTGGCACATCAATATGTAAACTCCACTGGTCCTACTCTAGTGAGATAAAAAGCACACTTTTAATTCTCTTCCTTGTTGCTTTCAAGTAGCCTTCAGGTCCCCTTTGTGGTAGGGGTCACAGTTGGAGCTGAGCTGTGAAAGACAGAATTAAATCATAGTTGAGGACGGCAGATTGTAGTTAAAATGGCAGTGTCCAGCTCTGCCCACTAGAATATGTTTATTTTACACATATGTAGCTAATCTCTTGTACTGTTAAACCTACAACTGTTTATATTTTTCTTCTGATAATGTAGCCAAAGACAATCAGCAGAAAGCATTTTCTGCAAAATAAAGGCAATGTGCAAAATTTGGTTGGTCTAGTTATTATTCAGACTTCTCTTTTGGATTGAGATTTTGCTGTTCGTTATAGCTGGTGGTTAAGACTGTCCTGGAGAAGCGTTTCAATCTGTTCCAGACTTTAATATTTTACCTAATCAGTTGCAGGACTGGAAGTGAAATTTGCATACATTTATTTACTCAGTGCTAATTGCCACAAAATGCAAACAGTGTTAAAAGATTTTGGAGAGAGTTAAATAGCCCTGAATCATGAATATGGTAATGGCAGAATGTAGAACATACAGATGCCATAAAGATTAATATGGGATGTCTGCCCCATTCAAGCAAAAATACGTAAAATGAATTGACAAAATGTTACAGTTTATAAATGTAAGGTGTAGTTGCCACAGTCATTTAAACAATATGGCACTTGTAAATATCTTTCCTGCAGGTAAGATTTCCCAGCAGTGAGCCAAAGACCTGCTTGTGCTAGACTGGGGCAATTTCTCCATCTAGTGGCGGAATCCTTACTTTAATCCTACTGGTTCAAGCTTGATATTCTGAACCTCTGCTTTCTAAAAGAGTGTAAGCTTAGAATGTAAGTGTAAAGGGCTGTATTTTTACTGTGTGTGTGCCTGCTTTCCAAGTGGGAAGTGCTTCTTGTAAACTATTTGTCACTTAAACTTTTTCTGGGTTTTATTCCTACTAGGTTTTATTGCAACTCATGTAGAAATACCCCAGATCAGAAAATTTCTTGATATAAAAGTATTGGAAGAATATTTTTTTTTAAAAAAACACTGCCCAAGTAGGATTGGGAAGTAAACTGGCCTCAGTGGTCTGGCCCCAGGCGTAAGATCTCCTGGAGAAGGGTGAGGGGCCTTAGGGAAGGAGGTGAGGGGTGGATGGTACACGCTGCGCTCCCGGGATCCTGTAGTGCAGGTGTTTCCCAGGAAGCTTGTCTGTCTCCTCCATCACCCTGACTGCTCTCTGAAGGCTGGGACTATATTCCAAGGACCTTCCCCAGCCCCCGTCCCTTCCCAGGCCTTACAGAGCGCTAATGAGCAATGACTGACCTGTAGACGAAGAGGAGCCTGGGTCCACTGAGACTCGAGCTTATTGAGGAGGTGTTCCCGGGAGCACTGCCGGGGGACGTGGCCCTGCTCCACGCTGGGGGCTGCGGGGAGACAGAGTCACACAGTCCGGGCCCCAGGGACCTTCTACTTAGGGCTTTGACATGGTTGAGTTTCTAAAGGTGACCCAGAGTTGAAATCCAAGGAGTTCATATTCTAATATACCAAATAGCATCTTTTCAGCTATGCAGTGGGGCAGTGGCAGCCGCATAGCGCAAGGAGCCTGCAACTTGGTACAAAAGGCCTGGATATGAGTGTCCATTTGCCTCCCTTGCTGTGGGACCCCGGGAAAGTTAGTTACCACTCCAGAAGTTCAAGTTCCTTATCTGTCAAGGTGGAGAAGGAAAAAACTGGGTGGTGTTAAAATGGATCTGTTTTACCCTGAGCACACATCAGGACCTCCGTGTGTCCCATCGGCCAGTTGAAAAATGCTGTGACATCTATCAGCAAGAAGAAACGTAACCTATAAGACACCAGGACTTTTCATCAACAGCATACAAAGGAAAAGGACTGTGTCACACAAGAGGAGGGAAAGAGGCCACCAGGGAAAGGAGAAGTAGAAGTTATTGGAATGACAGCATCTGAAGAGGATTTCACATTGTTGGGAGGGGCGCTGCATCTGAGCCTGGGTGACAGTACAGACGGCAGAAGGTGGCCACAAGTAGAGAGAGGACAGCTTACCCCCCTTTTATCCTTCCCTGCATTTTAACCTGTAATTACTGTCTACCACGGACGGACAGAAGACCTGTGTTAGCAAACATTCTTCTTCTTAAAATAAAATTTGGCTTTAGAAACAAGAAAGGGGACTTCCCTTGTGGCGCAGTGGTTAAGAATCCGCCTGCCAAGGCAGGGGACACGGGTTCGATCCCCGCTCGGGGAAGATACCACATGCCGTGGAGCAACTAAGCCCGTGCGCCACAACTACTGAGCCTGCGCTCTAGAGCCTGCAAGCCACAACTGAGCCAGCGTGCCACAACTACTGAAGCCCATGCACTTACAGCCCGTGCTCCACAACAAGAGAAGCCACCGCGATGAGAAGCCCGTGCACCGCAACGAAGAGTAGCCCCCCACTCACCGCAACTAGAGAAAGCCCGCGTGCAGCGACAAAGACCCAGTGCAGCCAAAAATAAATAAATTGATTAAAAAATAAAAACAAGAAAGCACTGTAATTACAAAGACATTTATTAATGGAAATAGCAAAATCCCTTAGAAAACCAAAAATACAAGTAAAGCAAAACAAAACCTACACTGGACACTTCCATGTGAGAAGGTGCAATGTCCCATAGGTGAATGCATGGGAAGGGGGCGTGTAAGACGTCCGATCCATGGTATAAGGGCTGCAAAGGAGCATCCACACCTGTTTTCTCTGCAGAGCGTCTTTCTCTGGTGAAAGTTTGGACACATTTTCCCAGATCCTCAGTCCCACGTTTCCTCTTTCCTAAAGCGGGTCTGCTTGAGAAGGACCTTGAGGTGGAGGGTCCCCGTTCCCAACCTTTCACTACTGCCCTTTTTCCACTTAGAAGAAAGGTTTACGGCCGACTCACCAGGATCTTCATTGACTCAGGTGTAAAAACCTCCGGACATCAAACGAAAAGAAATTGTTCAATTCTAAGGCCTCATAAAGGTTCCCAAACTCCCCTCCCCAGTAGATCCCACTAAGAATCCACATGGTAGAGGATGCTGCTTCTCGCACCCAAACACACATCACTTAGTTCCAGCCAGCCCAGAGAAAGCTCTCCGATCTGGCTCCCAGTTTTAAATTCCTGGGAGCGGATAACAGCTATCATTCTGGGTGCTTATTATGTGCCTATCCCTGTTCTAAGTACATTGCTTGTGTCACTTTGACCTCCTAAGAAACCCCTCCTCTTTTTACAGAAAAGCAGGTGGAGGTACAGAGAAGTGTAATACCTTGTCCAAGGTCAGGTCATACAGCCAGCGAGGGGAGGGGTGAGAGGTGCTCCCGGGAAATCTGAGTGTGGAACCCCTGCTTGCTCCCCGTGGGCTTGGCCCAGCAAAGCAAGTCAGGTGGCTTCCCTGGTCTAATCACGTGGGACCACGGAGGGTCGAGCGGGATGCACAGAGGTGCCTGCCATAGTACTAGGAGAAGGGTCTGGTGAGCTGTTAGAATCACAAGAGGCATCTGATACCTTTTATTTTTTTTGCGGTACGCGGGCCTCTTACTGTTGTGGCCTCTCCCGTTGCGGAGCACAGGCTCCGGACGTGCAGGCTCAGCGGCCATGGCTCACGGGCCCAGCCGCTCTGTGGCATGTGGGATCTTGCCGGACCGGGGCACGAACCCGTGGCCCCTGCATAGGCAGGCGGACTATCAACCACTGCGCCACCAGAGAAGCCCCGCATCTGATACCTTGATGACGGCGTGCAGCGAAGACATGGCTTACCCTGCCTTACAAGGACCTGAGACTGGATGCTGAGGTGGAGGTGGGGATAGGGTGCAGGGACCAAGATGCTGAGGTGTGACTGGACCATGAAAGAGTAAGAGCCGCCCATGGGCCTGCAGAGCGTCCACAGCACGTTAGTGGGTCACCCCGAACCTCCACGCGCTGCTGTTGCCCAGCCACCCCCACCCCCCTGGCCCTCCCTCCCTCCCTCCCTTCACAAGTCTGTGTTGAACACACCTTATGTGCCAGGCCTGGGGATGGCTGTCAGAGGTGGTGAGGGAGTTTGTAACTTCACCCAAAATTGTGAAGATATTCTCCAAGTTTTCTAGAATTTGTGTGGTTCTTAGTTTTATACTTAGGTTTGCTCTGTACCATACATTTTATTTTCTGAGTATGAAATCAGGTAGGGGGTTACTTTTCATTTTTTTTTCCATGGAGATGTCTAGTTGTTCCACCTATGGTTGTTAAAAAAAAAGTTCCTTTCTACATTGGTTAACAATTAATTGGCCATACAGGTATGGGTCTATGCTTCACTTTCTATTCTGTTCTACTGATCTGTTTTCCTATCTTTATGCCAGTGTTTCACTGTCTTGCTTTTTAATTAATTAATTAATTAGTTTTTGGCTGTGTTGGGTCTTTGTTGCTGTGCATGGGTTTTCTCTAGTTGCGGCAAGCGGGGGCTACTCTTTGCTGTGGTGCGTGGGCTTCGTTTGTTGCAGAGCATGGGCTCTAGGCATGCAGGCTTCAGTAGTTGTGGCACGTGGGCTCAGTAGTTGTGGCTTGCGGGCTCTAGAGCGCAGGCTCAGTAGTTGTGGCGCACGGGCTTAGTTGCTCCGCGGCATGTGGGATCTTCCCGGACCAGGGCTTGAGCCCATGTCCTCTGCATTGGCAGGTGGATTCTTAACCACTGTGCCACCAGGGAAGACCCTCACTGCCTTGCTTTATAATAATTCTTGAATTTAAGGAGTGTAAGCTCTCCAACTTTATTCTTCTTTATTACTTTATAATATATATATATATATATATATATATATATACACACATACATATATATACCTCTGACAAATGGTTATTATTTTTGGTTTAAACCATCAATGTGTGATATAATATTTACCCTTTCTGGTAATCTTCACCTTTTCCTTCAGATCTGGAGTTCCATCTGGGAAATTTCTATTAGCATTTCTCATAGGATGGGTTTGCTGGAGAGGAATCCTTTCAGTTTTGGTCAGTGACTATCTTTATTTCACTTTCAATTTTGAATAATATTTTTACCAGGTATAGAATTCTAGTTTGTTTGTTTGTTTATATACCGTGGGTGTTTTTTGGTCATTCCCTTGTCTTCTGGCCTCCACTTTTTCTGGTGAGAAGCTGGACGTCATTCACATCACTATTATATATTGTGCTATACCTAGATCACTTTACTTTTTTCTCTGATGCTTTTAAGATCTGTTAATTATCTTTTGTTTTCATCAGTTTTACTATGATGTTCCTAGGTTTATTTTTCTTTGCATTAATCCTGCTTAGGGTTTGCTGAGGATTTTGTATCTACGAGTTAGTGTTTTTCACCAATTTGGGGAAGTTCTTAGCTATTGTCCCTTGATAGGTTTCCTCTGTTGCATTATCTCTCTCCTCTTCCTCTGGGACTCCAATTATTTGCATGTTTGATGTTGTCCCACAAATATTGTTTGCTCCTGCCTGATTTTCCTCCACTTCTTTTTCTTTTTGTTCAGTGAGGATTCTTTCCATTGACGTGTCTTCGATTCACTGATTTGCAGCATCCAATCTACTATTAAACTTATGTAATGAATTCTTTATTATTAATTGCTGTGTTTCTAACATCTAGCATTCTAGAAACTGGTTCTAATTCCTAGTGTTCATGTGTCTGCTGAGTTCATGTGTTCATGTGTCTGCTGAGTTTAGCTGTCTCTTATACATGCTATCTTTTTCCACTGGATACCTTAGCATTTTTAACATAGCCATTTTAAAGTCTCTGACTCTTAAAAACTCTTTAAAACTTCTGAGTTTATTGACAATTTCCTTTTTTTAAAAACATGGGTCTCTTTTCCTTACTTTTTCATGTGTCTTGTAATTTTCCATTTTCTGCTGGATATTTTTGTAGAAAAGAATAGTAGAGACTAAAGTAAATAATATTTACCTCCAGACAGAGGCAAGATCTTACTTGGTCAGGCTGAAGTGAGGGGATAAGCCAGTGTGATCTGTACTTCAGTGCAGTGTGGGTTTTGTTGCTGTTTCACTTGGATTCAGTTCACTACTTGCTGACATATTTTGATGGATGGGTCAGCAGAGCCTGGGATTTGAGCACGGGCGTGGTTCCAGGGGCTGTCTCAGCTCTTTCACATCTTAGCTGTTGCCCTGCAATCTTGAAAGTCTTGAAAGTCTCAGGACACCTCAGAAGGGATGCTGGCCGCTCTCTTGTGCACCTCTGGCCTTCTGAAAGTGATTCCCTGTACCTGGGTGAGACCCAGCACACCTGACTGGACTCACTCTCAGCTCTCATTCTCTGATCAGCTTTTGCTCTCAGCACCCAGTGAAGTGCTCAGTGGAGGCCTATGGAGAACGGCTGGCAGTTGGGAGCAGAATTGATTCAAGATTCCGGCTACTCAGGATTCTATCTAGCCCATCCAGCTCACATGCAGATGTAAAAAATTTGGCTATTTCTTCTTACCCTCATCCATGGTAGATTCATCCTAGTCTTGCCATTCTGTCATGGATGCGAGCATTCTTGGGTGTCTTCCCTTCTGTGAATGGCTTGTCACTTTCTAGACTTTAGTTCATTTGCATATCTTTGTGTCCTCAGAAATCTGAACAAATTTTGTCATTTTGTAGCTTACCTCCTTTTTCTTATTAAGTTAAAATCAATGGTCTCAGGCAACTTGTTTTTTAATTCAGAACAGAAGCAAAAACTCCTCTGATGTGTCAATGTGTTATTCACCTATCAAATGCTTTCCTTTTTCTTTCCTCTGACTTTTTTTTTTTTTTGAGATTTAAATGTCTAGGTATTGAGCTGGTTACTTTTTCATTAATCATCTTTACATAAAATGAGATTTTTTTCCTGCCCAGCTATTGAAAGGAAAGTGTAAGACCATGCTTTACACTAGCAGGAATTTCCCTTGTTCCCCAGATGTGTGTGTGTACACGTGTGTGCGTGTGCATGTGTGTGTGTGAGCATGCATGTCTCTAATGGAGATAGGTGAAAAAATGTACTGTGCTTATGATGTGGTGTCACTCTTCTGTCTCTATGACACACTTATCTCTTCCAATATAACCTGTCTGTGGATATCTTCACTTCCAATTTAACTTCTTGATTTTTAAATTCTTAATGATCGTAATTTAAGTCTGAAGTTCTTGAGCACTTCTTTTTGACACATATAATTTAGCATGTAATTAAATGTATAGTAATTTGTATCGCAGTCTGACTTTCATGGGTTACGTTAACCATGTAATCTGAGTTTCTAGGCCTTCATCAGAGTAATAACCCAGCTACTATTGACTCTCATTCTCAGGCCCTGAGGTAATGTTCTGGATTCCTCAAAATTTCCCTCTCGTAATTTTGCAAGTCCTCGGGACTGTGCTCTTTCTCCACTGAACGGTGTCTCCAGAGCTGGCTTTAGCCCATATGGAATCCTTGTCATATCAGAGTGAAGACCTGCTCTGGACTGATGCAGCCATGTTGGGTGGGCAGCATGGGGTGCAAGCTGGCTTTCGGACACAACTCTTCTCTCCCTGGTGCACTCAGACAGACACATCCTGCACTATTATATACAGTACCTGCCTCACCTGGAGACTGCTGTAGTTTTAAAAACCTGGGTGTGCTCCCGTTTGTCAAGTATTACATCTCTGGCTGAACACCGAAGGCTTTCACTGAAGCTGTCCTTGCCTGGGGGCCACCAGGTTTGCCTTGGAACCCTTGCAGTGCCAAAGGTAAAAGATGACTGGCATATTTGGGGAAAGCGTGCCCATCTCACTTTTGTATTTCACTCTGTAAGAGGAGTTCCAAAAATTTTTTGTTTGTCCCTTAGGGATTAATAGAATTTTTAGTGAAATGTTTTCTTTTTTTTCTAATTCGAAAAACCCTTACAACTGTCTTCTGCCTAAAGAGACATTCACTACAGCACACAAAATGACAGTTAACACCTTGTTCCTGGGTCAAGCCCATCACACCGGGCTCTTCAGCCATCATAGAAATCAGCTTCTACCAGATCCTTGGTATGCATGCAATTAGGTACAACTTAGTGCCTCAACACTGGGCCCTGCAGCAGTATTGCTCCAAAATCCACTGAAAGCAGGCTGCATGTAGGGGGCATACCTACACGCCTTTCACTCTTGATTCTTCCTTGCAGCCCACCAAAATTCTAAGTCCACATGGCTCAACGAATATTTTTACTTGATTTAATGTATATGGGATCTGAGGCTCTGATTAGAATTTATTTATACCCAAGAGGGGTATGAGTTTTGCAAAAACCACATGACCCCAAATAGTCCTGGGTAAAGTTGGACCTTCTTTTTGCATCACATAATGAGAAACTGGCGAGGGGTAGTCCAGGATTTATGATAAGGCTTCATGTTGCTAACAGGAGCCCAGATTCTTTTCTCAGCTCCGCAGTCTTTGCCACGTTGAATTTAACCCTTATGTTTTTGCCTTGTCGGGGGACTGCTACCTTTCCAGGCCTCCAGTGCGGGAGGCTGAAAAAAGCTCTACAGACAGCTTTTATAATCTCTGTGGTAACAACAAACAAAGTAAAAGAGGGCTGAGTAAGCTAAGAAAATGTGCAGATTACTGAAGCTTCTCTAGGAAATGGAGCTTCCAATGTGACATGGGTGTTGAAATGTTGACAAGTGATGGTGGTGGCCAAGGGAGTATCTTTCGGGTCCTTCACGAATGATACCACCATCTATATAACCTTTTGTCCAGCTCCTTCTCAGATGGTACTACATATTGTAGCTTCATCCTCATCCCTTTTCATTGCTTTGAATTTATGCCTAATTTTCTAGAAGCAAGAATTCTGCCTTATTTTCTACTTAGCAATGTTGCTTAATAATATACTAGAAGACAGACCAAAAATGGTTTGAAAAATTACATGAAGTGTAGAACAGATTTCTTTCATGACCTTGCTCTTCAAATAATCTCCTCCAGCCCAGATAGGGCTTCCAGAGTATTCCTGACTATATCATGTTCTTTTAGGCAACTTCCCTCAGAACGTGGACATACCATTTCTACGGCAATATTTGGACATGCTATTTTCCTGTCAAAGACCAAGATTTTGTTAAAATCATTTTTGTTGATTCATTTTATAGAGACAAGAAAGCACTCCCCCGACACAGCTACGACGATGTCTCTCTGGTAGGAATTGGGGCTGCCCTGAGGCCAGCACACACGGGGACAGGGGGTGCGTAGCTCCGATCTCCCACTGCAGGCTGCGTCTCCATCCAAGTCTTGTGTGTGTGCTCTGCCCTTAGAGGCCTAGTGTGTAAATGAATGCCATTCCTCACCTATGTAGGAGAATTTTCTCATCAGGAAAAACACATAGTTCAGACAGCGTTGAGGAAAATTCCTTGGGCTTGAGTGATTGATGGAAGGTGGGCTGAAAAGCAGGAGGTGATGCGGATTCCAGTTAAACGGTACATGTTTTTGAAGAAAGTGGCACCTCTTCAGAGTGTCTAAAGGGCTCGTTTTTGACACAGATAACTAGCTATGGTTGAACCGTGACTTATATCTGACTTTTTAAATAAAGTGTCTCATAAAAACAATTGGCATTCGTGTGACTTGTTTTTAACACATATTTTCATATTAGGGAAAATGAATACCCTGAAGAACATACCCAGAGAACAGTATTTTGTGAACTAAGAATGTTTCTGAGATGTTTTACATTGTTATTCGATATATTGAGATGAGATTAAAGAAAGAGCACGCAAATTATTTAAGAATTAGAAATAACCTAGTTTTGTTGTTTTCAAAAGAATGCTACTATGTTGAGAGTATTCAAAAGCAAGAAAGGATTGCATTTTTAAGAATCTTGTATTAGAAACATGGTAAGCACTCATGAAATATGAATTATTTGTTTGCAATTTTTAGTTTACTGTACTACCAGAAATAAACTATTTTGTTGTGTTACTTAATTCTGGGCTTCCATTTTTGGTTTTGAAAATGTGTCCACTCTATCTGTGTAAGTTTTGCAAGGCATAGATTAGCCTAATGGCCTTAGTGTTAATGAGTAGTTCCATGTATCTTGTTTCATTTCTGCATGAACACCGTCATGGAGAAGAACACAGAGTATAGTAAGATAAATTCTATTTTTGAATGGTTATTCCCCTCATGTCTTCTGCCTTGGTCAGAATTAGCTGCTTTCCATGACATGGATAGTTTTTCTCTCTGCTCTTCCCTTACTAACTTCTCACCTTCTGCTCCTTTCATAGCATCTCTTCCACAGTTTCATTTTCTGTTTCTATTACAGATATTGACCTTTCAAAAAGTCAGACAGAACCTTGAAAAAGCATGGTCATCATAGCTCACAGACTCACTCACTCTGCAGACTCACTTACTCTGTGCCAGGAATTATACCTAATAATGTGTTCTTATTTTCTCTCCACACTAACCCATTGGGGCAAGCGCCGTTCCTACATGCAATTTATACGGCAGAGCCCTGGGACCTCAGAATACAACACATTCCCAAATTCAGATGTGAACTACAGAAAACCACAGGAGGTCAAAGGGAAATCAACATGTCAGTCTTATGCTGGACAGTGAGATGCCCCGCCATAGCTATCTGTCACCACAACAACTTTGATGGGGTAGGGGTTACATAACTACTTTTATAATCTTACTGCATCTTGGAGTTTTCAGACGCTTGGCCAAGCTTACTTACTTAATGGGTTGCTGAAAGTGAACCCCAGGTCTGTATCTGTCTCTAAAGCCAGTGACCTTTCCACTACTTCTTGCCCAGGTTGCTTACAGGGACAAGATAGTTACCATGGGACGTGGTCCCTCTCATCTAATGTAACTAAGTTAAACTTAGATTGTTGGATTAGTCATTTTAAAAGTCATTCCACATAACTCTTTAAAGTATGACAGTGTATGCTTCAAACGGGATGACACTTGTCTCAATTGTTCAAAATTTCTTACCGTCTAAATTTAAAGTATTACTGTGAAATCTGTTTAGTTCTTTTCGTTATCGTGGTAAATTAATGCCATGGATAATGCAATTGAAAACAATTTCCAGTGGATAACATTGAACGTCACAGAAAAGATTTAAAAAATCCTGAAGACGTGATGGAACCATATTTACTGAGATGGTTTTCTAGCTTCCTGTAGGTAAAGCCACAGGGATTTTTACCCATGGTGTCCATGTGTTCTCGGGCGAGGTGATCAGCACAGCAGAGTGACTGCACGTCCCAGAGTGGTGGCTGAGTTACCTTCTGTGGATGACGAGGTGGCCAGGGTGCCTAATTGTTGCTTTCTGTCCAGCTAACTGAAAGTTGGGTGGGCATAAGATTCTCCCAGCGCGAATCTGGCACTGTTGTGGATATTTTCTTCATGTCATGGTGACGACTCATGAAAAAGTTTCTGATGCAATTTTTAGGAAGAGAACATGTTGAATTAGAATTCTTTTTTTTTTAAATTTTATTATTTTTATTTTTTTTATACAGCAGATTCTCATTAGTTACCTATTTGAGTTAGAATTCTTTAAGATGGATTTCTCATTTGTTTCCAAAACACCTTTTAGGCCCCATAACTTTTAATTAGATGTGGCTGGCGGTGTAGAGTCCGTCCTTCTGGGTGTGGGTGGGGTGGCAGTGGATCAAAAATGTCAAGGGGAGGAGGGTGATATACGACTCTGCCTATTGCAGTCCTGACTGTGAGAACATTCCCTCCAGATGAGGCAGACAGAGCCCATGTGTGTTCTTGAACGCGTGGTTATTCAGGAGGGTAAACAGGTCGGACTGCAGGGCTCCTAAGGCTGGTTGAGTGACTTGCAAAAGTAACTGTGCACAAGTTCATAGTGGGCCCTTGTTCTGGATGCTTTACTAGGTTGAAGGAAAGTCTTACAGTTCTGAATCCAAGGACAGTGGGGGCAGAAGTGCAGTGGGAGGGAGATGAGCTGGGGCCTGGGGTGTGGAGAGAGGATGACCGCCAGCACCTGGGGCTGAGACCTGGCCTTTGCCTGACTTTCGGTCCTAAGGATAAACGTTGCAATATGTAGTATTGCCCTCAATATTTCACATATCTTACTGTACTTGGCCGAAGCCAAATAGCATAGCTGTTGTGAATGTGGGTAGTAATTGGTTGGGATTGAATCCATGCTCATCCAGCTCCAAAGCTGGTGATTTTCTGTGACTCTAGGTGGTCTCTCTTTCAAGTACAAAGCACAGGAGCAGATAAGGAAGTAATAACATGAAGCTCACAGTGCCATGGGATAGACATGAACTGAACTTCAGTGACTACATGCTGAGCTGCTCTGCTTACCCTCCGCACAGCCCACCACTGCTAATGCCTGACCTGCTCCTTCTTGGTCCTGCAGGCTCTCCTACAAGCCCCTCACAGACTGGCCCCTTCAGAACTCTCTCCCGCCCCCCATCACTCCAACAGTAATTTGACTTCCTTATTTTGCCTCTTATGTAAAGACTTTTTTTTCCTTTGAGTAAAACTACCAGGATCAGAGACTCTTGTCCTGTGTGTCTGACCTGCAGAAACATTTCGTTTGGTCACCTAGTTTTAAAAATAATTTGAATTTAAATGCCTTTTCCAGGTAGGTCCCATCAATGCCTGTTATTCTGTTCTGCTTTTTTAACTAATTAACTGTATCTTCCTGGTTCTTGCAAACACTGAATTGAGACCCTTTTATATACAGTGTCATCTGTGGAAAAGAAAAAGTCATTGTCTCACTTCAGACGGTGGTGGTCCCATTTCTCAGGCGAGACCATCATGAGCTTCTCACTCAGTTGTACTTCGTTTTCGTTGGTTTTATTTTTTATTTTTTTCAGTATTGCATATGTTAGGTTTTGCCTTTTGATTTGACCTGAGAGTCTATATTTTACCAATGAGATTAGTTCAATTGCATTGATTGTTATGGAGGATGTTTTTAGTATTTTGTCATATTTTTACGTTACATTTACTATTTTTATTGCTTATTTAAAACATGTTTTCCACTAAATTGATCTGTGTTTGTTTTTGTGGTTGTTTTGTTTTACTTGTGTACTTCTAGTAAGCTGGACATTTGTATTTTGTTCTAGCAGTTACTTTTATTATTATCCATTTATACTTCCTGTTCTATCCTTTTATATTTAAGTGACAATTTGGCTTGGTAGAAAATTTATCGGTCACATTCTTTCTTAGAAAACCTGTAGATATTTTTCCACAGATGGATGGAACGTTTCTAGTAATTATTCTGGAACCAGTCTGATATTTTTCTCTGACAGGTGACTTAGTCTTTTTTGTCTGGATGTTTAAAGGTTTCTTCTTTACCTTGCTTTTCAGTAACTTGTGAAATGTTCGGTGTCTGTTTTTCAGTGGCTGCTGTGGACTTTTCAACCTAAAGAATATATTTAAAAAATTTCTTTGAACTTGTTCTGTATTTCTGTATAATTTATAGCTTGACACTTGTCCTGTTCTTTTGGTTCCCTGTTTTGGGGGTATCTGTTATACATTTGTCATGCATTATATGCATGTCATTTGCACTCATCACTTTTACCTTTACTTCTTCGAATCATTGTTCATTCCCACTCTATTCTGCTTGCTTCTGAATTGTGTCCTAAACCTCACTACTGTGTCTTAAGCAGTTTTCCTTCCACTGTCATCCCCATCTGAATTTCTGTGTGTATTACAGACACACTGACTATAGCTCCAGCAGTCTCTTTGACCTTAGATGGGAGCCTTGTGACAACAATGATAGAAAAGAAATCTAGAAGGACCTGGGCCTCTAAGACATCATGGACCTTTAGTACAAGCCTTGAATTGCCTCTGTCGAGATTTATACGTTAGAGAAAATTAAACTTCAATCTTTTCAATCTACTGTAATTTGAGTTTTCTATTTTATCTAGTAAAACTTGTCTCTTACCTGATATAACATGGATACATTACAAATTACCTAATTATGGACATTTGTCTTATCTGTAATATCTTGCTGCAAAACATTGCTGAGAAAAATAAAAGAAGATCTAGATAAATGGAGAGATACACTATGTTAAGGGATTAGATTAGAAGGCGATATTATTAAGATGCTGGTTCTCCTTAAATTGACCTATAGATTCAAGGCAATTTCAATTAAATCCCAGCAGGCCTTTTTTGTTAGGTGTTGAAAACTAATTGTAAACTCTAAATGGAAATGAAAATGACCTAATATAGTCAAAGTAACATTGAAAAAGGACAAAATCCTAAATGATTTCAAGACATATCATAAAACTACATTAATCAAAGCTGTGTGTTACTAGCATAAAGATAAAAAAGATAAATTAAATAAAAACTACAAAAATAGATCCACATATCTATAATCAATTGACAAACGTGCAAAGGCAATTCAAGGATAATCTCCTCAACAAATGGTCCTGGGGCAATTGGTAGCCATATAAAAACAAAAACAAAAGTGTAAACACCTACTTCTCACCATTTAAAGCATCAACTTGAAATAGGCCCCAGGCCCAAATGCAACAGATAAAACCATAAAACTTCTAGAAGAAAACACAGGAGACAAGCTTAGTGACCTTGAGTTTGGCAAAAATTTAAAGAAGTTTAAACCCCAATGCCACAAATTATAAAAGACAAAAAAATCAATAAGTTTGACTTCCTCAAAGTGAAAATGTTTTCTGTTTAAAATACCTATACATTGTTATGAAAATGAAAAAGCAAGTCACAGCCTGGAAGAAAATATATATCCGGCAAAGGACTTGTACATATACAGACCTCTTACTGCTAAATTATATGAAAACAAACAACTCATTTAAAATGGACAGAAGATTTGGACAGACACTTCACAAAATAAGATATATAGATAACAAATAAAAATGAAAATACACTATATAAAATTATTATGGAAATGCAAATTGAAACTACAATGAGAAACCACCACACACCTGCTATCATGGCTAAAATTTAAAAGACTGATTGTAATAATTATTGACAAAGATTTGGGAACTCTCACACACTGGTGGTAGCAATGTAAAAGTGTACACCTACTCTGGAAAATGTTTGGTAGTTTCTTTAAAAATTGAAGACATATCTATATGTGGTCCAGCTTTTCCACTCCTAGATATTTGTCCAAGAGAAATGGAAATTTTGTTCCACAGAAATACTGGTGTACAATGCTTACAGAAGCTTTATTTGTACTACCTATCAACTGAAAACAACCCAAATGTCCATCAACAGGTGAATGGATAAGCATATTTTGGGTGTATCCACACAATGGAATACTACTCAGTAATAGCAAAGAATAAACTATTTATACATGAAATAACACTGAAGAATCTAAATATAATTATGTTGCATAAAAGAAGACAGACAGGGCCTCCCTGGTGGCGCAAGTGGTTGAGAGTCCGCCTGCCGATGCAGGGGATACGGGTTCGTGCCCCGGTCTGGGAGGATCCCATATGCCGCGGAGCGGCTGGGCCCGTGAGCCATGGCCGCTGAGCCTGCGCGTCCGGAGCCTGCGCGTCCGGAGCCTGTGCTCCGCGACGGGGGAGGCCACAACAGTGAGAGGCCCGCAAACCGCAAAAAAAAAAAAAAAAAAAAAAGAAGACAGACAACAAAAAGGTCATAGTATATTATTCCATTTATATAAAATTATATAAATTATATACAGTTACAGAGAACACATCTGTGGTTGCTTCAGGGTGGAATTTGGGAGGGAGAGATGGCTCACAAAAAGGTACGAGAAATGTTTGGGTGTAATGGACATGCTCATGACCTTGATCGTGGTGGTGACCTCACAGGAGCACACACATGTCACAACTCATCAAACTGCACAAATTGAACACGTGCAGCTTATTATATGTTACTTATATACCAGTAAAGCTGTACAAATTTGAAACAAAAAGAGCTTTCAGGTGTGCAGTGGAAGGGTTTGGGAGTGCACGGAGCAGAGGAAAGGGTCTGGGTGAGGACGATCTGGGTGACAGAGTGACTTGGTGTGACAATCTCTTGGAGGAGTCAGCTCAAGCTGGACGGTCCTGAGGATACTGGCCACACCTTTGACTTGCAGAGGCTGGTGTGGCCCCCCCCAGGATGCAGGAGGGCAAAGCCTCCGCAGGGCACTGCTCTCAGGCAGGAAGGGGTCTCTGGGACCTGGGGTGGTGTGGGTGCAGGCGGGCGGCTTGGCCTACCTGGGGCAGGGGTCAAGGAGGTGATCATGTGATGGTCACTTTACATACCACATACATACTCATATACATATATACATATTCATTTAGGCATACACACATATCCATATCCACACACATAGGTACATATTCATATAGGCTCACATGCACACATATATATTCATATAATGTACATATACTTATCTTATAGATATACATAATGTACATATTAATACACATATACACATTCATAAACATATATACATGTCCACACACACATATATTTTATTTATTTATTTTTTTATTTTTTGTGGTACGCGGGCCTCTCAGTGTTGTGGCCTCTCCTGTTGTGGAGCACAGGCTCCGGACGCGCAGGCTCAGCGGCCATGGCTCACGGGCCCAGCCGCTCCGCGGCATGTGGGATCTTCCCAGACTGGGGCACGAACCTGTGTCCCCTGCATCGGCAGGCGGACTCTCAACCACTGTGCCACCAGGGAAGCCCCCGACACACATATATTTTAATTTTTATTTTATTTTACTTTTTCCCAACCAAAAGCTTTATTTCGGCAAGGGTGAAATTAAAAGGAAAATAGCGATAAAGGTCCTTTAACTGTGAATAGTGTATACAAGTGCACAAAGAATAAAATGTTTCTTGCTATTTTAAAAGTTCATCTGTCAGGAAAACCCAGTTAGGAAAAACTTAATCATCGCCTTTTTAATCTTTATTACAATTTATGAAGTGGTTCTTCTCATTCTGCCGTTCTGAGCAAAATACATTTCAGAGATAGGAGAGAATTTGCACAGGAAAATTCATAATTAATACTACGTAATTAATAATGAACACATGCGGTCCTCGCCCCCTTGCCTGAGTCTAGAAGGGGGAAGCACTTCCTCAGCAGCCGTCCTGTGAGCTTGGCCGTGTGCCCTTGATCCTTGACCCTGTATGGCTGGCCTGGCTCGGACAAGGCTGATGAGGCTCACTGCCCACAAAGGACCCTTCTTAGAGGGCTGCAGGCTGAGCCCTCCGCATGCTCCCGGCGCTCCCATTGTCCCCACGCCTCCAGACGCCCCGACCCTCCACTGCAGACCTGGCATCTGTCACGTACACCGTCCTCCGAGCCATGACTCAGCTTCTGTACGTGCCCCACGGTGCCCCTTGGAATTCGGGGGTGACACCTTGCCAGGGTGTCCCACGCGCTCTCACTGCGGCGCTGCTCAGATGGAGGGGACAAGGAGCTTATGTGTCTGAGAAGCAGGTTGGCTTCATGGAGACGTGCACAAACAAACTGTTATGTGTTGTTTCTAAGTTGTTTGCCCTCCTCCAGGCCTACGAGACCTGGGGGTGATGGGAGGGGAAGTCGGCTGTTTCAGGAACTTGCTGATTTTCACACAGCTGTCATACTCTGGGAACACTTTTTACCTGGGGGAGGAGGCAGAAAGTGGATCCCAGTAACTGGAAAAATGACGCATCACCCTCTCCCAGTGCTTCCCAGGTGCAGCCTCGCAGCAGCCGGGACAGAGCTGTGCGCGGTGGGTGACACTCCCAAGTCTCCCACCTGCTGCAGGAATCCTGGCTCCCCTGCTCCCATATTCCCTCACCTCCAAGGAAGCGCCGTGGAGGGAAGTCTCAGCGCAGCGTGCCCCCGGCCCCGGCCCTGGCCCCGGGCAGCCATCACCGGTCCCTCCTCTGGCCCCAGGACTGAGTACCGTCACCACTGTCCCCGCGCCCTGTCCTCCTGGAAACGCAGCCGCCCCAGGACTCTGTGGGGTGTCAGAAAGGATGTTGCCTCCCCTGCTGCCCCAAGGCACTTGCACTCCAGCCCCAAGAGGGAGATTTCCCTGGAGGAGTGAAAAAGATTCGATGCAGCTGAGGCGCCAGGGGCAGGGGGGTGGGGCGGTAAGCGTGTTACCCAGCTAGGTCAGTTTGCCCCACATGCAGCAAAGCCAACACTGAGATGCAGAGGTTTGCTGCGGAAAAAGGGTTGAAACTCGAGGCAGCCACCTGAGGAGATGGGAGAACAAATCTCAAATCACTTTCCCCCAAGCTCCCCGGGCCTCAGACCACCCTGTTTCTTTTTCCCATAAATATCCGGAGCCCTTTGCCTTCAGGAGGAATATTTGAGATTTGCCCACATGCAGCCTTGCTACAGACTTCTTCACGGGATGCATGCTCAGAAAATGGCAGCGTTAGCCAGCTCTGAGGGTGGATTTTCTGGCTCTCTGACATCAAGTGGTCACCTGTTGGACACTCGCACATGCCCAGTTGGAGGGTCGATGGGTCCCAACCAGTCTTAACCAGCTTGAACTGGAACTGGACACAGCTGACTCCAAGTTCCAGAAAAATAACTCAAGCAAACATCTTAATGTTCAGACTACATGCCCCTTGGAGGACATGAAAGTTTTTGTGAAAACAAAGAGAGCTCAATCAGTGAAGGCAGGTTCATTATTTATTAAGCCAATTCCAGTTTAATGGATCTAATTGATGACTACCCTCACTTCCAAGAATGACACCCAGGTCAGTTACGAGGGAGAAGGGAGATGATGGCAGGATTAGTGGAGGTAGTGAACACAGGGGGAGAGCCCGTCAGGTGGGAAACAGACGAGTGTAGACATATCGCTTGATGCAGCTGTGAGATTTTCACATGGATTCGTCAAATACCATTTTAGGAAGTCTGAGCTGGGTATATAAATATGGGAGTTGTTGTGCACGGGTGGATGAAGTCAAAGAGTGGATGAGGTTTCTTAGCAGACTTTGAGGTGAGGCACAGAAGAGGGGTCTGCATGGAAATCGGAGGGACTTTTTTTTTTTTTTTTTTTTTTTTTTTTTACCAAATCGTGCGGCTTGCAGGATCTTAGTTCCCTGACCAGGGATTGAACACTGGCCATGGCAGTGAGAATGCCGTGGATTCCTAACCACTGAACCGCCAGGGAATTCCCCAAGGAGGGACTGTCATTTATAGATCAGAAAGGGCAAGGAGCTGGCAAAGACCACAAGATGGTGAAATGGAAGGGCTAAAACAGCACTGATGGACTGACAGATGAGGGAAGAGAACTTCAATGGGGACTTAAGCCCTGCCCAGTATGATGAGGACTAAAATGTGGAAGCAAATCCTAAGAACCAGGTTTAAAAGACGAAGTGCTAGAAAAACAGCTCAATTTTCCTCCTCTTTATTCTTATCCATCTGCAAATCTGCCGTGGCTCTTCACCTTGCTCTCTGCAGTGTTTTATTGGATGTTCGATAGCAGCATCCAGAATCAGGAAGCCATATGAACCTTGTGTGTCTGGTCCAGGGTCCATCCCGCCCCAGAGGCCAAGAAGCAGTTGGTAAAAGCCAAGAGGGAGCTGAGATGACTCCTCGTAGCTGTCCCTCAGGGTTGAAAAAAATACGAAAGCAGTCTGGCGGTTTGAGGGATTTGGGTTCACAACTGTTACTTTCCTCTTGTTTTGGCTCAATCCACAACCACTCCTGCCGATAAGAAAGCAAAAAAGCTGTGAAGGTTTTGCTTGTGTCACACAAAGATTAAAGCAAGAAGAAAATAATGGTCTCCATAGGAATCTAGAGAAGTAGGAAATGTCTGGGGGAAAAATGGTGCATGGTTGCTAGGGACTGGCTACTGTTCTCTGTTGAAGCTATGAGTTATCAATTCCGACAAAAATAGTTCACAGGAGCCTGCTGAGCCTGGGCAGAGAATCTCACTGCACCCTCCTGGATGGGCAGATGGCGTCTCTCTGTGAACACAAGACAGTTCTAGGCACGGAAATCATGGTTTTTGAAGGATTTTTCCTCCTTCTCCATCTGATTCCCCTTTCTTGCATCGCAGGGACACAGGGCATCCCACAGAAACACTCTTTTCCTTGGAGGCAACCCGCAGTGGAGAAAAAAGTACCACCACAAAGCAAAGGTATTTGCTGACCCTGTCAAGTTTTTCAAACCAGAAGCTTGAATCCTGGGTCCTGTGGGAAGTTCCCAGGACATTTCTGGACTCATGACGTTGATTGCAACCATTTTTGTATTGTCTTTTTTCTGTTCACTTTCTTTTTCTTTTTTAAATTTGTATTGGAGTATAATTGCTTTACAATGTTGTGTTAGTTTCTACTGTACAGCAAAGTGAATCGGCTATATGTATACATATATCCCCTCTTTTTTGGATTTTCTTCCCATTTAAGTCACCACAGAACATTGAGTAGAGTTCCCTGTGCTATACAGCAGGTTCTCATTAGTTGTCTATTTTATACATAGTATCAATAGTGTATATATGTCAATCCCGATCTCCCAATTCATCCCACCTCACCCCTTTCCCCCTTGGTATCCATACATTTGTTCTCTGCGTCTGTGTCTCTATTTCTGCTTTGTAAGTAAGATCGTCTATACAAATTTTTGTGCACTTTCCTTTTAATAATTTGTTATAAAAACATATACAAAAATTTCAAAGAATAATGCAATTAGCACCTTAATATCTATAATGCAAAATAAAGTCACCTCTCTAAACATCTTTCTGATTGTATTCTCCACAATCCTGACTGCAGGGAACTGTTCTTAAAATTTATTTATTTATGTATTTTTATTTTTGGCTGTGTTGGGTCTTCGTTGCCGTGCTAGGGCTTTCTCCAGTTGCGGCAAGTGGGGGCCACTCTTCATTGAGGTGCGCGGGCCTCTCACTGTCGCGGCCCCTCCCGTTGCGGAGCACAGGCTCCAGACGCGCAGGCTCAGTAGTTGTGGCTCACAGGCCCAGCCGCTCCGCGGCATGTGGGATCTTCCCGGACCAGGGCACGAACCCGTGTCACCTGCATCGGCAGGCAGACTCTCAACCACTGCGCCACCAGGGAAGCCCCAGGGAACTGTTCTGAATTGTGTTCATTTCCAAACAAACACCTATGTTTTGGCTATTAAGAATAATGCTACTATAAACATTTATATATGTTTTGTGTAGACTTATGTTTTCATTTCTCTTGAGTGGAGATTCTACTCCTAGGAGTAGAATTGCTGGGGCATACGGTCACACTATATTTAATGTTTATTTAATTGAAATATAGTTGTATTATGTTATAAGTGTACTACATATTGCTTTGACATTTGCATACATTAAGAAATGATACCAAGTCTAGTAACCATCTGTCCCCAACCAAGTTATTACAATATTATTGACCATCTTCCTTATGCTGTATATTACATTCCCACGGCTTATTTATTTTAGTTTATTATTATTATTATTTTAATTTTTATTTATTTTGGCTGTGTTGGGTCTTCGTTGCTGCACATGGATTTTCTCTAGTTGCAGTGAGCGGGGGCTGCTCTTTGTTGCGGTGTGCGGGCCTCTCATTGCAGTGGCTTCTCTTGTTGCAGAGCACGGGCTCTAGGCGCGTGGGCTCAGTAGTTGTAGCACACGGACTTAGTTGCTCCATGGCATGTGGGATGTTCCCGGACCAGGGCTCGAACCTGTGTCCCCTGCATTGGCAGGCTGATAATTAACCACTGCGCCACCAGGGAAGCCC
Source organism: Mesoplodon densirostris (assembly GCF_025265405.1). Classification (NCBI taxonomy): domain Eukaryota; kingdom Metazoa; phylum Chordata; class Mammalia; order Artiodactyla; family Ziphiidae; genus Mesoplodon; species Mesoplodon densirostris. The sequence continues at coordinate 3,553,524 of NC_082672.1, forward strand.
CAGCTTATTTATTTTAAAGCTGGAAGTTTGAACATCTTAATCTCCTTTACCTATTTTGCCCAACACCAACCCCCCTCCCAACAACACACTGTTTGTCTTCTATTTCTAGTCATCTGTTTTCACTTTGTTTGTTTGCTTGCTTTGGTTTTTGACTTCCACATATAAGTGAGATCATGTGGTATTTTCTAGAACATATGGCAGTTTGTTATTTGTTGTCTTTTTGTTGATAATCATTCTGACAAGTGTGAGGTGGCATCTCATTGTGGTTTTGATTTGCGTTCCCCTGATGATTATTGATGTTGAGTATCTTTTTATGTGTCTGTTGGCCAGCTGTATGTCTTTTTTGGAACAATGTTTATTTAGGTCCTCCACACATTAAAAATTTTTTTTTTTGATGTGCAGTAGTAAGAATTCTTTGTATATTTTAGAAATTAACCCTTATTAGATATATCATTTGCAAATATCTTCTCCCATTCAGTAGGCTGTCTTTTTGTTTTGTTGCTACTTTCCTTCACTGTGCAAAAGATTTTTAGTTTGATGTAGTCCCATTTGTTTATTTTTGCTTTTGTTTCTCTTGCCTGAGGAGGCAAACACAAAATATATTACTAAGACCAATGTGACAGAGTATACTGCTTATGTTTTCCTTTAGAAGTTCTATGATTTCATGTAAGTCTTTAATGGTCTTACATTTAAGTCTTTAATCCATTTTGACTTTATTTTAGTATATGGTGTGAGAAAGTAGCCCAGTTTGATTCTTTTGCATGTAGCTGTCCAGTTTCCCAGCACCGTATTGAAGAAGCTGTCTTTTCCCCATTGTATATTCTTATCTCCTTTGTCATAAATTAATTGATCATATAAGTGTGGGTTTATTTCTGGGCTCCATATTCTTTTCCATGGATCTGTGTGTGTGTTTTTGTGCCAGTACCATACTGTATTTTTTATTGTATATATAATTTTTTTTACATCTTTATTGGAGTATAATTGCTTTACAATGGTGTGCTAGTTTCTGCTTTATAACAAAGTGAATCAGTTATACATATATATATGTTCCCATATCTCTTCCCTCTTGTGTCTCCCCCCCTCCCACCCTCCCTATCCCACCCCTCTAGGTGGTCACAAAGCACCGAGCTGATCTCCCTGTGCTATGCGGCTGCTTCCCACTAGCTATCTATTTTACGTTTGGTAGTGTATATATGTCCGTGCCACTCTCTCACTTTGTCACAGCTTACCCTTCCCCCTCCCCATATCCTCAAGTCCATTCTCTAGTAGGTCTGTGTCTTTAAAACAGTATGGTATAGTACCATACTGTTTTGATTATTGTAACTTTGTAGTATAGTCTGAAGTCAGAGAGTGTGATTCCTCCAACTCTGTCTCTCTCAAGATTGTTTTGGCTATTCAGGGTCTTCTGTGTTTCCATACAAATTTAAAAATTGTATGTTTTAGTTCTGAGAAAAATGTCATTGGTGTTTTGATAGCAATTGCATTGAATCTGTGGATTGCCCTGGGTAGTATGGTAATTTGAGCAATATTAATTCTTTCAACTCATGAGCATGGTATATCTTTCTATTTGTTTGTATCATCTTGAATTTCATTCATCAGTGTCTTATAGTTTTCTGAGTACAAGTTTTTTACCTCCTTGGTTAGATTTATTCTTAGGTATTTTATTGTTTTTGATGAAACTGTAAATGGGAATCCTTTCTTCTCTTTTCTTTTCTTTTTTTCTTTTTGGCCATGCTGTGCAGCTTGTGGGATCTTTAGTTCCCTGACCAGGGATTGAACCCGGGCCCTCAGCAGTGAAAATGCAGAGTCCCAACCACTGGACCACCAGGGAATTCCAAATGGGATTGTTTTCTTAATTTCTCTTTCTTATAGCTCATTGTGAGTGCATAGAAATGCAACAGATTTCTGTGTATTAATTTTGTATCCTGCAACTTTGCTGATTCATTTATTAGTTCTAATAGTTTTCTAGTGACATCTTTAGGATTTTCTCTATATAGAATCATGTCATCTGCAAACAGTGACAGTTTTACTTCTTCCTTTCCAATTTAGATTTCTTTTATTTCTTTTTCTTCTCTGATTGCTGTGGTTAGGGCTTCCAATACTATGTTGAATAAAAGTGGTAAGAGTGGACATCTTTGTCTTATTCCTGATCTTAGAAGAAATGCTTTCAGCTTTTTACCATTGAGTATGTTGTTAGCTGTGTGTTTGTTATATATGGCCTTTATTGAGGTATGCTCCCTATATACCTACATTGTTGAGAGTTTTTATCATAAATAAATGTTGAGTTTTGTCAAAATCTTTTTCTGCATCCACTGGGATGATCATATAATTTTTATTCTTCAATTAGTTACTGTGGTGTATCATGTTGATGGATTTGTGGATATTGAACCACCCTTGGGATAAATCCCATTTGATCATGGTGTATGATCCATTTAATGTATAGTTGGGTTCAGTTTGCTAATATTTTGTTGTAAAATTTTGTACCTATGCTCATCAGTGATATTGGCCTGTAATATTTTTTGTACTGTCTTTTTCTGGTTTTGGTATCAGGATGATGCTGGCCTCAAAGAATGAGTTTGGAAGTGTTCCTTTGCAACTTTTTGGAATAGTTCATGAAGGATATACTAACTCTTATTTAAATATTTGGTATAATTCACATTTGAAGCCATCTGCTCCTGGACTTTTGTTTGTTAGTAATTTTAAAAATTACTGATTCAATTTTGTTACTGGTAATTTGTCTGTTCATATTTTCTATTCTTCCTGATTCAGTCTTGTGAGATTGTATATTTCTAAGAATTTATCCGTTTCTTATAGGTTGTCCATTTTATTGACATATAATTTTTCATGGTAATTTTTATGATCTTTTGGATTTCAGTTGTGTTGGTTGTAACTTCTCTTTCATTTCTGATTTTATTTATTTGAGACCTCTTTTTTTCTTGATGAGTCTGGCTAAAGGTTTATCAATGTTGTTTATCTTTTTAAAAAAGTGTTCTTAGCTTTGTTGATCTTTTCCACTGTTTTTCTACTCTTTATTTCATTTATTTCTGCTCTGATACTTTTTATTTTAGGCATGGTTTGTTCTTTTTCTAGTTTTTTTTTTAGGTGTAAGGTTACATTGTTTATTTAAGATTGTTCTTGTTTCCTGTGGCAGACTTGTATCGCTATAAACTTTCCTTTTAGAACTGCTTTTGCTGTGTCCCATAGATTTTGGATCATTGTGTTTCCATTTTCATTTGTCCCCAAGTATTTTTTGATTTCCTCTTAGATTTCTTCAGTGACCCATTTGTTGTTTAGTAGCATATTGTTTAGCTTCCATGTGTTTGTGGGTTTTTTTTCTTGTAGTTAACTTCTATTCTCATACTGTTGTGGTCAGAAAAATGCTTGATATTATTTCAATTTTCTTAAATGTACTGAGGCTTGTTTTGTGGCCTAGCATGTGATCTATCCTGGAGACTGTTCCATGTGCACTTGAAAAGAATGTGTATTCTGCTGCTTTTGGATGGAATGCTCCATATGTTTCTATTAACTCCATCTGGTCTAAAGTGTCTACTGTTTCCTCATGGATTTCCTGTCTGGATGATTTGTCCATTGATGTAAGTGAGGTGTTAAAGTCCCCTACTATTATTGTGTTACTGTCGATTTCTCTCTAATGTCTGTTAATATTTGCTTTATGTATTTAGGTGCTCCTATGTTGAGTGCATATGTTTACAATTGTTATATCTTCTTCTTGGATTGATCCCTTGATCATTAGGTAATGTCATTCTTGTCTCTTGTAACAGTCCTTATTTTAAAGTCAATTTTGTCTGATATAAGTATTGCTACCCCAGCTTTCTTCTGATTTCCATTTGCATGGAATACATTTTTCCATCCCCTCACTTTCAGTCTGTATGTGTTTTTAGATCCAAAGTTAATCTCTTTTGGCAGCATACAGATGGATTTTGTTTTTAAATCCATTCAGCCACTCTATATCTTTTTTTTCTTTTTTAACATATTTATTGGAGTATAATTGCTTTACAATGTTATATGAGTCTCTGCTGTATAACAAAGTGAATCAGCTATACGTATACATATATCCCCATATCCCTTCCCTCTTGTGTCTCCCTCCCACCCTCCCTATCCCACCCCTCTAAGTGGTCACAAAGCACCAAGCTGATCTCCCTGTGCTATGCAGCTGCTTCCCACTAGCTATCTATTTTACATTTTGCAGAGTATATATGTCTGTGCCACTCTCTCACTTCGTCCCAGCTTACCCTTCCCCCTCCCCGTGTCCTCAAGTCCATTCTCTATGTCTGTGTCTTTATTCCTGTCCTGCCCCTAGGTTCTTCAGAACCTTTTTTTTGTTGTTTTTAGATTCCATATATATGTGTTAGCATATGGTATTTGTTTTTCTCTTTCTGACTTACTTTACTTTGTATGGCAGACTCTAGGTCCATTCACCTCACTACAAATAACTCAATTTCATTTCTTTTTATGGCTGAGTAATATTCCATTGTGTATATGTACCACATCTTCTTTATCCATTCATCTGTCGATGGACACTTAGGTTGCTTCCATGTCCTGGCTATTGTAAATAGAGCTGCAGTGAACATTGTGGTACATGACTCTTTGTGAATTATGGTTTTCTCAGGGTATATGTCCAGTAGTGGGATTGCTGGGTCATATGGTAGTTCTATTTTTAGTTTTTTAAGGAACCTCCATACTGTTCTCCATAGTGGCTGTATCATTTACGTTCCCACCAATGGTGCAAGAGGGTTCCCTTTTCTCCACACCATTTCCAGCATTTATGGTTTGTAGGTTTTTTGTTGATGGCCATTCTGACCATTGTGAGATGATACCTCATTGTAGTTTTGATTTGCATTTCTCTAATGATTAATGTTGAGCATCCTTTCAAGTGTTTGTTGGCAATCTATACATCTTCTTTGGAGAAATGTCTGTTTAGGTCTTCTGCCCATTTTTGGATTGGGTTGTTTGTTTTTTTGATATTGAGCTGCATGAACATTTCTTGTAAGGGCAGTTTAGTGGTGCTGAAATCTTTTAGCTTTTGCTTTTTTGTAACTCATTATCTCTCCTTCAAATCTGAACGATAGCTTTGCAGGATGGAGGTATAGAGGGTCCAATAGGTCTGCAAGTCTGTGGGACAATATAACTCTAAGTCAAATGTGAAAAATTAGGTATGTATATTTTAACCCATAGAGCAGCCACTATAAACACAAAGGGATATAGCTGAAAAGCCCATAGATGAATTAAAATAAAATAGAAAAAAATCAGATTATCCAAAAGAAAGGAGGATCAGAGGAACAAAGCAAGAAAATAATAATAAAATGGAAGACAAGGACCCCACTATTTCAACGCTTACATTAAATGTTGATGGTTTAAACATGGTAATTAAAAGCCAGAGATTGTCAGACCAAACTATATGCTGGTGACAAGAGACATACTTTAAATATAAAGACAAAGATAGCTTGAAAGAAATGGAACAAAAAGCATACACCATGAGCAAGAATAAATACCATATAAGAAAGCTTGAGTGGTTATTGTAATATCAGAGTATTACCAGAGACATTTTATTATCATAATAATAAAAAGTAACCATTCGTCAGGAAGACTTAGCAATTAAATATGTATATATGCTTAATAACAGAGCGTCAGATACATAAAGCAAAAATGGACAGAATTGGGACATACAGACAATTCTGCAATTATGGCTAAGAGTTATTATGCCTCTTTCTGCAACTGGTAGAACAAACTGACAAAAAATTAGTAAAGACACAGATGATTGAACAATACTATCTACCACCTTTATCTAATTGATATCTATAGAATACTGAATTGAATAAGTGCAGAATACAAATTCTTTACCAGTGCACATAATACATTCACTAAGATAGGCAATATGTTGGCACATAAAGCAAGTCTCAATAAATTGAAAAAGATCAAAATCTTGAGAAATGTATTTCTGAACACAATGGAATTCAGTTATAAAGCACTAACAATAAAATCTAGAACCCCCCCCCAAATATCTAAACAATATAGTTCTAAATAATTCATGGGCCAAAGACAAAATCAAGGGGAAATTAGAAACCATTTTGAACTGCATGACAACAAAAGAAAGAAGCTTATATCTGTGAATGCTTAAATGAGGAGTCTGAGCTTGGGGAGTCTGAGGTCAATGGGTGAGATATGGAATTAGAGGTCATTAGCATGCAGGTGTAATGGGCCAACACACACTTCCCAAGGAGAAAGGCAGAGGCCGCACATGGACCTCAGCGAACACTGACTCTAAGGGATGTGCACAGACACAGAAAGGGAGGTAAGAGAGAAGCAGGTGAGCACAGGAGATCTGATTAGCTTCTGACCTAGCTCCACCAGCCCCTGGGCCAGCACAACAAGGATTATCCTCATCTGGAAAAGAGCTGTGAAAATGCAGTTTTGCTGTTAAGTCTTCCGCTGCAATAGTCTAAAAGGCCACACGATGGCGGCACAACATCGGCAGTGCTTCCCAGGGCCCAGTGTCATAAAATGCTTGTGTGTTAGCGCACCCTCTTCTGTTGTGTGACCACACACTCATCCACTTACTACGTCGCTTATTGTTCTGACAAATATTTATGGAGTTGTTGCTATGTGTTAGGTACAAGCCCTACTACTGAGAACAAGACAGTTTACTCCCCATGTGTGGGATTGGGGTGCAGACAAAAACCTGTTAAGTCAAACAGGATAATTTCAGAGAGCAGTAGATGTCTGAGAACAATATAAATCCGCCTTCTGGACAGCAAGTAGTGCTGGTGGAGAAGCAGAGCTGTAGGCGGGACTCGGCTATCACTGTATGGTCAGGACCTGCCGATCACACACTGACGCACAACTGTCCGGGGACAAGCAACACACACACATCTGACCATCTAGGCTCATCTCGCCCTTTCTGCTCTTGTCACCCTTCAACACTGAAATAAACAGCTTTTATTTTGCCTAGCTGTGCTTTGACTTTCCTTCTGATGTACGAACCCAGTTTACCTGTCTGTCTATCTATCTACCTACCTATCATCTATCCATCTATCCATCTTCTATCCATCTGTCTGTTCCCGTCTGCCCATCCCTCCATCCCTCCATCCATCCATTTAGGGCCCCATTCCACTATCGACCCCCCCCTACTTTAGATGCCACTTGCATCTTCTTGGGGAGCGTCCCTCTGTGTGCTGCACAGATCCTCTCAGGCAAGCAAAATTCAGAGTTTAAATCTACATAAATTGGGACAGGCTCAGTGACAGGAGAGTGGAGAATAAGAAATCATATCTTGAGTTGCAGTTGAAGAAACTTGGGCTGTTATCTAGAGAAAAGAAATCTCAGAGTTTTGGGGCAAAGTCAGGGCAAGGTGAGAGCCTTCCATATCTGGAGTGATTGTGTGAAAGGCAGGGATGGGGTTTGCCCTTGGTGACCTCAAGTGCAGAAGTGAAAATGGCTGTCAGAAGCCGGTTTTGATGGGATAAATGATAGATCTTTTCACAGTGTTCGCTAGGCAGAGGTGCACTGCCCTGCATGTGGGCATTTAGAGAGGGATACGGGGGTGGGGGTGGTGGGAGAGGTCAAACAGTGGATGGCAGTTCAACCAGGTAACTTTTAAGATGTGTTATCATCCTGAAATTATCTGATTTTTAAGAGAAAATGAAAAAGTCAGGAGTAACTAGAAAGAGGAGTCAGGAAAAGAAGTCAGACAAGATGACAAAGTTGGAGAAAAGCAAGAAGGTACAAAATGGAGTCATGAAGCCAAGGGGAGGGGCTTACATACATGTACTAGTATCCAGATTGCAAGGGGCCAAAGAGAGGGGCTGATACAGGGGCTAAATAGCAGACAACATTTTATAAACATGTGCCCTGCAGGGACACGTTAGGCCTGGAGCTGAAGGGAAGGCAGGAAGGAGAAAGGGGTTTTTGTCTCTTGGTTTGTTTGTTTAAGGGTTTTGTGAGCAGAGGGGATTTACCAGCAGAGAAGATGGATGGGGAACCGCTGAAGACAAGTGATCATGGAAATACTCGTTTATCCAGGAGACCTGTTGGTGTTATGGGGTATTCGTGGCAAAGGTCTGTGCTGTCTGTGAGGTCACCACAGCAAGACAGTGTGAGAAGGGCAGCCAGGAAGCACAGGAAGAGGAAGGGCTAGGGATTGAAAACAGAACCAAACCTGGATTTGAACCTGAGCTCAACCGCTTAAAGTTGCTGGGATCTTGGGCAAGTCATGTAACTAGAGCAGTCTCGGGTTCCCATCAAGTAATAGTCAGATGAGTGCTATGATTTATTGAGTGTTTGCTGAGACCCAGCCCTATGCCACGTGAGTGCGCCCCATGTGTCAGGTCACGGAATTCTTAACACCGCGCATCCAGGAAAATGCTTTCCCAAGGTCGCAAAGCTGACCCCAAACACTATGGGATATGGGGCCTCCCTAGCTGTCTGCCTCACAGTTGTTCTAAGGGTTAAAAAAATCTTGAATATTCAGAGTAGTTGTGATTATTGTGGTGGGATAAATATGCTTTATTTTATATTACTTATTATTTCTTATTTTACTATGTAGCCCAGTGTTTTTTTTTTTTTTTTTTTTGGCGGTACACGGGCCTCTCACTGCTGTGGCCTCTCCTGTTGCAGATCACAGGCTCTGGACGTGCAGGCTCAGCGGCCATGGCTCACGGGCCCAGCCGCTCCGCGGCATGTGGGATCTTCCTGGGCTGGGGCACGAACCCGTGTCCCCTGCATCGGCAGGCGGACTCTCAACCACTGCGCCACCAGGGAAGCCCTGTACTGTCTTTTTAATGCAATGTAAACAACTATATTGCCAATTATATAGATAGCACATCTATATGGAGAAAATTCAAATGAAACAGAAAATTAAAAAGAATAAATTAAAAATCATTCAAAAACTCGTAGCCACTAAGATTTCAGTAAACTTTCTTTCCAGATCTGTCTCTCTACAAGAACAGATATGCTATTTTTTTAAACTTTATTGAAGAAAATTGACAGATATAATTTTATATAAGTGGTGTACAGTATGATGATTTGATATACATACACAATGTAGAATGGGTACCCAGATCAAGACAATTCACACATCCATCACCTCACATAGTCAAGTGTGTGTGTGTGTGTGTGTGTGTGTGTGTGAATGCTTAAGATCTACTCCCAGCCACTGTCAAATCTGTAATACAGAATTATTAAGCATAGTCACTAGGCTGTACATTGGATCCTCAGAACTTATTCTTCTTGTAACTGAACAATTATATCCTTTGAGCTACATCACCCAATTTCCCCTCCCCCAGCCCCTGCTAACCACCATTCTATTCTGTTTCTATGAAATTTTATTTTTTTAGTTTCCACATATAACTGATACCACCCAGTATTTGCCTTTCCTTGTCTGGCTTATTTCACTGAGCATAATGTCCTCCAGATTCATCCATGTTGTTGGAAATGGCAGAATTTCCTTTTTTTTTTTTTCAAATTCCAGTGTGTGTGTGTGTGTCTGTGTAAATATATTGCATTTTCTTTATCCAGTCATCCATTGAAAGACATTTAGATTGTTTCTGTGTCTTGCCTATTGTGAATAATGCTGCAATAAACATGGGATTACAGATGTATCTTTGAGATCCTGATTTCACTTCTTTCAGATTTATACCCAGAAATGGAACTGCTGGATCATATGATAATTCTATTTTTTATTTTTTGAGGGCCTCCATACTGTTTTCTTTTTTTAAAATAAATTTATTTATTTATTTATGGCTGCGTTGGGTCTCCGTTGTTGTGCACAGGCTTTCTCTAGTTGTGGCGAGTGGGGGCTACTCTTTGTTGCGGTGCGCGGGTTTCTCACTGTGGTGGCTTCTCTTGTTGTCGAGCACCGGGCTGTAGGTGCGCAGGCTTCAGTAGCTGTGGCTTGAAGGCTCTAGAGCGCAGGCTCAGTAGTTGTGGCACACGGGCCCAGTCGCTCCGTGGCACGTGGGATCCTCCCGGACTAGGGCCCGAACCCGTGTCTCCCACATCGGCAGGCAGATTCTCAACCTCTGTGCCAGCAGGGAAGCCCCTCCAGACTGTTTTCCATAGTGGCTGCACCAATGTACATTCCTACCAGTAGTGCACAAGAGCGTTCCCTTTTCCAGAACTTGTTATCACCAGCATTTGTTATCTCTTGTTTTTTCCATGATGGCCATTTTAACAGGTGTGAGGTTCTGATTTGCATTTCCCTGGTGGTTAGTGGGGTTATGCACCTTCTCATGTACTTGCCGGCCGTCTGCATGTCTTCTTTGGAAATGTAGGTATGGATGTGTTGATATCAATTGTGGCTCCTTGCTGGGCAGCCTTCTTCGTGGTACAACACGCCAGGTCTGTGTTACAAATGTGTCTTACTCTCTCCATGGCTGTGTCTTGGTCCACGGGCAGGGAGCCAGTCCCACACTGAGGACATGAATTCACTGACTCTTTGCCGCATACGAGGGCTGCATTTCTCAAGATACCTTCTCACCCCCCGGAAGGTTAAAAATCTGGTGCCCTGGGACTTTCTTATTTCTGGGAACTAATTTTTCTCGTCTCTTCTCTCTCTAAGGTACTGCAGATAAAGAATTTCACTGAGAGGAATCATGGGAGAAAAAGAGGAGACTTGGGTGAGGACATCCCAGCAGGATGAGGACGGAGCTGGTAGGAATCCTGCAGGCTGGCCGGCTTCCCTCACTGGAGTGCACAGCAGCCCTGGGGTCCCAGGTAGAACACGAAAGCCCACACTATCCCTGCCTTTCACTGCAACATAGACTTGGTAAGTTGTATCTTTCCATTGCAGTAAAATGGTTTGTTTTGTAGAAAGGCGTTGCACGGGTAATTTGGTTTTAAGAGAAAGTGGGTGAAGACGGACGGGGTTTGCTGGCTTGTTCTCTGTTAGCCTGCGGGACGTGCCTTCACGTGTGAGAAATCACATTCCCTTTGCTTTAGGAGGAAGCTCTTGGCCAGGGTTTTTTAACAGGGTCGCATCCAGGTTCCAGTGCTAACTCTGCAACACACTTGGTCAGAATAAAATGGGGTATTTCCCTCCCACTCACGTGTTACTGGTTAAGAGCAGTCCTATAGCTGTCATTAGTTTGGTTTCTTTTTAAAATTTTTTATGTTATATTGGAGTATAGTTGATTCACAATGCTGTGTTAGTTTCAGGTGTACAGCAAAGTGATTCAGTTATATATATACATGTATCTATTATTTTTCAGATTCTTTTTCCATATAGGTTATTACAGAGTATTGAGTATAGATCCCTGTGCTATACATTCAGTCCTTGTTGATTATCTATCTTATATATAGTAGTGTGTATATGTTAATCCCAACCTCCTAATTTATCCCTGCCCCCCCTTTCCCCTTTGGTAGCCATAAATTTGTTTTCTTTTTTTAAATTAGTTTCTGCTTTATAACAAAGTGAATCAGTCATACATATACATCTGTTCCCCCATCCCTTCCCTCTTGCGTCTCCCTCCCTCCCACCCTCCCTATCCCACCCCTCCAGGCGGTCACAAAGCACTGAGCTGATCTCCCTGTGCTATGGGGCTGCTTCCCACTATCTATCTACCTTATGTTTGGTACATAAACTTGTTTTCTAATTCTGTGAGTCTGTTTCTGTTTTGTAACTAACTTCATTTGTATCATTTTTCTAGATTCCACATATAAGTGATATCATATGATATTTGTCTTTCTCTGTCTGACTTACTTCACTTAGATTAGCTTGGTTTCTGATTTATAGAAAACTTCCCTTCTGGGGAGTGAAAATGTGTTTTCTGTTTATCCTCTTAATCTCTCCTGAGACATATTTGGTGATTTCCAACGCAGGGAGGTAAGCTCAGAGTCCAAGCTCCCAGTGACGCACCACGCCATCTGTGGCACCACTTAAAGTTAGTAGATAATAGGAGTCACGTAAAGCCTCCCAGGTTTGGAACTCTTTGGTCTTTTTTTTAAACTTTTATTTTATTAAAAATTTTGCATACGGTAAAATTCACCTGGTTTTTCTGGGTACAGTCCTATGGGTTTTCACACATAATGATATCTGTAACCACGACACAGACAGGATACAGAGCAATTCTCACACCCATGAATTCTCTCCTGCTGCCCCTAATTGCTGGCAATCCCTGACTTGTTCTCTGACCCTAAGGTTTTGCCTTTTCCCGAGAGTCGTATAAATGGAACGGTGGGGTGTGTATGACACGGCTCCTTCTGTTCTCAGAAGAATACACTTGAGGCAGGCCCATGCCATTCTCTGTATCAACAGCTCATTCATTTTTACCGCTGAGTGGTGTCCTTGGTGTGGACGGACCACAGTGTGTTCACCCATTCACCCACTGAAGGCCATTTGTGTTGCTTCCAGTTTTTGGTGATTATGAAGAGTATTGCTATAATTATTCATGTATAAGTGTTAGGTTTTTGATAAGGTTTTTCTTTCTCCAGGAGAGATACCTAGGGCTGGGCCACGTGCAAGCTGGGCCATGTGGTCAGCAAGTACTCACCTCCGTGGGAGACGGGTCTTTCTAGCCACTGTCCCCTCTGCATCTGTGCCTTCCTCGGGTGACCTCACTCATTCCATCTACACACGAGAAGGCCCAGATCATGTCTCCATCTTTTGAAATGCAGGTCTGATTATTCCATTGTCTTACTCATGTCTCTTCTTGACCACTCGACCGTGACCTCTCCACATGGAACTCTCCCGTCTTCCTCCCAAACTGTGTACTCCCTGCCTCAGTAAACGGCACTGCCATCACCCAGTTCCTCAGGCCAGAAGGTCACCCTGGACCCCTCCCTTCCACTCTGCCTCATCCTCTTCACCAGCTGGTCCTGCTGACTTGATCTTCACAATATCTCTTAAAACCACTTACCTTTCTCCATCTCTGATCTACCATCCTGTCCACACTACCATCGTCTGGAGCTGGATTATCACAACAGCTTCCTCATAAGTTTACCTGTTTCCATTCTTGCTTTGCTTACCAATCCAGGCTCCAAACATCAGCCAGAATGAATTTTTAAAGGTATAAATCAACCACACTATGAGATGCCCCAGCTTAAAGCTCCCAGTGGCCTCCAGTGCAGTATTAGGCTCCTGACCTCCTGTCTGCCTGAAGGTCCTAGTGTCTCTGTTCCCCTCACTGAGCCCAGCACTCCGGACTCTGTCAGGTTCTAGAACCGCTGTGTTCCTGCAGCAGGGCATGGCGAGGGGTGGGACCCCGTCTCACTGCATGGCTTGCCTTACTCATCCTTCAGGCCCTCCATAGCCACCCCTGACTACACTCCCAGCAAAGGTCGCCCTGCCATTCTCTACTGGAACCTACTTATTTACTTCTCTGGACTGAAAACAATCGGTCGCTACTCGATTCTCTTCACTTTTGTTTGTTAGAATCACTAGACTCTGTGCTCTGTAATGTGCATTTACTTCTGAGGGTATTCAATTCTACCATAAAAGATGAGTAAATTCGTGAACCATAGGTAAAAACTTTTAAGATATTTTAAGAATGGAAAAGGAGCTAGTTAAGTAAAAAGTTTGTATACATGGGCAGAGTTCATAGGTTGTGCTAAGTATAGATAAGTAGTTAGTAGCCTGAGAGTGTTAAATAGCAAATAGACAGCTAATATTCATGAGTAGCCTGGGTACTGAATATTCATAATACATCAAACATACGAAGGTCTTAAATATTCATAATATCCTGAACCATTATATGCAGAATATGCATGATGCTGAATGCCTATGTCACTAAATATTCAAGAAACACTAAATATACATGAGCACTTAATATTAATGAGCCCATGTATCAGTGATCCCCATGTGCCCTCTTCCCAAGAAGCACAAATAAAACCCATAGTTGTTCCTTAGGCTAACTGGTAAAGCACAGCCAGGCATACTTGCCCCCGAACTTACCTAATAGAACAACTGTGTGTTATTGGCCTGAGGCACCTTCTTAGTGTGGGCTCCCTTGCTCAAAATTCAACTCTGGTCCTTATAATGGCATTGTCAGTGGGAAAGTCTGATGAGCAGAGTGTGGGGAAGGGGGAGAGAGAGAGAGATGTATAGAAATACAGATGATAGATAGATAAACGGGATGGAGGGAGACAGAGAGATAGACAGACGTATGGATATATAGATGGTAGATAAATGGGATGGGGGGAGAGAGAGAGACAGACAGACAGACAGATAGATAAACAGGAGAGAGAGAGACGCCATGCTAACTTACCCCATCTCTTTCCATTTACTTCTTGCCCTGTGTTTGTAACTGATGTTAGTAACCTGTGTGACTTGAACATTTTATTCTGCCTGTGACCTCCGGTATAGCTTACCCAGTAGTGTGCCTGGAGGCTGCCATTGCATCCAGGTGACATCCTACATGACCTGCTCTCTGGGGGCGGGGAGGTCAGCTGTCTTCCTCTCTGTTGCATCCCTAGCAGAGCTATAATAGTCTTTGTGGTTGAATCCCCAACAGCCGTTCTCCCCCCAGATATGGAGCACGAGCCGGTGGTGGCATTCTCGTGCTCTTTAGGGATGGGCTGTCACCCCAACGAGATGGGAGTCTGCTCGATCACTTTGGGAAAGGTATCTTTGTTCTCAAGAAAGACACATGCTCCTTTGCTTTCCAGGGTTGCCGTGGCAAGATCTGACCCATGGAACTGCTTTAGTCATTTTGTGACCAAGCTAGGAAGAAAGCCAATAGCAAGGTGTAATAGAAAAATTTTGTACCGGACACTTGTTAAAAACAGCAAGACAGATTTTATTTGAGCTCCTGACTTTAGTACAGAACTGAGCTCAACTCCGAATGCAGCAAAGACAACTGGGGACTGATAGCCTAAGAGCAGAGTGAGGGGCTCCGTGGATGGGAATTTACTAAGAAGAGCTAGACATCAGGGTGGGGATTCTCAATAAACTGACTTAGCAGGAGTCTTTGATAAAATTGGGTTCAGCAGGCCAAGGGCAGGCAGGCCATGGCCAAGGCTGGTCAAGACGAGAGCTCAGAGGAGACTGACTGCAACTGGTCGAGGAGAGGGTCTTTGTCAAAGGACAGCAGAGTGGAAAGATCTTTCCATCCGGGACCTTGGGTCTCAGATGACATCCCTAAGAGATCGTGGGCTAATCCCGGTGTACAATTAACCTCTGGTGTTCTTGTCATATGAGATTATAAATTCCTTATATTTTAAGTCAGCTTGAGTCATGTTGTTGTTATTATTTTGGTTGTAGTTTTGTTTGTTACTTGTAGCCAGAAACATCCTAACTGATAAAACACGGCTTGCCACAGAGTAGGTTGTTAAATATAATTTGGGGTGAATAAAAGAATTCTCCCACAAAAATGGCGTGGGTATTTAAAATTAATTTGCTGAAGAGAATTTTTAAAAATCAGCATGTGTATTCTTGTAAAAAATTTCAATGGCTTTTATTATTACGGGATTAGACATCTTATATATTAAAATTTTACCAGTGTATAGGCATAGAAGGTAAAGACCTAATATACTTACTTAAATTGTTTTACAAAGTATTTTCCAATAACATGGTTTAATTTGATTTGCCTACTCCTGAAGTATGCAGCATGAGTTTTATTATTAAAGATAATGATTTTCACTCACTCTTCAAATATTTATTAAGCGCTTGCTGTACATGAATGTATTGTGCTGGGTGCTGGGACGGAAGTTTGAATTGGACAGTCTGACCCAACGCTCGTGGCATGTGCTCTAGAGCAAACTGACATGGTTCTCATAATGGTATGTGTGGGCGGGGGTCGTGGAATAACTTCACGTGGTGTGATATTTCATTAAGACATAAAGCATGAGAATGACTAGTCACACAAATAGTTTAGTTACAAGGATTCCAGAGAGAGGAAACACAGTGCCAAGGGCCCTTGAGGAAAAATACAATTTGGCATATTCTAGGAAGTGATGAAATGCCACGTGAGTGAGTGAGAGAGAGAGTAAATCAAGATGAGGGTGGAGAGATGGGTCAGGGCTTATCCAATAGGCAGGGTCTTAAAGGCCATGCTAAGCAATTTAGGAAAAAGAGATGGGCTGGTTGGGGAGGGGAGCACAGTGAATGCAGAGGACGTGTTAGGGGTGGGCAGCCCTCCCTGTGAAAGATGAGAGCCCAGGTTGTAGGGCCTGGAGAGGGGTGAGAGGTGGACTGGCATTCATTCTGGGAGTTGGTGTGCCTGGGTTTGCTGGGAATTGGGTGTGAACACGAAGAGAAAGGGGCGGGGAACTGAGTTGGAGCACCTCGGTTTCTGTCTTGAGTAACTGGATGAACAAAGGCCCTATTGACTGAGTTGGGGGGACTGGGTGTTGGGTGCATATTTTAGGGGAGAAATCAAAAGAGTTTCCTTTCAGACACCTGAGTTTGAGATGCCTGTGATTCCTATTGGATAATCAAGTTTGAAGCTTAGAAGAAAGTGTGGGCTGGAGATGAACTTTTAGAGTCTCCAGCGTGAAAATGGTAATTGAATTTCTGGGACAGATGAGAAGAAGGCTTAGAATCAGGCAACATATAGGGCTCAGGAAGGGGAGCGGAAGCCCACCAAGGAGAGAGCGATGGCGATGCTGTGCAGGTGGGGGGGTCCCAGGGGAGGGCCAGAGGGAAGAGGTCAAGGGAGGAGGGTTTCCAGGACATGGTGTCAGCTGGGAAGATGCTCCTCCAGGAAAGATCAGGACAAAAACACAACGAGATGGAAGGTACGGTGAAGACTGCGAGAACCAGGTCTGGGCATGTTGGGATGGAAGCTAGACCCAAGGGAGAACAAGGATACACAGCCCAGAGTGTGCAGACAGAGTGTAGACAGGGTGTGTAGACAAATCCATGGAAAGGTTTTCCATGAGGAAAGAGAAATGGGGTGTCCAATGAAGCAACAGCTTTTAGAATGTGCTGTCCTGGAGAATGACTGTGTCCTGATGGGAATCGTCCAATGGAAACAGAGAAACTGCTAACGTGGGACGTCCCTGGGATGTGCCTGTGCCAGGGCCCAGGCCACGGATGCGATGTGCTGGGTCCCTATTGACAGCCAGCATCATAAGTCTCAAAGCCATGCTGATCGGCCCCTGATAATCCCACTTGCAGGTGAAGAAAACAAACTCTCAAAGAGATTAGTGAATTTACCCCAAGTTATGCAGTAACGGAGCTCAGAACTGGTTTGCTCAGCCTGGGCTTGGTCTTTCCGCTCGTGGTTCCTGCAGCGACAAGTTTACTTATGAACAGTCAGCCACAGAGCTTCCCTTGAACCTTCTCAGATGAGAAACCTTCTCTGCCTGCACCTGGACCCTGCTCCCCACCAGCCACAGGCAGACGCGCTGGGTAGGGACACTGCTGTCAGCGCGCGAGGCCATCGGGGAGGGGGCAGACCAGGTAAGGAGGTCCCAGCCAGGCCTCACCTTGGTCACACTGTCCTCCGGACTGTGCAACGAAGGAGGTCTGCATATTCTGGGGGGGAACCAGGAGACCCTGAACGTGAACCTTCGGCAGACTGAAAGTAGTTTTCGTGATTTGAGATCAGAATGTGTGGAATATTCAACTGGAATAAGTAAATAAATAATAAATGGAATCCATTTATTCAACTGGAATAGCTTCAAAATATGACCAAAGATCAAAGTGAATGCATTGAAAATTCCCCTTGTAATACTTTTCCAAGCCCACGGCTACTCTGATTTAATTCTAAGGTACTTTATAAGTAAATCCATGGTTAGCCTTGTGTGTGTGTGATTTTGGGGGCGGCCTTTGGAAGACAGATCTGGACTCAAGATTCCTTCCTCCCTCCCTGCCCCCTCCCTCTCTCCGTCCCTCCCTCCCTCTTTCCCTCCTTCCCTTTCCTCCATTCCTTCTTTCCTCCCTTCCTCCCTCCCTTCCTTCCTTCCCATCCCCATTTCTCTGGGAAGCTAAAGAGCTACTTGGGAAACTGGACCTTGGAAAGCTGACTCTGTAATTTATCTTTTCCATCTCTACCCCTCTCTTGGCCCATCACATTTTTTTCTGAGTCTGTATTTGTCATGATAAGACATTCAAATGAAAAAGGCTGATTCCAGATCGCTGTCAAATAAAGATTGGCAAATTCACACTAAGTCTTATTCTGTGTTCCCTCTCAGGGTTTGGAGATGGTGAGGAGGGGTCCCCTAGGCTGGCACTCTTGTGGGTGACAGAGGAACAAAGCTCCAAGTGGAGGCTTCTGGCTGCTAAGTCCTGTCTATTGTATGTCCATCTGGATCAAACCATTTACTAAAATTTTCAGATGTTACCTGAGATTTTCTAAAAGGCAGTTGACTTTGCTCATGTTATGAATTAAATTTCCAAAGTGGGAATATGTCTCTCCTGCCATTGTCTCAGTTCTTTCAAACTCAAAGGACTAGAATCATTGTGAGTCTGCTCATGTAGTTTTTAAAAATATTTATTTATTGCCCATGTAATTTTTTATAGCAGGGCTTTTATTTCACAGCCAACCACACGGGCTGAAAACATGATTAGAATCAGTTTCAATTTAAAACTTAAGTAAGAAATGAAGGTCTCTCATCTCAGATGGGGGGCTGGCCTGAGGTCTAGGTGAGGTCATAGACAGTCATTTTTCACTCAAATTTAAACTGGAAATTGTGTCATCTAAGTTGGCATCTGTAGGACGCATTTGCACTAAACTATGAAAAACACATTTTGGTGTTGTCAACAAGTGTTTCCACGTGGCTAGGTTTTCTGTGTTCAGAGTTAGAAAAATAATTGGGCAGAGACCTTGGTGATCTGAATACGCTGAGTCTAACACGTACATTAACTCTGACCAGCCTCTTCTTCCCTTCCTGGACACACGTGCACACACACATATGCACACACACACATGCCCCTGGGGCAGTCCAGTTAGGCTTGTTTAACAATGACTTCCACGTCCTGAGGAGCAATGCCCTGCATGTTTGGCTCTGGGGTAGAACAGACCTTTGGAATCCTGGCTCCCCATCTTGGCGAGAAACTTCCAGATCCTTCCTGATTCTTCATGTGCTTAACTACAAACTGGGATTCCTATCTCCTCCCCCTAGACTATTGTGAAGGCTGTTTGATAAGCACCAGGCCCTTCTCCCCCGCTGGACCTCCTCTGAGTTTTGGGGGTGTCCCACTGCAGGGATGGACTTGGCCACGGTTCCGGGTTGGAGGGGTGGTGCGGGCACATCCCAGAACTCTTCAGATCTCAACTCTGCTATGCAGTTAAGATTCACTCCTCCAAGCCCAGTAAATTTGTCTTCATTCAGACCGATAGGACGGCTAAAAGTCAATTAGGGGACACCTCGGAGATAACACTCTGTGTTTCCTTTCCTCCTGGTCACACGACTGGACCAGGGTCGCTGAGTTAAGGAGCCACGTGCCTGAGCTCTCCCCGATGGGTGGGGTGACGTCCACACTCCAGCCTTGTCCCCACTATGCCAGGCTCCCACTCTTGCCCATCTGTTACCTGAAGGCAGAAGACCCAGGGCCCCTGGGGTTCCAGGGGAGGGAGGAGCCGTGAGCCACCAGACGGAAGACACTGGGCCTTGGAGGGACCACGTGCAGCCCCCAGGGCCTCGCCAACCAGGGCTGGATGTGACGCGGCAGTGACACGGGTCAGACTACCGGGGCCGTATTTTCTGAATCAAAGATGAGGATTTACAATCTCACTGAAACGTGTGCTAAGAGGAGCAGTGAGGTAAAGCTTTGAAATTAGGACTCTCCTGGGAAATCGGGGAATATGAATAACGTTCCTTTTCTCGGCCCTAACTAACTGAATGTCAGCCAGAGGCATGAGCTGGACGGTACACGGAAAAGCTTCCACGGGTCCTCCTCGCCATCCCACCTCATTTCTAATCAAAGAACTGGGTGCCGTTTGACTCCTGAGCGTCAGTTTGGCGTCTGCGTATTTCACTTTAAAATGTCTCCGCCGATCTGTCTTCCCAGCTGGGATTGGCCGTTACTGCCCCGTCACCCTGCTGTTCACCGGGTGGGCCCCAGATGCGCAGAATCCGCATCTCCCGGGAGCCGGTGAGAAGTTCAGAACCTCTGTTCTCACCCCAGATATGCCAAATCAGATCCTGCATTTTACCAAGATACTCAGGTGATTTGCACGCACATTAAATTTAATGGTTTTTTTCTCTCTCTCTCACAACACTCCATAATGTGGTGGTATCTGGTCACCCATTTTGTGAACTAAGAAATTGAAGACTTAGAAAATGTATGTCTGCCCAAGAACCTTATTCCTAGAATCAAAGTAGTTTTTTTTCTAATTAAGAAAACACGGGGCCTCCCTGGTGGTGCAGTGGTTAAGAGTCCGCCTGCCGATGCAGGGGATACGGGTTCGTGCCCCGGTCTGGGAGGATCCCATATGCCGCGGAGCGGCTGGGCCCGTGAGCCATGGCCGCTGGGCCTGCGCATCGGAGCCTGTGCTCCGCAACGGGAGAGGCCACAACAGTGAGAGGCCCGCATACCGCAA
The DNA here is from genome assembly GCF_025265405.1 of Mesoplodon densirostris. Taxonomy (NCBI): domain Eukaryota; kingdom Metazoa; phylum Chordata; class Mammalia; order Artiodactyla; family Ziphiidae; genus Mesoplodon; species Mesoplodon densirostris. The sequence goes on from NC_082672.1 coordinate 3,573,962, forward strand.
AAAGAAAAAAAAAAAAAAAAAGAAGAAAACACGGAAGCTGTTTTATTAGATTGTAAGGTCGACATAGATTTAAACCAACCCTCACCATACATTCAAATATGAGAGTGATGGACGGACACTATATAAGGCTGACATACAAGCCCAAGAGTTGTAGGTGCCAAAGGCCTTTGCTTTTTATTCCGTGCCTCACCATCACCTCGCTGTCTTTTCTCTGACTCTCTGTAGCTCCGACCTACCTGGAGCCCAGAATAAGTTGATTTGTGCTTCTTTCCACGAGAGTGCAGAACAGTCTGGAAACTGCAAAGTTGGCCACTGATGACCTGAAATGTGGCCACTGTCACAGCCCCTGCCTTGCATGCTCCCTGTCCAGTGGGTGCTGGTGCCCACACTTCCCAAGAGCTGGGCCCCACAGCAGGTTACCCCTTCCCACCCGTGCTGGGGACAGAAATGGCTTTTCTCTGCCTCAACTCCCCTGGAAAGAAAAGGTGATCAAGTGATTCAAACCATAGCAGATGTCCACCTCTACGCTGGCCCCGAAAAGGGATTTGGAGGCTTGTAAAATGACCAGTCATGTGCCATAACTGATTTGAGGGAAGTTGGGTTGTTTATTTTTCCAAGTGGCAGTTCTAGTTCTACCCACGTTTATGGAAAAATCTAATAGCTGTGTCTCTTAAAACATATGGCCTCTTGCTCCTACACAAAAGGGGTGAGTCAGCACTTTACCAACCATCATAGCTATGGGCAACCTTTCAAAGCTTTGGAGAGGCAGTCGATTTTGTAATATTGATTCCAAAACTCAGATTTTTTTATTCCTAAGCTGTTTCAACAGTCAACAAAATTGGCCAGAGGAGGCTGCTAGCAGCAATATGCTTAAAGGTATTTAAGGGTTTTGTCTTCTGTTAAGAAAATCAGATGCCGAAGAGAGAAAAAGGGAAAGATAGAAGATTGGCAAAGACATATCATTTGAGGTTCTTAATTTTACGAGAGCATGTAAGAGGAGACTTTGGGTAAATAGAAGTTCCATAACAAACATGACATCACTCATATTTTTACCTCTTTCCAGAACTAACACTTATAATAATACTCCTTGTGTGTGTATATCCCCTAAAAATGCAGAAATTGATCTCTCATTTTAAAGTAATTCTGAAAGTTTGCCTGTCTAATCGGTAAGCAGTAAAGCCTGGATAAGTACTTGTTGTTTTAAAGGTGTATGGTTTTGATAATTCAAAAAGACGCATGTATCCCAATGTTCATTGCAGCACTATTTACAATAGCCAGTTCATGGAAACAACCTAAATGTCCAGCGACAGATGAATGGATAAAGAAGATGTGGTACATATATACAATGGAATATTACTCAGTCATAAAAAGGAACGAAATTGGGTCATTTGTAGAGAGGTGGATGGACCTAGAGTCTGCCATACAGAGTGAAGTAAGTCAGAAAGAGAAAAACAAATATTGTATATTAACATATACATGTGGAATCTAGAAAAATGGTACAGATGAACCTATTTTAAGGGCAGGAATAGAGACGTAGACATAGAGGACGGACATGTGGACACAGTGGTGTGGGGGGGATGAATTGGGAGATTGGGATTGACATATACACACTATCATTATAAAACAGGTAGCTAGTGTGAATGTGCTATATAGCTCAGGGAGCTCAGCTCAGTGCTCTGTGGTGACCTAGATGATTGGTATGGGGGGCTGGGAGGGATGTCCAAGACGGAGGGGATATATGTATACATACAGCTGATTCACTTCGTTGTACAGCAGAAACTAACACAACATTGAAAGCAATTATACTCCAATAAAAAAATATATGATTTTGAAAGATCTATCGCTCTCCCCAGTAGCTCAAAAAATATAAAGGCAGAATACTTTATATGCTTATTAACACTTAGATTTTTAAATGCTTGATATAGATAAAAACTACCCCTTATTTAAAAAAGAAGAAGTCAGATGGGTGTGTTACTCTATTGCTACTCAGCAGTTTTAAATCTAATTTTCCTTTTCATTAAAGAGAATATGGTACAATTCAAAATAAAATTTTTTATTGATGTTGAAAGTCTGAGGGTAAATTTTTAGTAGAAACAGCAACTCAAGCACTTTTGTATTGATGCAGACAGAAGGGATCTTTGCCATGTTAAAGCTATACCAGAATTTAAAATCCTTAGATTAATCTTTATTCTTTTGGAGACTAACTTATTCACAATTAAAATGCAATTGCCAGCAGGAGATACAGCTACTTGGTAAAGAACTCCACACATAAGGAACTTGTCTGGTGTATTTGTCAAGGCTTCACCTTTTAGTTGGTGCCTTAAAATCTGCACTGCCCACCACTCTAAATATGTTTGTAAAAGTTTCAGCCAACAGCAGGGCATGGGCGTTCACTCATGGGCTGTTTAAAAACCAACAATCCACACCAAGAACTCCACTCATGACAATGGGGTATGATGTTTCCCAAGGGAATTACGTTCAAATACGACTTCTGTGCATTTCAGGACTCAAAATTAATTTTTCTCCTTTTCATGTCTTTACATATTTTCCCCTACTCTTTTATTGGTGTGTTTTTCTATTTAAACATTTTGATCCTTTTAGGTAACAGGTGTCAGTCCCTGTGAAACCGGCCCTGCCATAATTAGGATGGTTGTGTTACAAATGTGTTTTAGGATTCCAAATTATAAAACAGTAATAAAAAACATCCATTTAAAAAATTTACATGCTCTTTAAAAAAATTATAAAACCACATTGATGAGTAATATTAATTCATTTATGAATTTGAAATATTTTGCATCTTACCACATGCTAGGAGCTGTTCTATGGGAGATTGGCCTAAGGACAAATATCCAGTTTACCCTTAAAAATGTCAAATATCCAGAAACAGTAAACATTAAAACCACCAGATAGCAAAATAGTAATTAATAAGAGTTTATTGTGCATGTAAGAACAGTTTGCAAACTAGGAGCTTTCAGACCCCAAACTGATGGGATACTCAGAGGCGTGACATCACAGGGTGGCCTATAAAGAGAAAAGGTGGAAGTTGTTTACCCTTTACAGTGACTGGTTACTACAATGGGCAGGGGATTAGTTAAAAGTGATTATCTTATACCCTTTTAAGAAGATAACCTAAGTTTCTTTTATGAGTATCAGAGACACTCATAAGAAATAACCTAAGTTCAGTTTTGCTTATGTTCATGAAACAAGTTAGATTTAGCTTTGCTTAACTGGCTTACTTGGTTTTGTCTGCTTGGGAGGGTCTTAAACCTGGGTTCCCTTTTATTTTATTTTAACAGGGTTAATGCTCTATTGGAGAGACAGGCTTGTGAA